>NC_058084.1:452851604-453200266 GCF_014858855.1 Bufo gargarizans | reverse complement strand
CCCTGTTTCAATGGGATGCTGCCGGTGATGGCAGAGTAAAAGCACACTCCGGCTCTGGCTTTTTTCGGAAGTACTATTGAAGTGAATGGAGAGCACTGCGCATGCGCGTCCACCTCTCCATCCCCAGCTGCGTGCGACAGCCTCTTTCTGGAGATAGGAAAAGGTCCCAGAGGTGGTCAGATACAGATCGGACTTTTTACTTGACTTCGTATGTGAATGGAGAAGAAAACATCATCTTATTCAATTAGCACAAGGTTAAAGGGGTTTTCCAGGATTTTGATATAGACGGCCTATCTTCGGGATACGTCCTCAATATCTGATTTGTGGAACTGACGATCAACTGTTTGAAGAGACTAAAGTGTTCCAATGAGCGCCCTAGGCCGGTGACGTCACACTCGTCGGTCACATGACCTAGGTGCAGCTCAGTCCCATTCAAGTTAATGGGCTTAGACTGCAATACCAAACACAGCCACTTTACAATATACAGCGCTGTGAGGAGGCCTCAGTGCTTACCGGAGCGCCGCAGTCTCTTCAAGCTGATCGTGGGGGTGCGTGGAGTTGGAACCCCCCCTCAGATCTAATAATAAGACCTATCCTGGAGGTATTCAACTCCTGGAAAACCCCTTTAAAAAGGAACTTCTTACAGCCTAAAAGAACAATACAATCTCTGTCACTATAATATTGGAAACATAATAGTACATGCTCATGATAGTAGTATAGGCACAGAAACTAATTTATAGGTATACTTCTGATCCCTGTTTAACTCCCTTAGATGCCGCAGTCAGTTTCACAGACCAGCGTGTTCCCTTTTTCAGCTTGTCAGCACACCCCATGGGGTTACCAAGATGGCTGAGAGCTGAGCAAAGCCAGCCAAGTAAACTGCAGAGTTATTACCTGTACAGGTTCCAGGGCAGCTTATCACAACCTCTGCTCGGGAACCGCACACACCGCTGTGTTAAAGTCTGCGTAACGGCAAGGCTAGGTAAGTATGAATTGGGAAGGTATGGTTGGTGCATATTCAACTTAAAAATAGCACGTCCTAAAACAAATACATGTTTGGTATCATCGCAGTCTTAACGATCCGTAGAATTAAAGGCTATGTACACCTTTTGGGGCCATTTTTGTGTGTGTGTGTATATGTATGTATGTGTGTATATGTATCTATAGCATTTTACTCATTTTGGGCTAAAATTCATTTTTTCAATTGGTCTTTATTACAAATATTGAGCCGTTCTGTCACAAAGAGTTAACTATTTTTCTAGCTGTGTGAATGCTACTTTCACTTTGTGTCCCTTGTCTAATAACCCATATCTGTAAATTACTAAAGGGTCATAAACGCTTAATCAAGCAAGATAAGAATTGAGCTTTAATGGGTGTTTATACGGTCAGAGATAAGGAGCCATCAGCTCCCAGCCTGACAGAAAAAGGAGAAAATATCTACTGCTAGTGGATAAACTCAAAGCTGTGCAGGGAAAATGGCTCATCATGTTTAATAAAGAACAATTTAAAAAAATGATTTTGAGTTCAAAATGAATATAATGGAAAAATAAAAAAAATTGCCACCCCTTTAGAGGTGTACATAGCCTTTAAAGGGTTCTCCGGCAATTAAGAAAATTAAAATACCTAAATATTACTTTCTTATAATTATATATTCCCAAATACCTTTCATTTAGTTATAAAGACTCGTTTTGTCTGGGCAGCAAAGATTAGAAGAAACAAAATGGCCGCTGTCCTATTAGTGCACACAAAACCTGTCCTAACAGGACAGGTTACTTCACAACACTGAGGTAAAGAGCTGCCTCATCCTCCTTCTCCTACTTGTCAGGGATTATGATCCTGAATACAGATAAGATCTTCAGCTGAATCTCTGTAGGAATGGAGTTAATGAGGAGACATGAAGTGACGAGAGGACGGACAGGACAGACTGTGGTAATGGACACTACATACAAGGGCTGCTGCTCATGAACTCCATTCCTAGAGCGATTCAGCTGATAACCATATTAAACTGTATTCCGGATCATAATCCCTGACAAGTAGAGAGGAGGATGAGGCAGCTCTTTCGCCCAGTGTAGTGAAGTAACTTGTCCTGCTGTGTGATTAGGACAGGTTCTGTGTGTACTAATAAGACAGCGGCCATTTTGTTTTTCCTAATGGTTGCTCCCCAGACGAAACCAGCCATTATAACTAATAGTAAGGTATTTTTGAATACATTTATAATGAAATAATATTTAAGTATTAAAATTTTCTTAATTCCCAGAGAACCCCTTTAAGGTACCATAATATTAACGCAGCATTGTGATTGGCATAAAATTCCAAAAACAATTTGGTGGCAATGCCTGGGTACTGCAGCTCCGCTCCCATTCACGCGAATAGGAGCTGAACTCCTGTAGGCCAGCACTGGAAACTACACAGTATATGGAGCCTTCCATCCTCTGTATAATTTCCGGTGCCGGCCTGAAACGACTGATCAGTGAGGGTGCCGGGCTGTGGGAACCCCACTGATCTGATATTGCTGACCTTTAACCCCTTTAATGTGCACCTGATGAATGGTCCATTAGAGAGAACCATGGTGAGCAGTCCATCCTCTCGAAAAACAAAAATATCCCTGAGACCCAGAGGCCCAAACTAGGATACTTCCAAAGGGTTAAAATAATATATATTTTATTTTTTATTTTTTTATTGAGACGTTCCCCGCTGTGAAATATGTATTCAGAGAGGAATTTACTATTTTAGAGCCTGTAGCGGAGGAAGATGGATGGCTGGGAATAGCGCAAGAGTAGTCCTGTTGCTCGGCAACTTGAAAATAACAAATTTTAAAAGGGAATCCGTTCCAAGAATTTGGTCTTCTGTAAATCATGTGGTTTAAAAAATTATAATAAAAAAAAAAAACAGGAAATGAAAATAAATATAAAATTCTACGCACAATGACCTATGCTGGGCATTTAAAGGGCCAGTACATTTAACAGTTTACATTAAACTTCCTCTCAAACGTATGTACATGTATTCTGTGTCCTATAATGGGATAAGTGACCGGAAAGTCTCTGCACCCGTGAATATTTTCTCCCCTGTCTGCAATAGACTGCGTGATGAAACAGATTCTTACAAGACTGGAACTGGAATATTTAGAAGGGGTTCAGTATTTGTGTTGTCCAGGGTTTAAAAAAAAAAGTAAAAAAAAAAAAGCTGCTTTCTTCCAGAAATAGCGCCACACCTGTCCACAGGTTGTCTGGTATTGCAGCTCGTCTTTACCGTACATATCTCAGGTTTCTTGACATCGACCGCTGATTATTTTTTTATGTTACGCTGCACTTTTGAGGGTGTATTCACACGTGGCGGTTAATTTGTGTTTCTTGTAACAAAAGTTTTTACAGCAGTTTTGTGCAAAATCTGCTATTCATCCACTGTGTGTGAATGCACAGGCGTTCTTTATATATCGGCACCTCATCAGGAGCCTTCACGGTTCTGCGGATTTCTGTCTTCTGCTGTCAGGCCTCGTCTTGCCAATATGCTAATCCCGTACGTTTCCTCAATTCCCACCCCCTCAGCTCATTAAATCAGGGAACAGATGTCACATTTGCTTCTATTTAAGTTGGGACTGCTGGTTTCTTACGGACATTCCAGTATTTCTTCAAGTGTTTCCCACGTATAAGATTGGGTCATCTCGGAACAGTCCAAACCCCCTGCCCCAACAGATGTCACATATCTACAGTCCTTGGAGTTCGACTAGCTGCAGAGCTCAGACTGATCCTGCAGGGGGCACCCTAACACTCATCTTTACTGATAGCAAAGCACCACTTATTGTTGGAGTTTAGGGAGACCCGGGGCAAGGAGAAGATTTGGCGTGGCATGTGGAAATGGTCTAAAGGTTATTTAATGGGTTACATTTTTGTGCATGCATTCTTGTCCTCTCTTGCACTGCAACGATCAATTTCAGTGGATAATATCTGATTTAGTTCAGACCAGAGCTTCTCAGACTTTTTTCTACACTGGTCTCAGGAGCAAATACTTCCATATGGCACCAAATAAATGCCATTGTGCAGCACCCATATTATCCCCAGCAGCACCAGCCAATACCGCTATGTAGCACACACCCTACTACCTAGCAGCACCAAACACAGGGCAGCACAGCCTATCTCCCCAGCAGCACCAGCCAATACCGCTATGTAGCACACACCCTACTACCTAGCAGCACCAAACACAGGGCAGCCAGCATATCTCCCCAGCAGCACCAGCCAATACCGCTATGTAGCACACACCCTACTACCTAGCAGCACCAAACACAGGGCAGCCAGCATATCTCCCCAGCAGCGCCAAATACCATTTTGCTCCAACCAATACCGCTATGTAGCACACATCCTACCACCACCAAACACAGGGCAGCCAGCATATCTCCCCAGCAGCGCCAAATACCATTTTGCTCCAACCAATACCGCTATGTAGCACACATCCTACCACCACCAAACAACACAGGGCAGCACAGCATATCTCCCCAGCAGCGCCAAACAAATACCATTTTGCAGCAGCCAATACCGCTATGTAGCGCACAGCCTACCTCCTAGCACCAGCAAATAGCACAGTGCAGCGCACAATGCCTCTTCAGCAGTGCCAAGTATTACAGTGCAGCACAACATATCTCCCCAGCAGCGCCAAACAAATACCTTCAGTGTTAAAGTTTTTTTTTCTCCAGGAGTAGAATATTGATGACCTATCCCGAGGATAGGTCATCAATATCAGGTTGACGGGGGCCCAACAGCCTGCTGTTCCAGCTGTTTGAAAGGGCTGCAGCGCTTGGGACTAGTGCTGCGACCTCCTCACAGCGCCTTACATTGTATAGTGGCTATGCTTCTTGGTATTTGCAGACCAGGCCTATTCACTTGAATGGGATTGAGCTGCAGATAGGCCACGTGACCGATGAATGTGATGTCACTGGCCACGGGGCTCCAGGGAGTGTCGCTGCCTCTGCCAACAGCTGATCGGCTGGGATGCTGGGAGTCAGACCCCCCACTGACCTACAGTATGCTGAGGATAGGCCATCTAAATTGTACTCCTGGAAAACTCCTTTAAGGGGTCACCTTTTTAAAGTGATTTGAGCCTCGTTTTGCTGATTCAGTCGAGTTTTATGGAGTAATGGGCTGATCATTTTGCTTGTTAAGCATTTTGTATGGAATGAAATATCAATTCCAATTAAATATTCATCAGCCCTCGTCACACAGATGTCATAGCCGCGGTGGAAAGCTGGGTTTTTAGCCGATTCCTCTCCTCATTTGCACTACAAAGTCCTCCGCAGTCCCCGGCTCCTAAACATTCCTTGTTTTCCGGATTATTATTTTTTTTAAGCGTGCATTGAACATCTGCCGCACGGCTAACGAAAGGCAAATATTTCAGATCCGCTTTTATTTATTTCTCTTTCATTTCCGGCTAAGATTTGTAAATTCTTGTCCCATCTGACACATGAATATTAACGTGACAATGGCGGGGTGTCAGATGGTACCCGGGGATGGTTAAAAGGAGCAGTTGTCATGTCTAATAAGCGAGCGTTTAACACGTTAACGATGATTAAATATTCACAATTACCGAGCGCTTCTTATGGACTGATCTGCTGGAAGCTGGCGCCGCTGTGTTTTAGCCTAGCTCTGTACGAAGGGTGACAATTATGGAATTTAATAAATTTGTAAAAACTGGGTCAAATAAAAATGAGATGAGCTGTATCAAGGTCGTTGCAAAAATGTACACCCCCACCCTCCCCCCAAAAATAAGGCTCTGTTCAGACCTGCATTGGAGACCTCCTTTGCAAATTCGGTCACATTTAAAGGGGTTAATTCATGAATGATGTAAAAAATGAAGATCAGACATCATATAGTACAGGACAATCTCTTTGTAACAAGATTGAACCGGCCCTGTACCTCACATGGATCCAGAGATCTCCATTCCTTACAGTTCCAATTTTTCTGCTAGAATTTCTTCAGGCTGGCAGCTCAGGGAGTGTGTCCTTTCTTGGGAGGCATGCCCTTTCTGCTGCAGCTCTCTGTCACAGCTTAGGCCAGTGATGGCTAACCTCCGGCACTCCAGCTGTTGTGAAACTACGACTCCCAGCATGCTCCAATCATTTCTATGGAGTTCTGAGAACAGCCAAGCAAGTGTGCATCTTGGGAGTCGTAGTTTGACCACAGCTGAAGTGCTGGAGGTTAGCCATCACAGGCTTAGGCCTCTTTCACAAGAACGTGTGCGCTCCGTGGGCATTCCGCATCACGGATGCGGACCCGTTCACTTGAATGGGTCCACGAATCCGGAGATGTGGAATGGTGCGGAACAGAAGCACTACGGAGTGCTTCCGTAGGGTTTCCGTCCCGTACTTTCGTTCCTGCGAAAAGATAGAACATGTCCTATCTTTTTGTGGAACTGGCGGATCGCGGACCCATTAAAGTGAATGGGTCTGTGATCCGCTGTAGGTGCCTTATGGTTGGTGTTCGTGCATTGCGGCCCGCAATTCGTGGGCTGCAGCACGGCCACGGGGCGCACACGTTCATGTGCAAGAGGCCTTAAGAAGTGTGTCCTTACAGCTGCAGCTCTCTCCCTGTAACTGTCTCACCACCTAACAGTAAATGCGACCATCTCAGTAGGTGGACGTGCACATTACTATGCAGATTAAACACCAGGGGCGCCTTTGTAACTAAATCAAGAGAATATCTCACACTTGGAGCACTGTTGTAACAGAAAGTAAATTACAAAAGTACGGTATCTAGTTTTCTTACTGAATTATATTAAAATAACATTTTATGGTGGCACAGTCCCTTTAACAGAAAAAATGGTGCTTTTTTTTTATTTTCCCCATCAAAACAGAAAATTTGCAGTAAAACATTAGCCTGCATTACTTAGTGAGATCACTTGGCGCCATTAGTGTGAGAAAGCTGGCACTTTGTCATAGTTTCTGTTTTACACATACACTTTACACATACATTGATTTTAATGGGCACCATGTAATGCTTAATTTCTCCTGTGGTGGCGCTGTAGTGGAAGTAAACCCTTTCTGCTGGGTTCTCGCAGATTGTAGGTGATTGCTGGGGGTGGCAGTAGCTGGGCATCTATTCTATTGTTACAACACGGTTGTGTAAATCGGGCAACCCCCTTCAACTAGTTTTTATTTCCCTCACTGATTAGTTTTTTGTAAAGGCCTAGTGAAAAAAGATTGATAGGATCAGACTTCCAACGATTTTATTAGTCCATTGTAAGGGATGAGTACTTTAGTATTTGCCATATTTATGAAGAAGTTGTATTATTTTCGTGGATTGTCTACTGACAACACCAATTCAAACAGCTGATCTGCATGGGGTGTCGGGAGTCAGGACCCTCAACAGTCAGATATTGATGACCTATCTGCAGTGACCCAGTGGTCCACTGCTAAAGGGTTAAGGCTGAGATTTGCTATTAAAAAATTACATTTAGGTTAACCATTTTAAAATGTTCACTGTGATGATTTTGTGCACCGTAAATCCCAAAGGTGATATATAGGAAGGAAGTAGTTAAATCTGGAAATCTTTAGCTGGTTGTCAGGATACAGGCTGGTCCTGCCCCCTCTGGTGAGTTGTAGCTGGTTTACAGACCGCATGGGTGAGAGTGATTAGCCTGCAGAGCTAGTGATTTGCCAAGTAGGCCCAAAGAGAAGCCTTATCCAGGAAAACACCATTCCCGAAAGTAGAATCTTCCCAGAGAGAAAAAGCAACCTTACTAAGGATTATCCCTGAGAGTGCGAAAGCATTGAATACCTGCAGAAAGTTGAGAACCACCAAAAGGCTGTGCTGGTCAGACACAGTAAGGTAAACGCATGTTTATGGCAAAAGACTTTACTGCATGTGGAAAGGGGTAATTTATTCTGGCGCCCACCACACTTCTGAGACGGACTAGCCATCTGATCTAGGACTGCACCCTGCAACCCGGGACTGCAGAAAGTATATTGAGAGTGATTGCACTCCTGTGGTTATTCGGGAAGATTACATAGAGTATCTAGAGAGAGACTCAGGGAAGACTACTACCATCATTGCCACCTTCTATATAACCTTTGAAAGGTCTACTCTGTGTATTACCTGAGAACCGTGCCTGCTGCTTGCATTTGTACTGTGACTCCCATCATCTGCTCAGTAAAGAGAAACTCTATTTATTATAACCAAGCGGGCCTGGTCATTGACCCCACCATTCATCTGCCGGCCCTCCTGCTTCTCATCCACGTAACATTGATGGCACCCCAGCCACCACCAGGCAGGTGCCCTAAAAGTCTAGGATGTCCCCTGAGGGAAGGAAGGATGCGCCTTCCCATCACCAGGGAGCGCTAGAAAGAGAGAGAGGGATTAACTACTGTGAGGACTACAGCTACCCTCATTGCCACCTCCTCCACCACTCCCATCTTCTCCAGTTCTACAGCGGGCCGGGCGCGCTGCATATCCTCAGAATTCTGGATTATTAGACATCCCAGAAGTGTACACCTGCCCAGTTTTAAAAGAAACGTGTCCTCAGAAAATGACGTATTGTTGACAGATGTTTTTAAATAATTTTTTATGATGTTTGTAATTTTTCATGTCGATTATTTAAACAAAAAACATAAAATCCTGCAGTTTTCCCACTAGCAACTAAAGATGCATTTACACCGACCGAGAATCGGGCAGATTATAGGAAACGACCCCGACGATCTGGCCATGTAAATGTGTCGCCAAAACCTTTTACATGGCCAGATCGATCTGCTGCCTAGAAGCAATGATCAGCGGTGCCGGCATGACCAACAGGATCACCCGATGATAGAAGCAGGCACCGCTGATCACTGCTTCTGGGCAGCAGATCGTGTGGTCTAAACAGAGATCCCTCGTCCTCATACAGTGGAGGAGATCACCGCATGTACATGCAGCAGTCTCCACTGAACGAGCAGCCGACTGTCAGGAAGGAACGCTTCCTTTCCGACAATCAGCTGCTCAGTCGGCCCTGTGTATATCCAGCTTTAGCCTAGTATTTGGCGTCACTTTACTGCAGTTACCTGCTCATCTATACACACAGGTGATCTCATTATAGGCAGGATTAGAATGACAGATAAGACAGGATCCACCACAATAGTTTTTCTTCTTCCCTTGTCCAATGACCTCTGCACGTGGCAGGCCTAGAAAACTCTCCCGTAGAAGTCACTGAGGTCCCCTCCTGTCCATTGTGTCTATGGCCCATAGGGCTGCAGCAGAGATAGGATCTCTCTCATATACTGGTCTAATAATCAGGAAGGAACATTAGTAGGAGCATTCATTCCTGCGATCATCAGCCCCACCGATCAGTGTAGCGAGGATGCACATTCGATAGTTATGCATTACATCATAGCTTATATAAAAAGGGGTTGTCGGTAGTATGTAGGTAGCAGGTAGGTGTTAAACGTGCTGCAAAAATGCGAAAAAGTCACGTGTAAAAGAAAATACACATTTTAATTTGTTCCATTTGAAAATTGTGCCTTTTACCCAGTGACAAGTGGGAAATGTTTTATGCCCCAACAGCTCCATCCAGTGGTTGTCTGAGGTAGTTCTACTATTGGTACAGCAGTGGACCTCCGATCAATACTAATCATCATCATAATAATCTTTATTCATAGAACGCAAACATATTCCGCAGCACTTTATAATCAGCAGTGCTCATGTGCAAACAGTCATAAATAACAGAGCAATAATTAAAATGGGGAGTGAGGGCCCCGCTCGCAAGAGCTTAACGTCTTCTATGTAGCTTTTGTGTGTGTTGAGGGGACACTCCGTCCGAAAGAGGAATTTTATTTAAACACATTATTGATGGGGAAGAAAAATAGTATTTTAATATTTATTTATTTGTACTTTTTATCATATTGGCAGTATATTGCAATTTTTAAAGTACAAAATATTGGTGCTCTAGCAGTTGACATAACTCGTGAATGCTGGGGTAGACTAATGTCCGTTTACAGCCTGCCGCAGAAGGGAAGTAGTTGGACACAATTATGGCCCAGGTCAGGTCTCGGCGCCTCGGTGTGACTGTACATGTTCTTAATTCTTCAGTATTTGTCATTGGCAGGAACGTGGGTGAAGAGCAGCATAGGAATCATCCAGCAAGAAGGACCCCGGCTCACCTGGACCTACATCGCTCCACAGATGGGATACTGGGTTGCCGCCATGTCTCCTTCAAAGCCAGGTAAGAAGTCTTAAAAGTTTGTCAGGCGCTGGATTCGATTAAGATCCTGACAGATGGTGACACCATAAGCCTTTTATTAGAATTCTATATATTTAGTCCTTTTAGAGAATGGTGCCAGAACTGCGTCATCCCAGAGCGTTGGGGTACGTCACACGACGGATTTAGAAAATCTGTCAAAAAAATTCAGGAATCTGCATTTATTTACTGTAATTATTTTTTTCAGTGTATTTTTCGTGCACTTTTTTTCAGCGCTTGTGTGTTCAATACAAAACAGAATTTTCAGCTTTTGGTTCTTTTCAATGGGAGATTCCGCCCCAAGTGAGGGCACGCTGCTTATTTCTTTCCCCACGCTTATTTTTTTCACATGAAGTGCCACTTCCTATTGAAGTGAATGGCAGGCTGTTTTTGAATAGAGTTTTTGTAGCTTATTTTAAGGCAGAAATGTTCCAAAAAAACAGCAGCGAAAACCTCAGTGTGAACTGGCCTTTAGGGTGAATTGACATGTGGCAGATTTGTTGCAGAAATCCACGTACTTGACAGGTCACATGAATGGAACTGATTTTCAGAAATTTCTTCAACAAAACTCCCTCTTGTGAACCTACCTTTTGAAAGGTAAAACTATATGTGAGGTGGCTCTTGCCCTAATGTTAATTCCCTATGATATGGTTTTGGCTGCTGCCCAGGGGAGGCACCCAAGCCCTCCTTACGGCCGCCTGCTGAACTCAACTGTATCGCCATCTTCAGGACGGTGAGCCAGTTGAATGCAGTGGCGATGGCAGCAGTATTTTGTGCTGCACTGTGGTATTTGGCTCTGCTGGGGCGGTATTTTGTGCTGCACTGTGGTATTTGGTTCTGCTGGGGCGGTATTTTGTGCTGCACTGTGGTATTTGGCTCTGCTGGGGTGGTATTTTGTGCTGCACTGTGGTATTTGGCTCTGCTGGGGTGGTATTTTGTGCTGCACTGTGGTATTTGGTTTGGCTGGGGCGGTATTCTGTGCTGCTCTGTGGTATTTGGTTCTGCTGGGGCAGTATTTGTGCTGCACTGTGGTATTTGGTTCTGCTGGGGCGGTATTTTGTGCTGCACTGTGGTATTTGGTTCTGCTGGGGCGGTATTTTGTGCTGCACTGTGGTATTTGGTTCTGCTGGCTGGTCTTTTGGTTGGGCTGGGCGTATTTTGTGCTGCACTGTGGTATTTGGTTCTGGCTGGGGCGGGTATTTTGTGCTGCACTGTGGTATTTGGTTCTGCTGGGGCGGTATTTTGTGCTGCACTGTGGTATTTGGTTCTGGCTGGGGCGGTATTTTGTGCTGCACTGTGGTATTGGTTCGGCTGGGGCGGTATTTTGTGCTGCACTGTGGTATTTGGTTCGGCTGGGGCGGTATTTTGTGCTGCACTGTGGTATTTGGTTTGGCTGGGGCGGTATTTTGTGCTGCACTGTGGTATTTGGTTCTGCTGGGGCGGTATTTTGTGCTGCACTGTGGTATTTGGTTCGGCTTGGGCGGTATTTTGTGCTGCACTGTGGTATTTGGTTTGGCTGGGGCGGTATTTTGTGCTGCACTGTGGTATTTGGTTTGGCTGGGGCGGTATTTTGTGCTGCTCTGTGGTATTTGTTTCTGCTGGGGCGGTATTTTGTGCTGCACTGTGGTATTTGGTTTGGCTGGGGCGGTATTTTGTGCTGCACTGTGGTATTGCTGGCCCAGCCTAAATCTGTTGTCCCCACCTATTTGTGTTTCCCCGTCTTCTGTCAATTTGAACCCGCCTACAACATGGGAACACTTTAAGTTTAGTTTTTTTCTAGATCCACTTTAAGTTCCCAGTCCCAGGTGCCAGCTCTCAGCCAGCAGTGCAATGACATCCAAACCCCTGCTGAGATACTACATACGATTCATGATCTGCTGGCTGGTTGACGGTCCTACGGCATCAGTCTGTGTGTCAGTACGTGTCCCTTTCGTCCCTGATGGTTAGATGATGGGACCTTTTCAATAGTATCCCAAATCATCAGCCTCTGTCTTGTGGTGCTCAGGATCATCTAGGAGGAACATTAGTGGTCTTCAAAATCCTGGGACACCTGAAATATGAATACACAGTGGGGCAGATTTACAAATGCTGTAGATGGCGTAATCTTAGACCACAGCAGATTTATCACAGGGGCTCAGGATGGATGATAGATCTGGTGCAGGGAGAGACCTTTTTCTCAGACTCATACTAACTATTGGTTGACTTACGCAAATTTTTACACCAGAATTGTTGCAAAATGGTGCACCTTAAGTTACGCGTCTTTCCATGAAGCCACACTTCTTCCCATTATTAACTTTTTGGAAAATTTTCGGAAACCCTTGTTGCGCCAAAATTGCACCACTTTTTAGACCCATTCTAGGTGCAGACACCTTAGTAAATCTGGACCAGAATCTTGTGCATCAGTCCTGTGATGGTGCGGCACTCGTATGCTCGACCCCCACGCCATATAAACTCTTGCAGTCTGTCTGGCAGTGATGAGGAACAGTAAATTTGGGGATCCCATTGCTCATACGTTTGTTTTACCTATGCGGAGCTGCTTGTTGGATTGTCTGTTGAATGATGTCCGATTCATCGGTTTCCTTTTGGTTTTCAGGTTCTGTGGTGACGCAAGATATCACAAGCTACCACACATTATTCCTCCTGGCAATATTAGGAGGGATTGTGTTCATCCTCCTGGTCCTGTTCTGTCTCCTGGTGTACTACTGCAGGTAAGTGTACGCGAACTGCGCTGTAATGCACAAGCGCCACTACTCTATGCTAGTACGCTCATGTATGTATATGTGTGTATACTGTACATATTTCCATTTACCTGCCTGTATGTGTTTGTATGGACAGAGGTGATTGGCGTTACAAAGGCGCTGCTGATCTCTTCCTTCAAAAGTGGTCTGCCAGATTGCTTCTGTCACAAGTACTTTCTCCTCTGCCATCCCCAGATGGACGGACCTGCCATAGTTGCTGCAGACTTTCTTTATGGGAAAAGATGTGGGGGTATTTTGTATAAGCGTTGAACAGAAAGTGCCCCCTTTGTCTTTAGAAAGAGTTTCTGCAGCAGCTGAGGTGTGTATTATAAGAGATAATGGGGAAGATTTACTAAGCAAAATGCTCCAGAATTCTGTCACAAAAAGTCGCAAACGCATCGTTTCCAACTGTCCCAAATTTTCAGAGAGAGTCCTTGCAAGTTCAGGCTGTCCCGGGCTGAAAACATGCAGGGTTAATGTAAGATTTGTCCATAAGTGGGGATTCCCAATGGGTTTGGGGCTGTCCCAATCCAGGGCTTAGATGCCCGGAATTTAACAACTAAAAGCATACATTGTGCGCGCAAATCATTTACGTGTTTTATACACTTTTCAAAAGGATCAAAGGTTTTTAGAGAAAGTGGTGTGGTTCCCTGTAGTCCTAAAATACACCAGATTTCGAAGTGAACAGGAGCAGTAACCAGCTCCATCCATTGCATCCCCGCTGCTGAAGGGGCGCCCCACCTGCCACTTAATTGACAAGGAGGGACATCTCGCCTGGGCCTGACAATCTTGCTCCTACGCCTCTGCCTTGAGTAGTGGCGCAAGCACAGTGACTCCACTTCCGTGGTAGTGGCGCATGAATAGCTGCATCTCCGTAAGTGTAGCAGCACATGCACAGTCGCCACTCTGGATGCAGAGCCACTGCGCTGGGGCTGCTACAAGGTTGTGAGGGCCAGATGAGATTTCTGCCCCTGTCACTCAGAGGGGCAGTGGGGGAGCTTCTTCAGCAGTGGGGGCAGCCGCTCGCAGGTGGAGAACTGATGTTGATGAGACAAATTGACTCCATCTCGAACCAGGTGGTCTTTTTCTGCAGCCATTCTTCTAAGATTTTATCATTAGTTCTAAAGAGTTTGCTCCACCAAAGTAATTCATGGCATATTGGTGGGGGTCTGACTGTTCGGACCCAACATCATTAGGTTGAAGAGATGACAGCATTAGTTAAGTGCTGCGCTCTTTAATGGTGTTTCATGCACATTGTACACCCAGTGTTACAGTTCCATGCACAGTTGGTGTCCTGTCATGGTGCAGGAGAAACGTTGTAGCGACCTTCCTTCCTGGCAGTCTCATAGGTCGGATGCCCCTCCCCTTCCCGCGGACTACAGGGTTGTAGCATATGCTAGCGATAAAATTGATTATCAGGAATTGATATTGATGACCTGTCCTCAGGATCATATCGGCAGGGATCCCGGAAGCTGTTAGAAAAGGCCGCAGAGCTCTGTGAGAACTTAGGCCTCTTCCAAGGCCAGTGGCATGACCATACATCGGTGAAAAGGCCTAGTTGCAGCTCCATCCCATGGAACTCCGGTGATCTCCGCGGCTTCCTGAAACAGCTGTAGTGGTCGGAGTCGGACTTCCGCTGATGTGATATTGATGACCTATCCTAAGGATATGTCATCAATATCAATTCCTGGATAGACTATTTAAACATACATTTTTATTTTTATTTTTTGTGATTTATTTTTTTAATTTTCCATGTCCCTATCTATATTTAAAAAATAATCTTAAAATAATAGTCTTCACACTGGCCATTAGACCTGAAATAAGTCAAAGCTTCGTGTTCTTTGAGAGCAGTCACATGGGTCGTAGACACAATGGACAGGACTTCTATGGGATATTTTTTTAGGCTTGCTCTGTGACCTGTGCAGAGGTCAGGAAATAGCAGATAAGCTATGATATCACCTACTGTGAACAGAGGATCCTGTGTTCTCTATACAGAGGTGATGCAGGGCAGCACAATATACTGCTGCAGCAAAAACAAATGCCCATACAGCAGCGTGTAATAGGTATATATCGGAAAATCCTTCCAACATATACCGCCAATAGAAGGCCCAAATGTGATGTGAACAGAGCCTTAACTTGTTCTGTATACGTTTTTATTTTATATATGTTCTATGCAACTTTTTGAAGTCTTGGATGCTGTCTCCAGTTCACACACCTGCAATTTAGCATTTTGTCTCCATATCTGACACTAAGTTGATGCAATGCCATTTTATAGCATTTACAAAATCTGGTTTTGTTTACTTAGGAGGAAGTGTTTGAAGCCACGTCATCACCGGAAGCTTCATCTCACATCTGCTTTGGATTCTTCCAAGAAAGATCAAGCCACATCAATGTCCCACATCAACTTAATCAGCCCCATCCATATGGAGATGATGTCCTCCAGTGGAGAGATCGACATGCATACTCCGATGCTTAAGCCTTCATATAATACCTCACGGGACTTCAGCTCAAGAGAAGAACTTCTTTCTCACCAAGACGAGAAGAGCCGAATGTCTTTGGATAACTTGACCCCAAGTGGGACCTTGAGACAGGTGTACAATAAATCGTTGGATCAGTTCATTTTAAAATCAAGAAAGTCTGCGGATATCTCAGATGGTTTTATTTCTCCCATGAACGACGAGTACCGCCGGAGTTACAACTCTGTGATCTGTCAGTCTTTAGTTGAAAACAAAGATCCATCTGCAAACCACGTAACGGCAGGAAGTAAGCCAAACATTCAGGAACAAAGTCACCCTGTGCCTTCTGCTCCTGAACAAGAGCAGGTCATAGACCGACGGTCTAATGAATGTATGATGTCTAGGTCTGTAGACCACCTTGAAAGACCAACCTCTTTTCCTCGTCCAGGTCAGCTAATATGCTACAATTCTGTCGATCAGGTGAATGACAGCGTTTACAGAAATGTTTTGCCCACGTTGGTTATACCTGCTCACTACATGAAGCTTCCAGGAGAACATCTCATCGTGTCTGCGGAACAACCATATGAACTGGAACGTCTTCAAGCTGAGCTTTCCAAATCTCACGGTCAACATCCTCCACAGGTACAAGCCAACCAACTAAACTCTCAAGCGATGTCACAGCAACATTTACAAGATGGTGAAGGCATGGAGTGGTGCGGACAAAACCCTGCGATGTCCGAATCGGTTTCCATTCCGGCTTCGTTGAACGATGCGGCTATTGCTCAGATTAATGGCGAAGTGCAGCTGTTGACCGAGAAAGCACTGATGGAGCTCGGTGGAGGAAGACCTATGCCTCATCCCCGTGCCTGGTTTGTGTCTTTAGATGGCCGGACGAATGCCCACATTAGACATTCATACATTGATCTCCAAAGAGCAGGGAAGAACGGGAGCAACGATGCCAGTTTAGACTCTGGTGTTGACATGAACGAACCAAAATCTGGTCGAAAAGGAAGAATTGAAAAATTTTCAATGCTGCAACACCATCTGTCTTCGCAGCACCCGACTTTGCAGGAGCACCAGCAGCGTGAGCAAAAGTTGTCAGACAGCACGGCTTACACACAGCTTGTTTATCTAGATGATATGGACCAAAGCGGTAGCGAATGTGGAACACCTGTGTGTAGTCCTGAGGATAATAGACCTTTCATCGAGGCACCAGCAAAAAAGAGCTGCGGCCAACTACCCAGCCTTCAGGAAGAAACTTTCAAACGAACTGCAGACTCCTCACCAGTGCCATTAAACAGCCCTGACCACAATTACTCCATTCAGGACGATGGTTCAGACGACCAAGGAGAGAATAAAAAAAGCCCTTGGCAGAAACGGGAAGAGCGACCTCTTCTGGCCTTCAACATGAAATAAGTTGCTGGGCTACAAAATGGAGTAGTTAATTGCCAAATATTCTTTCTTTCGGGAATGCTTACTTTGTAGGGGGATGAGGGGTTCTGTTTGTGAAATTTGGACCTGATCTTTGATGATAAAGACTAGGCTCACAGATGGTTTCAAGGAAAAGACACAGGATGGATTTTATGGAATCTTTTACAGTTAGTCAAGGAGTGGATAGTTAAGTGTAGCACTACCCCAGCCTTGCTTTTGTACCGAACTCTAAGAACTTGACTGTTTCTTGCTAGGTCTTGACCACTAAACTCCCCGCGACGGGAGCACATGAAGACAACTTGTAGTTTCAAAAACCGATAGTATCGCAATGTGTACTGTATATCTGTATTCTACAGAGGCGATGTAGACATTCTTGCAAAAGGCTATGCATTGCTGCTTTTACACCAATTGGCATTTTTGCCTATGCGCCGCTTTTATTTTTTGTTTTACTTTGTTTTTTTTTTTGTTTTTTATAAGGCTGTAAAGAAATATATTCCTTTTTGGGGGTTTTATTTTTTTCATTTTAATCCGCTTTTATCTTCTTTTGTAATATATTTTTACTCAGCTGTGAGTCTGATCTCTTTTCTGGTATTAACATTATTAGAATTTTCCTAAACTTGAGCAAAAAATGCATTGTACAGTTTGTGTCCATAGAATTTGATCCCTACTCTCCAAGTGCCTTTTTTTAAAAAAAAAAAAGCTTCCCAAATTTTTCATTCATTCAATTCGAATAATTTGAACTAATTTGTCTTTTTTTGGCTATTTTGTATTTAATTTTTCTTGCATGCACCAGATTTCACCCTCTGCTCACCCCTTCCATATCAGTATGATGTAAGCTCTGACTACCATCGTGTACCGTAGAGATCGACGTAGCTGAAAACTAGAAGACATCTAGAGCCCATTTAGCGCCACACGCATATTTATGTAAATACGGTTTCTGTTAATTTCGAGGACTGATTCGATTGCTCCCTGTTGACTTGGTGGGCAGAGAATGTATGAACTTATTCTAACATTCTGAATTTGCTGGAATGACTTTTCTGTGCATTCTCTTTAATGAACTGCTTGGTTATACAAGAATTATTAAAATAAAGCCTTTACAAAATGTATTGTTGATGACTAATTTTAGGCCATTTCTTCAGTTGACATTGGGTATAATATTTTTGGGTAGTGGTTTCATGGTAGTAGGTGTTCAGCATGTGTATGTTGCAGTTTGAGTGAGTGTCAAGCCTTTTTGTGGCATCCAAGGGGTGTTACCACTTCTTCCTCCATAGTGTGTTACAGCACCATGTCATGTAGTTCTTTGTACCTTGTATTAGATTATAATAGGATAAATTGGCACTTTCCTCACTTTTCAGTGGCCGGTAGTTTCCCTTTTTCCTGAATGCAGGATCTTCGTGAATGTTCAGAAACCTCAATCCCTAAAAAATTAGTCTAGAATAATATAGGAAAAAGGAAAATGCCCCAATGTTGTAGGTGGGTCCAAATTGACAGAAGGTGGGGCAGCATTAGTAGATGAGCCCAATACAAGTTGGCAGGGTCAGTAATACCATAGAACAGCACAGAATACCATCCCACAGGACCAAATACCACAGTGCAGCACAAAATACCTCCTCAGCAGCTGTCCCTCTGTGGTGACCATCAATGGCTGCCTCGTTCTATACTCCAATTGTCTGTAATATGGCTATGGAGCAGGGGGCTTAGGAGGTGAGAGGTGGACCACAACACCAAGCCAACCCTACCTTCAGCATGCTGCCTGGACGTCCTCTAATAATGACCCCTATAGTTCACTTAGTAGTATGTAGACAGCGGGGAGGGCTCATGGACATTGGCCCACTGGGAATGATCCCTGTAGGGTCTATGGCCAATCCGCCCCTGATGGGAACCCATGAAAAAAAAATAGGATCTCCTAAAATGAGGACAGCAAAGCATTTTATAAAGGCCTTTTTACATTAGCCGAGGATGATCTCATCTTTTATGTGGCACATATTGTAAAATCCTTGTTCATCGGCAGCACATCGCCCTTTGTAACTAGGGATGAGCTGCTAAAAGTAGAGGAAACCGTATGGGAAAAGTCATAATAACGATCATTCAGCCCCTATCAATTCTGCATGTAACAAGCATGCAATAATCAGGAACACCCGTGTAAAAGGGCATTAAAAGGACCCTGCAGTTAAAGAAAAAGTGTTCTCATTAACCGGGGAATGAACACCGCACTTGCCTAGTGATCTCCATTTTTCTTTTCCGCTGCAGTTCTGCTGATTCCCGGGCACCTCATCTGTCATCCAAGATGGCCGCACCGCTTCTCGGACTACCTGATGCATACTGTGCATCGGTAGTCCAAGATGCTTCCTGCTTGTCCAGCCCTGCACTTGGATTGGCTAGCAATGCTCACATGAGCAGTACTGGCCAATCCATGGAGAGCAGAAAGTGTCTTAGGCTACCAAAGGGATTCGGGAGCTACTATTTCTCTTTATGGATGGCACATAGTAGAGGGACGGGGTCTAATAGGCCAGGCAATTCTCCTCTGGGGAAAAATATGCAGATTTAACCCTCTTTCCACAAAGAAAAGAAAGCTGAACTTCTGATGCCACCAGATGTAAGCGGTCTAAAACGGATCAGCTTTGCTTTCAATGCATTCTGAATGGATAAGGATCCACTCAGAATGCATCAGTTTGGCGCCATTCCGTCTCCATTCCGCTTTGGAGGCGGACACCAAATCGCTGCCTGCAGCGTTTTGGTGTCCATCTGACGAAACTGAGCCAAAGGAATCCAAGTCAATGGGGACGGATCCGTTTTCACTGACACAATATGGCACAATAGAAAACTGACCCGTCCTCCATTGACTTTCAATGTTAAAGATAATACAGACGGATCCGTTCTGAACGGATGCATGCGGTTGTATTATCTGAATGGATGCGTTTGTGCAGATCCATGATGGATCAGCACCAAACGCGAGTGTGAGAGTAGCCCCTAAAAAAAAAAAAAAACACAGTACCTACTCGCCTTGTCCCGTTCCTGAAGCTCACAGTCCTCTCCCCCCTGCAGATGCAGATCGCTCTGCAGCACTGTGTGGGAGGAGCTTGTGCAGATTTCTAGGCTGCAGGCTCCTCCCACACAGGCCGGCAGCGCGATCCGTGCCTGCAGGCTGAATGGTGGAGCGGAGAGAAGTCTTCCTGCTTCATCATTCAGTGCGGGGGAGATGGAGCGCAGGGAGCTGAGTGATAGGACCACATCTATATTGATGGAAGCGCTCATTGCTTCTAGGCTCTGGCACCCCCTGAGAGCAGGCACCCGGGGCGGACCACCCCCTCCTTAGCACGCCACTGATCAGAGGTTCAGTTTTCCTCTTTTTTTGGAAAGAAAGTTCATTTTCATTGGGCTACCAAATGCACACTATGCATCAGGCAGGCCGGGAAGCAGGATACCCATCCTGGAGGGCAGAAGAGGAGCCTTGGGAACCGGTGGATCTGCAGCTAAAATGACGAAAAGCGTGGCATCATGTTAGGCTCCACGCACATTTTTTGCAGATTGGATGCAGACCCATTCATTTCGACAGGGCTGTAAAAGATGCGGACAGCACGCCATCTTTCTGTCAGCATCTGTTTGTCCTGATTGATAGAACATGTCCTATTCATCTCTGTTTTGCAGACAAGGATAGAACATTTCTACAGGGGTTTAAAAAAAAAAAAAAATATGGCGGCATCCACAAGGCCAGGATCCGTGTTTTGCAGGTCCTCACTTTGCAGACAGCAAAACACTTAGTCGTGTGCATAAGGCCTGTGAATTTGGACAACCATATTTTTGTAGCCTGAAATGAATCTTGACTGCACCACATTTAGCATGAATGCACATCACGCTCAGTAATAGGTTTGGCCAGCTGAGTCAAAACATATGCAGGCAGTTTTGGACTTGGGTTTCTTGGGCCCGGACATGGATATGAGGGTCGCCCTTTATTTTTGCCGAATATGTGCACGTCTACTTTTAATGGAATTGTATATTTTTTTTGTATTGGATTCATTGGCTAGCGCTGTATATTGAGTAGCTGGAGCTGTTCACTACAGATATTAGCAACATGGCCGGGTCAATTCAAGAACAGATGTAGCCGTTCTAAACTTGACTGTGATATCACATCACAAAAGCCACTGAAAAAGTTAATAAAAAAGTTTATTTCCATTCGTTAAGGGTCCATTCACACGACCGCAAAATGGGTCCGCATCCCCAGAACGGGTGCAGACCCATTCATTTTCAATGGGGCCGCAAAAGATGCGGACAGCACACATTGTGTCCGCAAAACACTTACGGACGTGTGAATGGACCTTAAAGGTTCTGGCAAGATGCCTACTTTGGTGATGAGCAGCCGTACCAGGACTGAAGACCTTTTGAACTTTTCGGGTTCCATACCTTGTACTGTATATATGTTTTGTTTTTTTCACATTGAAATTGACTTTTTATGTTTTTTTTTTACTACATTCAATATAGTGGAATAGACATTTGATGGAGGAGTCCAACCTTTGATGTAGCACAAATGAGTTCAATCATTTAAATGGCATCTGTCAGCAGTTTTGTACCTATGACACTGGCTGACCTGTTACATGTGCGCTTGTCAGCTGAAGGCATCTGTGTTGGTCCCATGTTCGTATGTGCCCGCATTACTGAGAAAAATTATGTTTTAATAAATGCAAATGAGCCTCTAGGAGCAACGGGGGCGGTACCATTACACCTAGAGGCTCCGCTCTCTCTGCAACTGCTGCACCCTCTGCACTCTGACAGGACCAGGCAGTATAAATGTCATCACACCTGGCGCTGTCAATCAAAGCCGAGAGAGCGTGGCAGTTGCAGAGAGAAAACTGCCTTTGGCCTGTTTTACACGGACATCATTTTTCTCATCAATGCGGGCACATGTGAACATGGGACCAACACAGATGTCTTCAGCTGCCGAGCGCACATGCAACAGCTCAAACAGGTGCAAAACTGCTGCCAGTCACCCTTCAATCACTAAAGGACTCCTGATTTAATTTTACATCGGTGCAACTGTGAAAAGTCGGACCAAAATCAAACCTTGTGAAGCGAAATTTAGTTATGAACATTATTTTGCAGTAGCGTATGACATTTATAGATCCAGGCGATTTTGATTAAATAACGCCTTTCCCTTAGTCTCTATAACTTCTGCGGATCCAGTGCGTTCTAAATCTACACCAGCTCCCTAGCTGTCTTACATTTAGACCATTTTCTACACCTAAGGCCTCATGTACGCGACCGTTTTTTTTAAGGTCGGCAAAAACGTGATCCGTGACCGTTTTTTCGTCCGTGGGTCTTCCTTGATTTTTGGAGGATCCATGGACATGAAAAGAAAATCTAAGTCAAGTTTGCCATTGAAAAGATAGGAAAAAACGGACATGGACCCGGATCACGGACGCGGATGACAATCTTGTGTGCATCCGTGATTTTTCACGGACCCATTGACTTGATTGGGTCCGTGAACCGTTGGCCGTGAAAAAAATAGGACAGGTCATATTTTTTTCACGGCCAGGAAACACGGATCACGGATGCGGCTGCCAAACTGTGCATTTTCCGATTTTTTTTATTTTTTATTTTTTATTTTTTTTTTTTTTTTTCCACGGACCCATTGAAAGTCAATGGGTCCGCGAAAAAAAAACGGCACAACGGCCACGGATGCACACAACGGTCGTGGGCATGAGGCCTTAGACCTGGCGCAAGCAGGGAAAAGCCGCAGACTGCTGTGCAAATTACCTTTTCACTGCAATCTGCGCAAGAAATACACCTAATATAGGCATATTTCTGATCGCAAATGATCCCCAAATTGTTTGGCCCATGGGTTAGTGATAAATATGGCCTTGCCTAAAAGCCTGTATCTGCTAGATCAGCAACCTTCAGCGCTCCAGCTGCTGAGAAACTACAACTCCCAGCATGCAAACATGCTTGGCTGTTCTTCTCCCATAGAAGTGAATGAAGCATGCTGGGAGTTGTAGTTTCAGAAAACCAGGAGTGCCAGAGGTTGCTGATCGCTGTGCTAGATTGTTAGATCAGTGTTTCCCAACCAGTGTGCCTCCAGCTGTTGCAAAACTACAACTCCCAGCATGCCTGGACAGCCTTTGGATGTGCGGGCATGCTGGGAGTTGTAGTTTTGCAACAGCTGGAGGCACTCTAGTTGGGAAACACTGTTAGATGACCGCAAAGTTAGGCGGGTCAGCAATCCACGGCCGCCGGCCGCGTGCACCCCGCATCACGGATGCGGACCCTTTCACTTGAATGGGTCCGCAATTCCGGAGATGTGCAATGCAGTCACGGAACGGAACACCGGAAGCACTACAGAGTGCTTCCGTGGTGTTTCTTTTTATTGTTCTGCACCACAAAAAAATATGACATGTCATATTTTTTTGCGGTGCGGACTGACCACGGACCCATTCAAGTTGAATGGGTCCAGCCCGCTGCATGGATGTTGCCCGTGCATTGGGGACTGCAATTGCGGTCCCCAATGCACGGAAAGGCTGCACAACGGCCGTGAGCAAGAGGCCTTAGGCCTTTTGCACACGACCGCATGTCTTTTTCAGTATTTTGCGGTCTGCAAAAAACGGATCCGCAAAAAATACGGATTACTTCCATGTGCATTCCGTTTTTTGCGGAACCGAACAGCTGGCCCCTGATAGAACAGTACTATCCTTGTCCATTATGCAGACAATAATAGGACATGTTCTATCTTTGAACGGAAATACGGAAATGGAAGGCATACAAGAGTACCTTCCATTTTTCTGCGGATCCATTGAAATTAATGGTTCCGTATACGGAACGTAAATTGGGGGGGGAAAAAAACGTTCATGTGCAAGAGGCCTTAGGCTACATGCACACGACAGTTGTGTGTTTTTCGGTCCGCAAATTGTGAATTTGCAAAACACGGATGGCATCCGTGTGCGTTCCACGATTTGCGGAATGGCAGGGACAGCCATTAATATAATTGCCTATTCTTGTTGTCCGCAAAACGAACAAGAATAGGACAGGTTATTTTTTTTTATTTTTTTTGCGGACCACAGAAGAGGAGCAACGGAGCACTTTTTTTGCAACCCTATTGAAGTGAATGGGTCCGCATCCAAGCCACAAAAACTGCGGCTCGGATGCGGACCAAAACAACGTTCGTGTGCATGAGGCCTTAATGAGATTTTCCAAGTTTCATGTGTACAGTGTTTTGTTTAGTTTTTTGGGGGTTTTTTTACACGCGGAAATTGACCTGTGGTGTGCATTTTGTAATTCCGCAGTATGACGATTGTGCAGATTGTACCATATGCAAAGAGGGAGATCTGCTGCAAATTGGCATCAAAATCCACAAGTAACTCATGTGCGTTTTGGTTTGGAAATGCTGTGAAATCTGCATGAAAATCCCCACCCGGTGCCATGCAGGTCCCTGCCCGAGTATTATGGCTACTTTATCACGCATCGTGAAATCATTTGGCTGCCCCCTCGGTGTGTTATCTGGTAGGCTGCGGTAAGAATGGTAATGTGAGTCACATAACTGTCTGCAAAGTATATTTATGCATAAACAAAGCTCTGACAGCGAAGAACAACTATAAATGTACCCGTCCGACGTGGCAGCAGATATGGAGTTACTATAGCAACGTCACCTGCAAATATGAATGAAATGTATCTTAGATGTCATGTATGATGAGAAAAAGTACAAAACAAGGAAATGGCAAATCCAGGTAACCATGAGAACATCATGCCTTCTGCATGCCAGCCTCAGGGCTCCCAGCTGGTGCACAATGGGGGGGATCGGGTGATTGGCTACTATTAGGTTTAGAATTTGGAATCTTGGGTCTAAGACAGGGGGTCGGCAACCTGGCTTCGGCATTCCAGCTGTTGTGAAACTACACTTCCCAGCATGCTCTATTCATTTCTATGAAAGCAGAGCAAGTATGCATGCTGGGAGTTGTAGTTTCACAACAGCTGGAGTGCTGGAGGTTGCCCACCCCTGGTCTTAGAAGTCGGTAGCCTGCATGGTAACTGTAGCCACCAGAGCATTCAACCAGGACCGAAATAAGTACAAAAGCAAAGTACTATTACTGAGCAGGACGACAGCACATTATACTACGTTTTTGTGAAATCTTTTTTTTTTTTTTTTTAAATAAAGATTTGAAGTGTATCAAAGAAAGCAGGAAGTATCTGGATAAAAATGGATACGCTTAATGGATAGAAACGTATCGTCTTGCCACACGCAGCCAAGGAAACCGATCATCTAAAGTGATGGATAATGTCTCAATATCTGGCAGTTTGATGGATTTATCATGGTTTGGTGGATGAGAAGGCTAACTACAGGAATGCATGGTGCCGATTTAAAAATTTGGTGGAGGAGGAATGATGGGTTGGGGCCACTTTTCAGGGTTTAGGTCATGTCCCTAACACTGGGTTCACACCTGAGCGTTTTACAGCGCGTTCCTACGCCCTGTAAAACGCTCAACAAGGAGAAACCAATGATTCCCTATGGAAATGGTTCACACCTGGGCGTTTTACAGCGCGTACGATCGCGCTGTAAAACGCCCTACGCTCAAAAAAGTACATGAGCTTCTTTGGGGCGTTTTGTTGCGCGTTCCCGTACATAGACATTCAGGAACGCGCGACAATGGGCGTTCGCTTGTCTCTGTATGCGCGATGGCAGACGCCGGTACAATCGCGCATACAGAGAGTTCCTTTCAGAACGCTCAGGTGTGAACCCAGGGTTATTTCCAGTGAGGGATAAAGTTAATGCTACTGCATACAAAGACATTTTGGAGAATTGTCGCTTCCAGCTCTGTGGTAATAGGCCCTTTCCGTTCTAGTAGGACTGTGCCCCGGTGCGCAATGCAAGGTCTGTAATTTCATGGTTGGGTGAGTTTGAAGTGGAAGAACTTGAGTCCTGACCTCAACCCCATTCAACAAATTTGGATGAACTAGACGGGAGATGCAAGCCAGGACCTCTCCTCCAACATCAATATCCGACCTCACAAATGGATAAGTGGGCAAAAAGTCCCATAAAGACATGTTAAAGCGTTGAAAATGTCTGTACCCCTCTTACAAAACAAACCCACGTATCTTTTCATAGTTACACCAGGTATGCCCTGTTGCTGTGAGTTACCGTTGACTCTGATACGGTGGCAATACCATCCTTCAAATTGGCGTGGTATTAAAAAGCAGGAAGTGCTCAACCCCATATGCAGTGGTGCATCTATACTGGGGGGCAGATCCTGCACTTGACCCGTTGCTAATGGCAATCCCCAGCAAAAATGCATACAATGGAAGATGCCTGCAGCGGACCACAAGTACCACAATGGACATCCTACACAGGATAGAAATTGTGTGGATGTGATAAGCAGTCAAAATAACAAAACAAAGACAGGTGCACTCTGCGGTCTTACTAACCCTCGTACTGGTGTAAAATTGAGAATTAGCCAACATATCCTGCTTGGAGGACATGTCTGAGCCCGAGCACCGCGCCAAGGTTTCTCAAGTAGCTCGGGGAACCTAACTCTAAACCTACCTGGGTCGTATGGGCAATACCAGGAGCCAGTGGGCGAATTACAGGTGCGTAAGGTCCAACTCAAAGCAATCTCCCAGTAACCTCCAGCATGTGACCATGCATACAATGGGAGGAGGCAGAAAGCTCTGAGCCCCACCCAAGACTGGAGAAACCTTGGCGCAGTGCTCGGGCTCAGACATGTCCTCCAAGCAGGATATGTTGGCTAATTACACCAGTACGAGGGTTAGTAAGACCGCAGAGTGCACCTGTCTTTGTTTTTGTTATGTTATTTTGCAATACCATCCTTGGTGAACTATGTGCCTAAACTCTGCAAAATAGGCCAGTGTGCTCCTGAAATCTGATCATTGCTATGAAACACATCCTCGTATGTGACCTGCACCCTACGTGAAGTGACGTGCTTCTGCTGCTATAAGATGCTTGCTAGGTATTGTTTTCTTTGCACTAATGTGAGTGAAATGCCCATTTTGTATTAAGGCCATGTTCATAGCTGTATACTGTATTGGTCATAGGTAGCCTGTGACAGGGGAGTGATGTCCTTGGGAGTCAGATGTGACATACGCTGTTTAGAGTGAGAAATGCCCCGTGATCATGTGGCTAAGAATGGGTTAATACCGGATACATGACAAGGCTGGGTTGGTTCAGTCTACCCCTGAGGCATACCCAAGCCGTAGAGCACCTGTGCATAAATAGCTATGCCCGGCCTGTCATTTTGGTCAGGAAGGCAGCATACAGATTGTGCTGGTAGACGCTGCAGCTGGTGTGACAGAGAGCCAGCCAAGTTCAGGGTGATAGTTAGCTAGTAAGTGGAGGTGTGTTGTGCTTGCAAATTGGCACACCGGCTCAGGAGGGTGAAGCAGCTGAGAACTGCAGTGGAGAAGTTAGCCTGGAATAGAGGTAGCCGAATTTCACTTTCTAGCCTGCACCCTGGGGCAGCAGAGGACCTGTGGTGAAGCCAGGTCAGAATTAGACCAGCTGTAATGCCACAAATGAACTGGGGGCAGTGTGCATGTCTTGGAGAAAGTGAGATACCATGACCTGTTAGATGCCTGCGGAGAGTATGTATGCATGCACCACAGGTGAACAGCTTTTCCACCTCATCACCACGACGGCTACGAGGAGGGCTACGAGGAGATTGACCCCTGACCTCTGTAGGGGCAGGAACAGAGAGAGGGTTTAAATCCCCACCACCAGCACCAGTGTTTCCTGTCCCTACAGAGGACAGGGGCAGAGAGAGAGTCTCCCTGTAGGGAGATGAAGATGGATTTTTGCTTGGCACCTACCGGTGTTCCCCCTGCCCTCCTGCGGTCGGCGTACTAATGCTGGGCAGGGGTGAAGGAGGGAGGCCTCGCTCCATTATTAGATGTGAGCCTGCTCCCGGCTGCGATCTCCCGCCGAGCCCTTGGGGCGTTCGCCGGGTGCGCACCGAAGCGCTTCTGAAGGCGGCCGACGTCACTTCCGGTGGACGAGGGAAGTGACGTCATCCAGGAAGCGTCTCCAGTTTTAAAATTTTGGCGCCAGCAAGCGCTGAATGCCTCCTGTACCGGCATTCCTGGAGCTGCGTGCGGTCATGTCGGCTGAACCCCGCTCCCCTGGAGACCCTCCTGTGCTGCCTACCGTAAGTCCCCTGTGGGGAAGCGCTTGTTACTCTGCTACTTGTTTTTAAACACTGTACCAGGTTGCCTTCTCCTCCTCCTCCACTTCTCAGGCTTGGGGCTTTTTCTCCATGCATTTTTTATTCATGGCTGATTGGGATTATTTTCCCCAGGTTCCTAAGGAGGCTCAGAAAAAATGCGTGTCCTGCCTCAAACGGCTTCCGGACGATTACCGCAAGAAACTCTGCAAGGACTGTATTTCTAGTGTCATTGCGGAGGAACAGCCTTCCTTCCTTGATGAATTAAGGTCTATGGTCCATAATGAAGTAAAGACCTTCTTATCCCAGATTTCCCCTCCTCTCAGGGACCCGCCTCCACCTAAAAGGCGCAGGGAACCCTCTCCCTCCTTATCTGACCCGGAGGTGACAGGGGAGGATGCCTCTTCATCGAGAGCCTGGGAAGACGAGGAGGCTTCCTCTGATATTGACACTGCTGAGTCAGAGAGGAAATTTAGTTTCTCGCTTGATGAGATGCCAGACCTTCTAAGGGCTGTCCGGGCCACGATGGGGATAGAAGACACCCCAAAAGCCCACTCAATACAAGATGAGATGTTCGGGAGACTCCGGGTTAAGAGAACCCGCGTGTTTCCAATTAATGAAAATATTCGTGACATGGTTCTGGACGAATGGTCCAACCCTGAGAAGCGGTTGGGGGTATCCAAATCCTTCAAAAACCGGCTACTATTTGATTCCAATGAGGGGAAGATCTTCAATGAAACTCCCAAAGTGGACATTCAGGTCGCTAAGGTTAATAAAAAGACTGCCTTGCCCTTTGAAGATACCTCACAGCTGCGTGACCCCATGGATAGGAAGGCGGATAGCCTCCTGAAGAAATCATGGGAAGCGGCCATGTTCAATCTAAAAACTAACATCGCGGCCACCTCGGTTGCTAGGTCCATGAGGTTGTGGCTTGACGAGTTAGAGGCTCACATTAGAGATAATACCCCCAGGGATGAGCTGCTTAGGTCCCTCCCCTTATTGAAGTCTGCTACAGCCTTCATGGCAGACGCCTCGGCCGAATCTGTTAGATTCGCTGCGAAGGATGCAGGGTTTTCCAACGCTGCCCGCCGCGCTCTGTGGATGAAAAGCTGGTCAGGCGACAATACTTCAAAGATGAAGCTATGCTCCATCCCGTTTTCAGGGGAATATGTCTTTGGCCCGGTCTTGGACCGTATCCTAGAAAAGGCCGCGGACAAGAAGAAGGGCTTCCCTGAGGAAAGATCCTTTAAAAGGAAATATCCCTTTCGGGCCCCCTCTAGCCAGAATAAACCCTTCAGGGATAAGGGAAAGTCAGGGCGTTGGAGCTATCCTAAAGGGGGCAGAGGTAGAGGTAACCCCTCCTCCTCCCAAAACAAGTCCTCCGACAAGCAATGACGCCAGCGTGGGGGGGAGATTGAGGAAATTTCTGACTCCGTGGGAGTCCATTTCCCCGAATCCCTGGACATCATAAGATTCGGTTACCGAATCGAACTTTCCTCATCTCCCCCAAACCGCTTCATCATTACGAATCCAAGTTCCTCCAGTATTCGTATAAAAATTCTGCAGGGAATTCAGAGCCTTCTAGCTATGGACGTGATAGTACGGGTCCCTCCTTCTCAACTAGGACAGGGCTTCTATTCAAATCTGTTTCTGGTACAAAAGAAAGAGGGGTCTTTCTGTACTATTATAAACCTGAAAGCCTTGAACAAATTCATAACCTACCGGAAGTTCAGGATGAAATCCATAAAATCCCTGATCCCCTTAATAGGGAAGAATGCCCTGATGTGCTCAGTAGATCTTCAGGACGCCTACTACCACGTTCCAATTCATCCGGAATCCCAGAGGTTCCTAAGATTTGCTATACAGGATTGCAGGGGGGTGACCAACCACTTCCAGTTTACGGCCCTCCCCTTTGGGATATCATCTGCACCCAGAATCTTTACGAAGCTGGTAGTCGAGATGGTAGCCTTCCTGAGACACAAGGGGCTAGTAATTGTTCCATACCTGGACGACTTCCTCTTGGTTGGGAATTCAGAGAACGATCTGAGATCAGACTTGCTAACCTTCCTATCTCTCACCCAGGATCTAGGATGGTTGGTGAACCAGAAAAAGTCACATCTGATACCTTCCAGCACTATCCAGTTTTTAGGTGTCATCCTGGATTCCCGGGCTCAACGTACCTTTCTTCCACCAGACAAGATCAAGAGCCTCCAACTGAAGATTCGTCGGTTTCAGAACAGGAGGTCTTGTCCTATAAGGGAAGCCATGAGCCTCCTGGGCCTTCTTTCGTCCTGCATCCCGTCCGTTCCCTGGAGCCAGTCCCACTTTCGGTCCCTTCAGTCATGGATCCTCAGATCTTGGGACAGACGACAGTCCTCACTGAACCACAAGGTTCTGATTCCCCCTGCGGTGAAGGTCTCACTGAACTGGTGGAAATGCACAGCCCACCTGTCCTTGGGAGTCGCCTGGGAGAAGACCCCCTACATCCAAGTCCTTACGGATGCAAGCGAGAAAGGATGGGGTGCGAAAGTGGGAGATCACTTCTTTCAGGGCTCCTGGATTCCGACAACCCGCTCCCAATCTTCCAATTACAGGGAGCTGGAAGCGGTCCGAAAGGCTCTGAAGGTGGCAGAAGTCCTCCTTGTGGGTCATCACGTAAAGATACTTTCCGACAATACGACGACGGTAGCATACCTTTCTCATCAGGGAGGCACGAGATCGGAGAAGTTGATGTCCATCGCAAGAGAAATCTTCGAGTGGGCAGAGTCCCGCGTGAGGTCCATCTCCGCAATCCATTTGAAGGGGATACTAAATGTGGAGGCAGACTATCTCAGTCGCCAGTTGATAGACCATACCGAGTGGTCTCTGAATCAGGACGTGTTCCAGACTCTGGTGGAAAAGTGGGGCGCTCCACAGGTGGACCTGTTTGCCTCCAGGAAGAATGCAAAGGTGCCGACGTTTTGCTCATTGAAACCTCTAGACAACCCTTGGGCTCTAGATGCGCTGACGATTCCTTGGGACTGGGATCTCTGCTACGCATTCCCCCCCTTGCCTCTGCTTCCCAGGATAATCCAAAAGCTCAACCTAGAAGACTCAACTCTGATCCTAATAGCTCCCTATTGGCCGAAAAGGAGCTGGTTTCCTTCCTTAAAGAACCTATCGATAGAGGACCCATGGCCTCTTCCCTCCAGGAAGGACCTTCTTCATCAAGGGCCGATACTTCACCCAAACTCGAGTTTCCTCAAATTATCTGCTTGGATCCTGAAGTCCAGAGGTTGAGATCCCAAGGGCTCTCTGATCAGGTGAAGTAGGAAGAAAGTTACCTTCTCAATATATTTGAAGACCTGGAAGCGATTTTGTTCCTGGTGCGGCAATCCTGCCCCAAATCTAGAACCACCCAACTTCCAGATGATCTTGGATTTCCTCCAGCAGGGACTTGAATTGGGTCTCAGGCCTTCCACCCTGAAGGTACAAGTCTCGGCCCTAGCCTGTTTTTTTTTTACCAAGATCTAGCCAATCATCGCTGGATCAGGAGATTTATGAGAGCTGCTTCTCGACTTCGTCCCTCCCTGAAAACCAGGATCCCCAATTGGGACCTCAATACGGTGCTCACAGGCCTGACCCTCGCCCCGTTCGAGCCCTTGGCCAGTTGTTCTATCAAACATCTTTTTCTAAAAACAGCCTTTTTAGTGGCCATCACTTCCGCAAGAAGGTTAGGCGAGATTCAGGCTCTATCCATTCAGGAACCCTATCTCCGTATCACCGATGATTGAATTGTCCTTAAATTAGATCCAGGTTTTCTACCTAAGGTAGTATCAGACTTCCACCGTAGCCAGGAGATAGTATTACCTTCCTTTTGCAGTAATCCCTCTAATGATAGGGAGTCTAGCTTCCATTCTCTGGACGTGAGACGCTCAGTCCTGCGATATCTCGAGGTATCTAAAGGTTTCCGTAGATCCAATAACCTTTTTGTCCTTTTCTCAGGTAAGAATAGGGGTCTGAAAGCCTCCAGGTCCTCCCTAGCTCGGTGGATCAGGGATTCCATTTCCATTTCCTATGAGTCTCAGGGCCTTCCTTGCCCCTCAAATCTGAGAGCCCACTCTACTCGAGCTATGTCCTCCTCCCAAGCCGAGCGGGCAGGAGCTTCCCTTGATGATATATGTAGAGCTGCTACCTGGTCTAGCATCCACACCTTCACTAAACATTATAGGTTAGACCTATCCAGTTCAGACCTGTCTTTTGGACGTAAGGTCCTTCAGGCGGTCCCCCCCCCCCAGGCTATAATTTTTTATATCTCCTCGTAGCCGTCGTGGTGATGAGGTGGAAAGCCGGAATTAGACTTACCGGTAATTCAGTTTCCACGAGATCACCACGACGGCACGTATTTTCCCTACCCCTCTTTAAGTTTTCTTGGGAGGTTATGAAGTAATACCCTCTCGTTTGTTATGCTTGTTTCTCACCACTTATTTTTGTCTCTGTAATTTTGGACACACTGGTGCTGGTGGTGGGAGGGGGGGTATTTAAACCCTCTCTCTGTTCCTGCCCCTACAGAGGTCAGGGGTCAATCTCCTCGTAGCCGTCGTGGTGATCTCGTGGAAACTGAATTACCGGTAAGTCTAATTCCGGCTTTTTCATTGTTGTCAGTCACGTAGAGACTCCCAGCCAGCGCAGGGTTGTCCAGGAGCTGGGAGCAACGCCTGCAGAGACAGTGAGAGTAATGCCTCATTCACACAGTCAGTGTTCAGTCAGTGATTTCCATCAGTGATTTTGAGCCAAAACCAGGTGCATCTCTAAACACAGAACAGGTGCAGATCTTTCCTTTATACCTTATGTTTGTGGAGGCTCCAATCTTGGTTTTGGCTCACAATCACTGATGGAAATTACTGACCAAAACACTGACCTGTGAATGAGGCTTAAAGCTGGATTTACACGGCCCGATACTCGGGCTGGTTATCGGGAAAGTGGGTGCCGGGGAGCGGGGTAATTATAATCTAGATGAGGGGCCTGGGCATTTTGGGGATCATTAAAGGGGTTATATTATCCCTTTTAAATAGCAGTAGAAGGCTCATTTTACAGACTCCCGACATATAACTTCATCAGAAGCATTAATTGAGATGTGAGAGGAGGATGGGGGGGGGGGGGGGTCCTTATTTTTATTTTTTCTCTCTTTCTCTCTAGAAACCACACCACTGTTGTCCATAGGTTGTGTCCGGTATTGCAGATCATCTCTATTCACTTTCTTTACTATGCATAATAATGAGGAAGGAGGACTCCAGGCTTACACAAATAATAAAATGTAATTTTAGCACAACTCATGATGCATCTGAGTATCCGTTGCTACACATCTTCTATATGGTCATGTGCTTGAGGCTTAAAGGCTATGGACACCATTGGGGGTGTTTTTTTTGTTTTTTTTACCATTGCATTGTACTCCCTTTTGAGATAAAATATTTTTTCAATTGGTCTTTATTGAAACTTTTGAGCCCTTTTCTCTGTACAGAGCTGAGATTCTCTAGTAGCATGATGTTCTCACTCTCTTCTGTCAGGCAGCTCAACTGATGGCCTTATCTCTGATTTCTGAATTTATAAACACTCATTATAGCTCAGTTCTTATCTTACTGATAAGAATGTGGCTTAAGTAAGTGTTTATGACCTTTTAGTAATTTAGAGATAAGGTTTATTACATGACCAACGGGAAAGTAGATAGACCGTTAAACCTTTGAGACAGAATGGCTCAATATTTTTTAATAAAGGCCAATTGGAAAAAAATATTTTTAGCCCCTGAAGGTGTACATAGCCTGTAAAGGGGTCATCCAATTTTACTATTTCAGGACAGGCTATGTGACACCCCCCACCTTTGACAATCGGCTCTTCTGTAGTAGCTCTGGCTCATTGTGTAGTGGATGGAGCTGATTACATTGAAGTGAATGGGAGCAGCGCTGCAGTAATTGGCTCCATCCTCTACACAGTAGTTAGATCTACTGCAGAACAGCTGATCGGTGGCGGGTGTCAGATAGTGATGTTAGGTCATCACGTGTAAAATCCTGGGCACCCCCTTTAATGGAGAGGTAGATACAGTACCTAGTGTGTACATGCAAATTCACCCTACACATACACAAGTCCACCTGTTGTCACAAAGAAATTGCTCTCAACTGACACAAGTTACTCCTGGAGTTACAAACCAGTGAACACCTGATCCTGGAGCATCACTAGACAATACACCTGTCACCAGGTGTGCACCTAGCCAAAAATTGAAACGGCGTCCCCCCTCCAGCTCTTCTGTTAAAGGCATACTGTGATACAGGTGAATATAGAGAGATGAGCACTTCCACAATGGCCCTGCTACCGCCCTCGCTTGTCTCTAGGTCTCGCCGCCTCACCTGGCCTCATTGGAGGTGCACCACGCCTGTCACTAGATGTCTGCACCTAGGACACGAAAGCAGAGGACACCACCTGGAAAAGAGGCATATGAAAAACAGGTTGTCAGGCCTACTATATTATAGGCTGCATGTCAGACTGCTATTCTTGAAAAACCATCGCCACTCTCATCCATAGGTTGTGTCGTAGGTTGGATCAGACTACACAGGGCTTGTTTGTGGTCTGTTACCATGGAGACAAAGGCTTACACCAGTCTTTGAAATCATCTGCGCTTTCGGAGGATTCAGCTAATTTATGCAATGCCCGCATCCTAGGGGTGTTATGTGAGTGTAAGGGCTTGTTCAAATGACCGTGGTTTTGGTCCGCATCCAAGCTGCATTTTTTGCAGCTTGGGTTCGGACCCATTCACTTCAATGGGACCGCAAAAGATGCGGACAGCACTCAGTGTGCTGTCCACATCCGTTGCTCCGTTCCGTGGCCCAGCAAACATTATGAGTCCTAGGCATTTATTATGAGTCATAAGCATTTCTGTAATAGGCCTCCTGTTCTGTTCCGCAAATTGCGAAAGGCACACGGACGGCATCCGTGTTTTGCGAACCGCAAAAAACAGCACGGTCTTGTAAACAAGCCCTAATGGTAACGGTGTGCCGAGTGAGGGTAGTAGTACTCACAGTTCAGTTGTCCCCTGGGCCGGCCTGCAGTGGAGGGGAAGACAGCACTAAATCCTATGGGGCACTCTCTATTGCAGGGAACACCAGCCACGTGGTGGCTGAGGTGCCCTTGATGGTAATGGGTATTTAAGGTGCTTTGGTGGCTGGGATCTGTGTTGTTTGTGACGCCAGCACCGTTAGGTGCAAATATCTAGAGTAGTAGAAAGGATGATGAGTCAGTTGTGGTGGAAACTGTTGAACATTTACTTCAAATGTCTTAAGACTGTTGGTACAGTTCATCAGTACAGTGCACTTGTATGGCAGAAAGGAGGATTCAGAAATTAGTTTAGCTGTAATCCTTACAACAGGTCTGGCAATTGTCAGTTGAGGAGTTTTCCTAATGCTGTTACTTTACAGGCAAGACAAAAGTTCTCTTCTTAGATAGTTCTACTTTAAGTCCAATCTCTAGCACTCAGGTACTGAATATAATGGTTTCCTTACTTTATATTGAGCAATCCAATAAGGGTGTTCTCCCTCGTGGCAGGCAAACTCTCTGCTACATTATCTTATGCAGGATGCTCTCCTGAAATATTCAGGTTCACTATGTCCCAGAAGGCATTTAGTGAAAAAGGATAATTATGGCCTTTAATCATCCAATTGTGTCTAGGTACTTTTTAAGTTCCTCCCGGTAACTGGTGCTTGTAAAGTCCCTTGGCTAGACTCCGCTCTAATCTTCACTAGACTTTCTCTATATTCGTACATAGACGCACTTGTCTGTGCTGGGCTGCTGTGACTACTTGGTCTGTCCTCTCCAGGCTTGATCAGGGCCCAGAGGAAAGAAAGGTCTGAGCCTGCTCTGCTCCTCCATACACTTCCTTCTCCTACACTTCCTCCATACTACTACTACTACTACTACTACTAGTAGTACTACTAGTACTACTACCTCTGTAGTAAGCAAACCCCAAGGTATATATAATATGTGACGCCAGCACCACCTAGGGGCGAATAGATGCAACGACAATACATTAAATGCATATACAGAAATTTAAGGGGACCACTTATACACATATAAGTGGGACACTGCATTTATAGATCATGATAACTTATGCTCACCTCCGGCTGTCCGTGCAGTAGAGGGAAATCTACGGCAAACCCGCTGAGCCCATCCGTTCCCCAACCTCATCACGCCTCATTGCATCAACGGCGGCACAGAAACGACACTTGCAACAAACTATGTCGCAAGTGGTATTCAAAAAGTCACAAAACACACCACTTATTTGGCACTGGGAGATGATTAATCCCCCAAAGTTCTGATAATCAAAATATTTGATTGCAAATTTTCTCTGTTGGCTTCCTTCAGGGCTTGTAGAAAAGGGCCATGCATTCATATGTTTTGTTTTGTTTGTTTTTTTACAAATGCTGTTTGAGTGGCATTTTTTTTAATCCTTTTTACATGCATTTTTTTTATGAGTTTCTGAATTCCTGTAGAGAAGCCTATGGGAAAAGGCAATACTAAGCGGCATAGAGAGCATGCTGCGGTTTGAACTGAAAGAAAACACACCAATAGTTAAGGAAAATGTCACAAATAAATGCAGAAACATATGGACTTTGTGTTTAAAAAGAAAAAAAAAAGCTAGAAAAAGCCCACAAAAACTTTTTTTTGTAAATGTTTTTATTTTTGAAGGTTTTTGCCATTTTTGGTGCTGTTTTTTTCATTTGCTTTTTTTTTTTACTCGTGTTTAGCTGCCTTTTTTTTTTTTTTTTTTTCCTTTTTTAGGCAATAAATACAATCTCCAGATGTTACATTGATGACTATAGGAAAGGGATTTTCTGGGATTCATATATTGATCAGTATCTCATCGGTGGGGTCCGACTCCTCAACCAGCTGTTTGAAGAGACCTTGCCGCTTCGGTGAGCATGCAGCCTCTAAGCCGTCAGTCACATGGATGGGCCTGAGCTGCAATGCTAAATCCAGCCTCTATACAATGGACGGCGCTGTGCTTGGTGAGCTGCGAGGCCGCAGGGTTCACCAGAGAGCTGTGGCCTCTTAACTAGTCGGGTGTCGGACCCCCGCTGTTCAGATTTTGATAACCTATCCTGAAAATAGGCCATCAATATTAGGGTACATTCACACGACCGTATCATTTTTTCTGCATCCGTTCCGCATTTTGCGGAATAGAAGCGGACCCATTCATTCCTATGGGTGAATAAAATGTGTGGACAACATTCAGTCCGCATCCGTGTGTCCGCATTTCTATTCCGCAAAAATATGAAGCACGTTCTACTATTGTCCGTACAGATCGGTCCGCAGAACCATTCAAGTCAAAGGATCCGCAAATTGCGGATGAAATACGGAATGGTTTCCGTATGTCATCCGTTGTTTGCGGATCCGTTTCCGTATTTTTGAAGCCCATAATTCTTTTTTTTTTTTCTTCCGTTTTTTGCGGACCGTATATAACAGAAGACATACGGAAGTCATTTGTCTGCAAAATGCGGACACGCGGTTCCGTTATTTGCGGACTTCAAATCGGAAAGGATTACACACGGTCGTGTGAATGTACCCTTATACAGGTGTTTTATGTAGTCACATTTTTTTCACCCCTGAGTAGCATTTTTTTGGATCAGTGATGTTTTTTTTTTTTTTAATCCCAGCATGCTCTGGGTCTGGCATTTTTTCCCAAATTTTCTAGCGTTTTTATCTTAGCTACTCTGTGGTGGTATTATAATGGCATGGTATGATACTTTTAGATACCCTCTGGAGGTATTATATTGGTATTGTATGGCACTCTTTACTACCCTCTGATGTTATTTAAAGTGGCATGGTATGACACTCTTAGCTACCCTCAGGTGGTATTATATTGGCATGGTATGGCACTCTTCACTAAGGTCTGGTGGTATTATATTGGCATGGCATCCATAGTTTTTTTATTTTTTCCGTCCTACTTGAAAAATGCAAGTGCCAGTATGTGCTACATTTTTTTCTCCTGGTGTTTTTGCACAGATTTATTGTCCCAATACAAGGCAGCACAACTCCCATTACTTAACAAGCAAATAATAAAACGGACACTTCCTTCTGTGGATAAAATGGTCCGCAATTTTTATTTAGGATTAAATAATGAATAAAAAACCAGAATAAAATAATATATCCTTTACCACTTCAACCCCGCTAGCTGAAACCCCCTTAAAGGGGTTGTCCGGGTTCAGAGCTGAACCCGGACATACCCTTATTTTCACCCCGGCAGCCCCCCCGAGCCTAGCATCGGAGCATCTCATGCTCCGATGCGCTCCAGTGCCCTGCTCTAGATCGCGCAGGGCACGGGCTCTTTTGTTTTCAATAACACACTGCCGGGCTGAAACTTCCGCCCAGCGGTGTGTTCGGTGACGTCACCGGCTCTGAGGGGCGGGCTTTAGCTCTGCCCTAGCCGTTTTACTGGCTAGGGCAGAGCCAAATACTGCCCATCAGTGCCGGTGACGTCACCAGGGTTCCTGTCAGCCCCATAGAGAGCCCCGGTACGTCACCGGAACTCAGAAAAATGCCTTTGCCCTGTGCAATTTAGCGCAGGGCAAAGGAGAGCATCGGAGCATGAACTGCTCCGATGCTCATGTCAGGGGGGCTGCCAGGGGTGAAAATGGAGGGATGTCCAGGTTCAGCTCTGAACCTGGACAACCGCTTTAATGACCAAACCACTTTTTACACTTCTGCACTACACTACTTTCACCGTTTATTGCTCGGTCATGCAACTTACCACCCAAATGAATTTTACCTCCTTTTCTTCTCACTAATAGAGCTTTCATTTGGTGGTATTTCATTGCTGCTGACATTTTTAACTTTTTTTGTTATTAATCGAAATTTAACGATTTTTTTGCAAAAAAATGACATTTTTCACTTTTAGTTGTAAAATTTTGCAAAAAAAAATGACATCCATATATACATTTTTCGCTAAATTTATTGTTCTACATGTCTTTGATAAAAAAAAAAATGTTTGGGTCAAAAAAAAATGGTTTGGGTAAAAGCTATAGCGTTTACAAACTATGGTACAAAAATGTGAATTTCCGCTTTTTGAAGCAGCTCTGACTTTCTGAGCACCTGTCATGTTTCCTGAGGTTCTACAATGCCCAGACAGTAGAAAAAACCCACAAATGACCCCATTTCGGAAAGTAGACACCCTAAGGTATTCGCTGATGGGCATAGTGAGTTCATAGAACTTTTTTTATTTTTTGTCACAAGTTAGCGGAAAATGATGATTTTTTTTATTTTTTTTCTTACAAAGTCTCATATTCCACTAACTTGTGACAAAAAATAAAAACTTCCATGAACTCACTATGCCCATCACAAAATACCTTGGGGTGTCTTCTTTCCAAAATGGGGTCACTTGTGGGGTAGTTATACTGCCCTGGCATTCTAGGGGCCCAGATGCGTGAGAAGAAGTTTGCAATCAAAATCTGTAAAAAATGACCGGTGAAATCCGAAAGGTGCACTTTGGAATGTGTGCCCCTTTGCCCACCTAGGCTGCAAAAAATTGTCACACATCTGGTATCGCCGTACTCAGGAGAAGTTGGGGAATGTGTTTTGGGGTGTCATTTTACATATACCCATGCTGGGTGAGAGAAATATCTTGGCAAAAGACAACTTTTCCCATTTTTTTATACAAAGTTGGCATTTGACCAAGATATTTATCTCACCCAGCATGGGTATATGTAAAATGACACCGCAAAACACATTCCCCAACTTATCCTGAGTACGGCGATACCAGATGTGTCACACTTTTTTGCAGCCTAGATGCGCAAAGGGGCCCAAATTTCTTTTAGGAGGGCATTTTTAGACATTTGGATCCCAGACTTCTTCTCACGCTTTAGGGCCCCTAAAAAGCCAGGGCAGTATAAATACCCCACATGTGACCCCACTTTGGAAAGAAGACACCCCGAGGTATTCAATGAGGGGCATGGCGAGTTCATAGAATTTTTTTTTTGGGCACAAGTTAGCGGAAATAGATATTATTATTTTTTTCCTCACAAAGTCTCCCTTTCCGCTAACTTGGGACAAAAATTTAAATCTTTCATGGACTCAATATGCCCCTCACGGAATACCTTGGGGTGTCTACTTTCTGAAATGGGGTCACATGTGGGGTATTTATACTGCCCTGGCATTTTAGGGGTCCTAAAGCGTGAGAAGAAGTCTGGAATATAAATGTCTAAAAATTTTTACGCATTTGGATTCCGTGAGGGGTATGGTGAGTTCATGTGAGATTTAATTTTTTGACACAAGTTAGTGGAATATGAGACTTTGTAAGAAAAAAAAAAAAAAACAATTTCCGCTAACTTGGGCCAAAAAAATGTCTGAATGGAGCCTTACAGGGGGGGATCAATGACAGGGGGGTGATCACCCATATAGACTCCCTGATCACCCCCCTGTCATTGATCACCCCCCTGTCATTGATCACCCCCCTGTAAGGCTCCATTCAGACGTCCGTATGATTTTTACGGATCCACGGATACATGGATCGGATCCGCAAAACACATACGGACGTCTGAATGGAGCCTTACAGGGGGGTGATCAATGACAGAGGGGTGATCACCCCCGTCATTGATCACCCCCCTGTAAGGCTCTATTCAGACGTCCGTATGATTTTTACGGATCCACGGATACATGGATCGGATCCGCAAAACACATACGGACGTCTGAATGGAGCCTTACAGGGGGGTGATCAATGACAGGGGGGTGATCAATGACAGGGGGGTGATCAATGACAGGGGGTGATCAGGGAGTGTATATGAGGTGATCACCCCCCTGTAAGGCTCCATTCAGACGTCCGTATGTGTTTTGCGGATCCGATCCATGTATCCGTGGATCCGTAAAAATCAGACGGACGTCTGAATGGAGCCTTACAGGGGGGTGATCAATGACGGGGGGTGATCAGGGAGTGTATATGAGGTGATCACCCCCCTGTAAGGCTCCATTCAGACGTCCGTATGTGTTTTGCGGATCCGATCCATGTATCCGTGGATCCGTAAAAATCATACGGACGTCTGAATGGAGCCTTACAGGGGGGTGATTAATGACGGGGGTGATCAGGGAGTCTATATGGGTGATCACCCCTCTGTCATTGATCACCCCCCTGTAAGGCTCCATTCAGCCGTCCGTATGCGTTTTGCGGATCCGATCCATGTATCCGTGGATCCGTAAAAATCATACGGACGTCTGAATGGAGCCTTACAGGGGGGTGATTAATGACGGGGGTGATCAGGGAGTCTATATGGGTGATCACCCCTCTGTCATTGATCACCCCCCTGTAAGGCTCCATTCAGACGTCCGTATGCGTTTTGCGGATCCGATCCATGTATCCGTGGATCCGTAAAAATCATACGGACCTCTGAATGGAGCCTGACAGGGGGGTGATCAGGGAGTCTATATGGGGTGATCAGTGGTTCATAAAGGGTTAATAAGTGACGGGGGGGGGGTATTACAGCTCTTCTGTGCCACAACTGACACCAATCACCAGAGAACTGGGTTTAAAAAGGGGGAACCTTCCCGCCTTTGGAGATGACAACCAATCACATCTGTCAGATTTTCCCGCTCTGCTCCAAACATCCAATAAAGTCCCCTAGCAACCAGGGGCGGATTAGGACAACGGCTCGTACCTCAGTAAAGCTGGCCTCAAGTTGACCCCATCTCCTCAGGTTCAATACCTGCGATAAATGACTCCACATACATATAAGAAAATGGAGGAGGGGACAGAGAGAACCCCTCAAAAAAGCGTACAACAGTATACATATAACTCCTTAACCCAATAAAATAGCTTTTAGGGAGTGTGCCGCCATGTGTCCCCTAGAGCAGAAGCTTAGTGGTGGCCCTGACATTCTCCCCACACCGCTCTGCAGAGGAAGTGACTTTACAAGGGGCACGTGCTTGAAAAAAAACAACAACAAAAAACGCAAGACATACAAAAACCGAAAGGTGAAAAATGGCTAAAAAAACACAACAGAAAAAAAAAAACACTGCCCAAGTCAGGCTTTTCTAGAGGTGTTTTATTTGGGCCCAAAAAATATGCACACTGCAAAGCTGTGTGTGACCGCATGGTCGCCGTGCCCGTGCTGCGGACCCATTGACTTGGATGGGTCTGTGATCTGCAAAAAATAGCATATCTCCTATCTTTTGCGATGCGGAGGCACGGACACGAAGCCCATGGAAGCGCTTCTGATTGTTTCCCCGGGGGTTCCGATCCGTGAAAGATAGGAAATGTCCTATGTTTTGCCATATTTTGCGTATCGTGAGCCATTCAAGTCAAAGGGTCTGCATCCACAGCACGGATTGCATGTGGCCAGTGCCCGTGTATTGTGGACCCGTCATTTGCCATCCGTGATACGGGCACGGAGGCCTTACGGTCGTGTGAATCAGACCTTATAGTGAATTATCTCTTTTTACTTTTTAACAGTAGGACTAAACTTAGTTAAAAGGCAAATTAATTTGAACCGCAGCTAATTACTGCAAAATTAGGAAATGTCCTCAGAAGCAGAAGACCTTTATATAAGCTTCGTATTCTATAGTGGAATCTGAGACGGGGAATTTTCTAGGTCACGTCATTTAGGTCAAACGGAATGAAAGATGATGGGAAGCAGCATGGAAAACAGGGCAGGGGTCGCCCATAGCAACCAATCAGGTCGCTGCTTTCACTTTCAGTAAGGTCTCTGGGAAATAAGTACTTGAATCTGATTGGTTGCTTGGGGCAACTTCGGACAAAATGAACAAATCTGTTTACTAATGTGCAAAATGGGAGTTGTAGTACACTCAACAGTATAAAACACAGTTCCGTTACACCTAGAGGCTCTGCTCTCTCTGCAACGGCCGCGTCCTCTGCACTTTGATTGACAGGACCAGGTGTGATGACCTTTACACTGCCTGGTGCCTATAAAAATGGAGAGGGCATGGCAGTTGCAGAGAGAGCAGAGCCTCTTCAGCTGCCAAGTGCACATGTAACAGATCAGCCGGTGTCTTAGGTACAGAATTTTTAATGGTTTTTAAAAGCCCGAGGAGCGTGCTTTTTACACCCGTGCAACAAAATCGTGCAGTGTGCCACACAAAAACGCCCACAACGTTACGGTCTGTCGCAGACCCTCTCCATAAGAGAAGGGGCCCCCCATAAACCTGCAAGGGACAGATTCAAAAGGCAACCCCCAGCCGAAGCCAGAAGTACGCCAAATCTGTGCGCCGGCCTTCACCTAGGCTGCCACCCAGGGTGTAGGCACGGAGCTCGACTTCTAGTTCTGGTCTCTCCCCGGAGGGAGAACCTCAAGGGGTTTTGCAGGGGGGTGCGGAACTGGGATGGCCACACACACCCTCCCTAGACCTCTAAGGGCTCATGCACATGAACGTATTTTCTTTCCGTGTCTCTTACATTTTTTTTGCGGGCCGTATACGTGACCATTCATTTCAATGGGTCCACCAAAAAAAAAAAACGGAAAGTACTCTGTGTGCATTCCGTTTCCGTATGTCCGCATTTCCGTTTCGCAAAAAAATAGAACACGTCCTATTATTGTCCGCATTACTGACAAGGATAGGACTGTTCTATTAGGGGCCGGCTGTTCCGTTCCACAAAATACGGAAATGCACATGGATGTCATCCATATTTTTTGCGGATCCGTTTTTTTGCGGACCACAAAACACATATGGTCGTGTGCATGAGGCCATAAGGGCGTCGAAACCCAAGATATTCATGTGACACACAAACGTGTAAAGTGAACACACAGTGAACAAAACGTTAAATAAATAGTGAATATGCGCTGAGACGCAGCCCGGACACCCGGACGGAATTATAAAAATGTCTCCTCCTTACACCAGGCCTGACGGCCGGGCAAAGAATAGAGGTGTGTGCGCTCAAAATGAGAGAAAGTGCAAATGTGCCATCACCATACCTCCTAACTTTTTGGATCGCCATTTTTTGAGCAGATTTATAGACTTTTTTGTTAGCGCACAATGGCACAAACATTATCTGAATAGAAACATTTCTAAGATCTAAATTGCATCAAATAATAAAATAATATACAAGGTGGGCTCTAATATACAGAGGTGCACCAGAAAAACACTTTCTGGATCAATATTGTAAATATAATAATTCAAATCTATCCCTGAGATCAAAAAGTGGGACACTTGGGAGGTCTGCACTAGAGATGAGCAAATTTCATATTTTTAAATTCGTTCCCGCTTCGTTTTGCGTTAAAAGCAGAATTGCGTTATGGATTCAGTTACCACGGACCATAACGCAATTCTATGACGGAATGAATAACGGAGTTCCTCTAAAGGCATTCCATCATAGAATTGCGTTATGGTCCGTGGTAACTGAATCCATAACGCAATTCTGCTTTTGCCACCAAACGAAGCGTGAACGAATTTCATAACATGAAATTCGCTCATCTCTAGTCTGCATCACTCTGTGGGCTCCCACTCCCAGTGCGTACAGACCCCCAGAGTCACCACTCTTCTGCACCTCAGGCTTAGATCCGGCAGGGCCCTTGGTCACCTAGCACTGGGCGCATTCCCAGGCCGTACACCCTAGGGATCCCCTGTGGTTCTCTGCCCCACCCGATAAGAACAGATACTACACTTGATCTTAGCGAAAAGGTCGAGAAGGTTCATAGGTACAGATATTTAATGTGATCATTACCATGGCACACATTGACCCTCACCCAGACCTGTTGGATGGCTCAGACTGGCCCACAGGGGTACAGGTGAATCTCCCAATGGGCCCCTGAGCAAGTTGGGCCCCTAGTCTCCCACCCTCTGCACAAGTGGCACATAACACAGTAGACTTACTGCGCTACATACATTATAACACTTCAAAGATTATTTATTGTATTTGAATGTATCCATACGGTGGGCCCCCAAAATAAGTTTTACTGGAGGGGCCCTAGGCCCACCAGTCCGACGCTGCCTGTTGGTACTGCCTCCCCAGTTTACTATGGGTGTGTGGGAGCCTGAAGCTGGCAGAGTGTGGGCGCCCTCTTGTGGTCATAAAGCGTCAAACAGGTTTGTTCTGTTGAGGGGAGAGAAGAGGCGCTGGGTGTCATTTCTCTCCTGGCCGCCAGGGGGCGCTGAGCGGGATGCATCGTGCCCTGCTCCAGCTCAGTCCTCTCTGTGTGTCTGTGTCGTGATGGCGGAGGACAGTGAGTCGGCGGCCAGCCAGCAGAGCCTGGAGCTGGACGATCAGGACACCTGCGGTATAGACGGCGACAACGAGGACGAGGCCGAGCATGCTAAGGGGTGAGCAAGGTGTAGGGGAGCGGAGGGTGCGGGCTGGGTGCCCAGGCTGGTGGTGCGGGCGGGCATTGTGCGGTGGTGCAGTGTGCGGCTGCTGCCTGCACATAACATGCTGGACACACGTCACTACAGGAGACGGCGGCCTCCAGAGCTGGCATCATCCCTGACACCCCAGGGTAACTTTTCATGGTGGTGCCCACCTCCTGTGCATTATTAACTGGGGTGCCCACCTTCTGCCTGCATTCTGGCCACATGCCCCGGTGGGTGCCCCCTCCGGCGCGGTCCTGCCCGGTGGGCGCCCCCTCCGGCGCACGCGCTGTCCTGCCCAGTGGGCGCCCCCTCCGGCGCGCGCTTTCCTGCCCGGTGGGCGCCCCCTCCGGCGCGCGCAGTCCTGCCCGGGGGGCGCCCCCTCGGCGCGCGCTGTGCTGCCCGGTGGGCGCCCCCTCCGGCGCGCGCTGTGCTGCCCGGTGGGCGCCCCCTCCGGCGCGCGCGGTCCTGCCCGGTGGCCGCCCCCTCCGGCGCGCGCGGTCCTGCCCGGTGGGCGCCCCCTCCGGCGAGCGCGGTCCTGCCCGGTGGGCGCCCCCTCCGGCGCGCGCGGTCCTGCCCGGTGGGCGCCCCCTCCGGCGCGAGCGGTCCTGCCCGGTGGGCCGCCCCTCCGGCGAGCGCGGTCCTGCCCGGTGGGCGCCCCCTCCGGCGCGCGCGGTCCTGCCCGGTGGGCGCCCCCTCCGGCGCGCGCGGTCCCTGCCGGTGGGCGCCCCCTCCGGCGCGCGCGGTCCTGCCCGCTGGGCGCCCCCTCCGGCGCGCGCGGTCCTGCCCGCTGGGCGCCCCCTCCGGCGCACTCCATCCTCCTGCTCTCTTGCCTTGCCTGGTGGGCACCTTCCTGCACGTGGCCTTCTCCTGTGCGTGGTCCTCCCTGGTGGGCGCCTCCTGTGCCCTCAGTCCCCAACATGATGAATCTGTTGTGTCCCGGTGCATCACTTGCCTGAAATCCTACCTAGTGTGCCACAGCCAGGTGTCTCCTAACCTAGAAGACCCCCCCCCAAATCTACAGAGGTTCCTGCCCCTTTTCCCATACTGTATTGATTGGCTCTGATGCCCCAGGGCAGGTGGCACTATTACCACCCCCGGATCCCCTCCTTACGATCCAGTCTTCCTGCTCTTTGCTCTCAGTTATTTCCAGGGACTCTCCAGACCGCACTGATCTGAGGTGACATGTCCGGCCGCTCTCTCTGCCCCCCAGAAATGTGCCCCTCTGTGGGTTTTTCGGTCCTTGCCTGTTACCTAGAGAACAGGCCGCAGCTCATTGTAGCGGGATGTACGCTCTCCGGCTGCTGGTAGTTGTAGTTATGCAGGGACCTAGTCATCTGTGGCTGGTGTGGTTATTTTCTGGGGTCCACACATTTATTGGGGTGCATCCTACTTTCTGAACTTGGCTGCAGTCCTCACACATGGGCCGTGGGGAGCTGCACCCCTACAAAATTCTGTATATGTTTGCTGCCATTTTGGGGGGCAGGCACCCCACCAGCAACGTATTAATCGCACCAGTCCTGAGAAAGAAGGAACCCCACCTATACTAACGTGACAGTGATGTGCAGCATTCCCAGACAGAAGGCGGCCAGAGCATGCTGGGAGTTGTAGTTTATGTCCACTTTGAGTTATACTCCACAGCTGCATTAACAATTCTGCCGGTCGTCATTGGAAACGGTCAGCAGAGGTATATTGATAGACGCAGCTTGTGACACTTCCAGAATGCAGATCACTTGGTCAAGTGATGTCATGGAGCCAGCAGGGAATGCTGGGGGATTTCAGCTCTGAAGTATGCAGAATTGTAAATACTGGGGATAACTCTGATCCACTTTTGGGGTGTTGGAAGGGGGTCTTGGTGCCCACCCTGTTATTGAGAGGCTGTGCAGTCCTCCTGGTCTTGTATAGACCCCCCCCCTTTCTCTTGCCTATATGGGGGGGGTTCAGTGCAGCATCTGGATGCGTCAGCCCTCCGCTGTGGTCGCAGTGCTCAGCGCCGGTGTGTGGGCTGCAGCTCATGGAGCATTACTGTCACAGATCGGCCTTGCTCACTGCTTCCTCAAGCTGCTCCGGATTACGGTAGAGCCCCTCACCCCCGGTGTAAAACCTGCCCTGGGGCCCTCCGGCCATCACCTGCTGCGGTAGTAATGCTGGCGTTGGGCTCGGGCACAACTACCAGCGCTCTGTGTCACGGGATTAGAAATGCAGCGCCTCACTTTGCTACAGGTTGTGTGTGGCCCTGCAACCCTGCCCCATTCGCTTCAGTGGAAGTGAGCTGCAATGCCATACACAACCCATGGACAGGTGTGGCGCCCTTACCCTTTGAATACATTACAGTACCCGAGCTTTAACCCCCGCAGTACCAGTCACCATGCGGGGCACATTGAAGCGACACTCCAACGGTGTGTCACTTTCAATATATCGCCAGGGCTATCTACACTGTAGTTTTTCGTCTACTTTTTCGACTGTTTCTAGGGAACTCCGGCCCCTGACATGCCCCCACCGTGCCCCCATCCCACCCATCTGTCAGACTTGGCATAAAAAATACCCGTGTGACAAAATATTGTTGCACAGGAGTTAATAGTCACAAAAATGCCCTTTACGCCATACAAACATAATAACTGACCCCCAGTGACTCCTGTCTTCGTTGCACAGTATTTCTTCGCATACATTGACCTGCGGTGCAGGTTTTTACTCTGCAGCGCCTCATTTTGTTACAGATCCAGTGCAGATTTCACCCAGAAACACCCCCATTTTCTTCAGAGGGGGAGGCTGCTTATTATTAACTGTGGTGCCCATTTTCTACCAGCATTCTGGCCACATGCCCGGTGGGCGCCTCCATCAGCGCGCGTGGTCCTCCCCGGTGGGCGCCTCCATCAGCGCGCGTGGTCCTCCCCGGTGGGCGCCTCCATCAGCGCGCGTGGTCCTCCCCGGTGGGCGCCTCCATCAGCGCGCGTGGTCCTCCCCGGTGGGCGCCTCCATCAGCGCGCGTGGTCCTCCCCGGTGGGTGCCTCCTCCAGCGTGCGTGGCAGAATTCGCGTGATAGGCTTTGCGGGTGCATGCATACGGCAGCATAGTTTATGTGGATTATTACGTTTCCGCACTGAATCCCCGTTGGTTACTTGTGGATTTGCCCTAGATTTTGCCCCTCTGTAAAAAAAAATAATATATATTTTAAAACCAGGAGGTTCCACGTCAGTTTTTTTTCAGCCCTCAAGAAAACTGTGTGAACATTCCCTGAGGAAGTGTCTTCAGATGTGTACCCACCGGCAGTGGTTATGGGCAGCCTGCTGCCAATGACTGCTCCAGATCATGCTGAGAGTTCCCTCTGAGGGAGGCAGAAAGAGCTGCTTCATTAGGTGTCTGGATATAGACCCATTTATACAGCTGCGAATCAGAGAACGACAAAATCGCCCTACACATTACATGAAAGGAGCCCCTTTAAATATTGGAGCAGTAAGGTGACACGACCACTATATGATTTCTTTCCAAATTCTCTGGCTCCCCCCTTATAACCGGACCGTGCTGTGAGCTCGGGCCTGCGTGCGGCTGTGATGACATCACAAAGACCTCTTCAGATGCCGCCCCGTCCCCAGATCTGAGGGTTTTTACGGACGCTCTCATGGAGACAGATAGTGCTTGCTAAATCCTCTCGGAGCAGAGGCTTTTGGGACGTGGATTATGTCGATTCCTTGGAGTCAATTAGTACAGTGTTTCCCAACCAGTGTGCCTCCAGCTGTTGCAAAACTACAACTCCCAGCATGCCTGGACAGCCTTTGGCTGTGCGGGCATGCTGGGAGTTGTAGTTTTGCAACAGCTGGAGGCACACTGGTTGGGAAACACTGAATTAGTAAACCATCCATCGCCCTGGCTGGCATATGTCATCGACAACGCTGCGTCCATTATACGTAGCCCCCTGCTGATAGGGGGGAAATTCCTTTAAAGACTTATGTAGAAGGGGATTCTCAAATCCAACAGAGCATGCCCTCTATTTATTTATTCCCCCCCCCCCCCCATAGATTCATACACCAAAAAATTGCGCTGCTCCCTGGATCTGCTGTTTTCAGGTTTAGGGCTCATGCACACAAACGTATTTGTTTTCTGTGTCCGTTCCATTTTATTTTGCGGACAACATGCGGAACCATTCATTTCGACGGGTCCGCCAAAAACTTAAGTTACTCCGTGTGCACTCCATTTCCGTATGTCCCTTCCGCATTACGGACAAGGATAGGATTGTTCTATTATGGACCAGCTGTTCCGTTCCACAAAATACAGAATGCACACGGACGTCATCCGTATTTTTTTGCAGATCTGTGATTTGCGACGCGCAAAATACATATGGTTGTGTGCATGAGGCCTTAAAGGGATTGTCTGGTTTCAGGAGGGATCTGCCTGCAGTAAGGACGGGATCGATACTTAGTTAGCGGAGCCACGTGTTGCAGCTCTGGTTCTTCCGACCGAGCTCTATGTACCTGGCTGCAGCGGTGGCAACACGGGATTGCTGCAGCCAGTCACTGGCCTCAGAGGTGCACTGAAGAGATCAATGATTGGCTGCAGCAGTCACGTGTTGTCAACATGTCAAACCCCCCCGTGGGGTTACCAGATCCCAGCGGGGAGAACTGGAGTGGCGGTGCAGGATCTGTAAGTAATGATCGCTTCTTTATTGCAGGCGGATCCTCTTGAAACCGGACCCCCCCTTTGAGATTGGCAGGGTGTGATGGAATTTGTGTGATATCACGCTTTTATCTGTGTGGTTATTGGTTTGTGGCCGGTACGATGGAGACATAATACCCCGCAGAGATGAAATGTTTCTTCGTGTGGAGGAAATCTCGCTCCTCACTTCATTCTCTCCAGTCCCTGAGCTTTTCTCTCCGTCGTTGCGGCACAATTTCATCTTTGTCTGCACAGTTTCCAGGGTGACGTTGGATGCTACACCTAAATATCCCCTGTTTCTTCCCCCTCCATCTCCAGCCTGGTATTCTGCACCATCGCTTTATGATGCGGTTTATTACGAGTTTGCTGGTAGTTTGGGGCCAAGTGTTACCCTGAAAAGCAGGGGATCGCCCTTGGTCCTGCTCCCGGCACCCCTGGTGAAAAGCTGGGAAGCTGCGGCCAGCCAGGTGTTTCCTCTGCAGCGGCCAATTCAGGGAAAATGTAGCATTACTTGGCGGTCATTCAGAGGTCTCAAATCCCCTGGAACGGGAGGTACTCCTCCATCGTTTTTAAAGGGGTGTTCTGTTTACATAACGTGAACCCTTATCCACAGGATAGCTAATAACCAGTGGAGGTTTGACCGATCCCCTTTGGGACTGCCCGAACTAGCCAAGCGCTGTACCGGCAGTGCTATACTGATGAATGAAGTGGCAGTGTGCATGCCCGACCTGCAGCTCCATTCCTTTCGGGGGTATGGAGGGATCTTATAATTATCCACTATCCTAACTTGAAGTTACCAGAATACCCCTTAAACCATTTCTAATAAGAACCAGCAGAATTGTGAATACAGCTCTGGGATATAGTGTAAAATGACGTCGAAAGGTCGAGAGAAGCTGTCGTTTTCTGCCTGTGAAGGCTCTTATGGTTGTATTGCAAAAAGTCAAACTTTCTCCTGGAATGATCGAATTAACGCTTTTTATTAATATTATGATATAGCGCCAGCATATGTGGCAGCGCTGTACAGATCATGGCCATTCACGTCAGTCCCTGTCCCGAATGGGGCTCACAGTCTTTCACAGTTTTCGAGACACGCTAACCCTTCCTTTTGCAGTCTGCACTCCCTTTATTTTATCCTTTTAAGGCCGAATGCACACAGTGTTTAACGGCTGTAAGTGGTCTGTGGTAACACGGGCTGGATTCCTGCTGAGGGCTTCCGGCTGCCGCTGCAGTACAGTAATACACTGGTATGATCTATACTAGTGTACTACTGTACTGCGGCGGCAGCAGGAAGCGCACGGCGTCATAGCAACCACTGACTACGTGCGCTCCTGCTCTCAGCAGGAATCCAGCCCGTGTTACCACGGACTGCACACGACCGTTGTTGTGTTCCGTTCCGCAAAATGGGGTTCCGTTGTTCCGTGATCCGTGTTCGTTTTTGTTTCCGTGTGTCTTCCTTTATTTTTGGAGGATTACCAGACATGAAGTTTGCCATGCAAATGATAGGAAAAAAACGGACGCCCGGACGCGGATGACAATCTTGTGTGCCTCTGCGTTTTTTCACGGACCCATTGACTTGAATGGGTCCGCAAACCGTTTTCCGTGAAAAAAATAGGACAGGTTATATTTTTTTGACGGACTAGAACCAAGGATCACGGACGCGGGTGACAAACTGTGCATTAGCCGAGTTTTTAACGGACCCATTAAAAGTCAATGGGTCCGCAGAAAAACGGAATAACGGACATGGAATGAAACAACGGTCGTGTGCATGAGGCCCAAGACGTTGTTTTGCATTCTGGAGACTTGACGTTTTTATCTGAATATTTCTGGAACAGGAGTCCATCCGGGGATCTTGGAGCTAAAAAGAAGAAGAAGAAACAAAAGAGGAAAAAAGAAAAGCCAAATTCTGGGGGCACCAAGTCGGACTCTGCATCTGATTCTCAAGAAATTAGGACGCAACAGCCTTCCAAGGTAAGTAGCTCTGTTGTGCATTCCAGCAAACCATGTCATGGGTAGGTACCATGTATTAGGGGTTTAATCGTAAATTAAAGGCGTTTTCCAATCTTTAAACAGTATGTGCAAATGGTTTACTTGCGGTAAGATTAGTCCCCTACAACTGTAGTGTCTGTAGCTTAGATACCTCTGTATGCCAGTCTCGCGTGCAGTCGCATGACCATGTTGCTGGTGTTGATCCTGCTTGTGTGACGTCCCTCTGGAGTACAGGACGTCACGCATTTCATGCCTCTTATCTCCACAGCTCCCTGGCTCTCCTCCGTTCCTCCCTGTGCCTGGAGGGATTGTGTTTCACAGGCTGGGCAGCAGATAATGTAGAGTCGGTGAGCAAGAGAAGAGCAGGCAAAGAGTAATTACCTCGCTGCATTACAAATTGCAACAGTTGTAAATAGAGGCAATTAGGGGTGGGCGATATAGGCGATATGCAATATAAATTTGTGCCACGATATGGATTTTGTGCATATCGCCGGACCGCGATATGATCGCGCTCTCTGTGCGCACCATGTTCTCCTGAGCCGGCACAGTGGAGAAGGAGGGAGTCCCTCCCTCCCCACTGTGCGCGGCTGCCGCTGACCACCAATGAGAACAGAGGAGGAGGGGAGGGACTGACAGCAAATCAAACAGCTGATTGGCGGGGATCCCGGGAGTTGGACCCCCATCGATCAGATACTGCTGACCTATCCTGAGGATAGGTCATCAGTTATAATTAGGGATGAGCGAATTTCATATTTTGAACTTCAAGTTCGTGTTGTGGTATAAGCTGAAGGCATTTAGTCATGCATTATGGTCCGTGGTAACATAGCACAACATGAACTCAAAGTTCAAAATATGAAATTTGCTCATCCCTAGTTATAATGTCTTGGAGAACCCCTTTAATTGAGACTATATTTATAGCTGCCGTATGAGGAAGGACTAGATAGTGAAGAAAGTTGACTGGAGATTTATATTTACAGCTACCAGAGGAGAAAGGAGACTGACTAGTAGTGATGTGAAGCAGGGGGCGTGAAGGACATACAGTACATGCTAGAGTTTTCTGGGAGTTATATGCAGAAAGCAGAGAAACAAGTCCAGGGAAATTGCCCAATAGCTGGCCCACAGTTTCTCAGATGATCAGCGTGGCTGAGGGGGCACAGTGTCCCACACATACACACTTCATTAGTAGTCTCATCAGTGCGCTCACACACATCCCCAGTAGTCTCAGCAGTGCCCCCCCCACACACATCCCCAGTAGTCTCAGCAGTGCCCCCCCCACACACATCCCCAGTAGTCTCAGCAGTGCCCCCCCCACACACATCCCCAGTAGTCTCAGCAGTGCCCCCCCCCACACACATCCCCAGTAGTCTCAGCAGTGCCCCCCCCCACACACATCCCCAGTAGTCTCAGCAGTGCCACCCCACACACATCCCAGTAGTCTTAGCAGTACCCCCCCCCCCCACACACATCCCGAGTAGTCTCAGCAGTGCCCCCCCCCCCCACACACGCATCCCCAGTAGTCTTAGCAGTACCCCCCCACACACATCCCCAGTAGTCTCAGCAGTGCCCCCCCCCCCCACACACACACACACACACACACACAAACACACACACACACACATCCCCAGTAGTCTCAGCAGTGCCCCACACACACACACACACATCCCCAGTAGTCTCAGCAGTGCCCCCACACACACAACACACACACACACACACATCCCAGTATCTCAGCAGTGCCCCACACACACACACACACACCCCCAGTAGTCTCAGCAGTGCCCCACACACACACATCCCCAGTAGTCTCAGCAGTGCCCCCCACACACACACACACATCCCCAGTAGTCTCAGCAGTGCCCCCACACACACACACACATCCCCAGTAGTCTCAGCAGTGCCCCACACACACACACACACACACACCCCCAGTAGTCTCAGCAGTGCCCCACACACACACATCCCCAGTAGTCTCAGCAGTGCCCCCCACACACACACACACATCCCAGTAGTCTCAGCAGTGCCCCCACACACACACCACACCCCCAGTAGTCTCAGCAGTGCCCCACACACACACATCCCCAGTAGTCTCAGCAGTGCCCCACACACCACACACACACATCCCCAGTAGTCTCAGCAGTGCCCCACACACACACACATCCCCAGTAGTCTCAGCAGTGCCCCCCCCCCACACACGCATCCCAGTAGTCTCAGCAGTGCCACCCCCCACACACACGCATCCCAGTAGTCTCAGCAGTGCCCCCACACACACACACACACATCCCCAGTAGTCTCAGCGTGCCCTACCACACACACACACACACACACACACATTCCCCAGTAGTCTCAGCAGTGCGCCACCACACACACACACACATCCCCAGTAGTCTCAGCAGTGGCGCCCACACACACACACCACACACACACACTCCCCAGTAGTCTCAGCAGTGCCCCCACACACACACACATCCCCAGTAGCTCAGCAGTGCGCCCCACACACACACACACACACACACACACACACACATCCCCAGTAGTCTCAGCAGTGCCCCACACACACACACACACACACACATCCCCAGTAGTCTCGGCAGTGCCACACACACACACACACACACATCCCCAGTAGTCTCGGCAGTGCCCCACACACACACACACATCCCCAGTAGTCTCAGCAGTGCCCCCCCACACACGCATCCCCAGTAGTTTCAGCAGTGCCACCCCACACACATCCCCAGTAGTCTTAGCAGTACCCCCCCACACACATCCCCAGTAGTCTCAGCAGTGCCCCACACACACACACACACACACATCCCAGTAGTCTCAGCAGTGCCCTACACACACACACACACACCCCAGTAGTCTCAGCAGTGCGCCACACACACACACACACACACACACACACACACCCAGTAGTCTCAGCAGTGTGCCCCACACACACACACACACACACACACACCCAGTAGTCTCAGCAGTGCGCCCCACACACACACACACACACACACACATCCCCAGTAGTCTCAGCAGTGCCCCCCCCCCACCCACACACACACACACACAATCCCCAGTAGTCTCAGCAGTGCCCCCCCCCACACACACACACACACACACACATCCCCAGTAGTCTCAGCAGTGCCCCACACACACACACACACACACACACACATCCCCAGTAGTCTCAGCAGTGCCCCACACACACACACATCCCCAGTAGTCTCAGCAGGGCCCCACACACACACACACATCCCCAGTAGTCTCAGCAGTGCCCCCCCCCCCCCCCACACACACACACACACACACACACACTTCCCCAGTAGTCTCATCAGTGCCCCACACACACACACATCCCCAGTAGTCTCAGCAGTGCCCCACACACCACACACACACACACACCCAGTAGTCTCAGCAGTGCGCCCCACACACACACACACACACACACACATCCCCAGTAGTCTCAGCAGTGCCCCCCCCCCCCCCACACACACACACACACAATCCCCAGTAGTCTCAGCAGTGCCCCCCCCCCACACACACACACACACACACACATCCCCAGTAGTCTCAGCAGTGCCCCACACACACACACATCCCCAGTAGTCTCAGCAGTGCCCCACACACACACACACATCCCCAGTAGTCTCAGCAGTGCCCCCCCCCCCACACACACACACACACACACACACACACATCCCCAGTAGTCTCAGCAGTGCCCCACACACACACACATCCCCAGTAGTCTCAGCAGTGCCCCACACACACACACACACACATCCCCAGTAGTCTCAGCAGTGCCCCCCCCCCCCACACACACACACATCCCCAGTAGTCTCAGCAGTGCCCCCCCCCCACACACACACACACACACACATCCCCAGTAGTCTCAGCAGTGCCCCCCCCCACACACACACACATCCCCAGTAGTCTCAGCAGTGCCCCCCCCCCCACACACACACACACACACACATCCCCAGTAGTCTCAGCAGTGCCCCCCCCCACACACACACATCCCCAGTAGTCTCAGCAGTGCCCCCCCACACACATCCCCAATAGTCTCAGCAGTGCCCCCCCCCCCCACATACATTTCCCCAGTAGTTATGGCAGACTTCCCCTCTCTTACTAGTAACTCCTTCCTCCTTTTTTCTTATCAGGCAATCGCCACGTGTCTTACCCACCCTGTTCCCGATAGTCACAGCACGCCTCCCCTCCCCCCTTTCAGAGTGATATCTGACAGCCAAACGATGGTTTCATGCACAGCTATAGGACGTCTGTGGTCAGAGGCGAGAAGGATCACAGAGCGTACCTCTCTGCCTCCATAATAAAACTCCTGTGACTAATATAGATAAAATACTAGAACATTTTGCGTGGCTTCACACCTACCCCTCATACTGACTGCAAAACAATGGTGCAGTGTGTGAATAGATGTGGTAAAGAAAAAATAGCATCTTGTCTTTCAATTTCCTATGCTCGCTGTTCTGCAGAAAGACAGAAACGCGTTGTGTACCTTTGCTGTGAATTATTTATTTCATGGGTTCTCGCAGCAGCTGCTTTACACGGGGTCACAGGGGACATGTTAAGTAAACAATTTATTTGTATAGAGAACAGTGGGCCGCACTGTGCCGCTCTGCGTCTCGTCTGGGGCAGTGGATCCCACATTTAGGCTTTAGTCCTCTCTTGTAACAAAGTATGGTGGTCACCAAAGGCCCAAGTCTCCATTACTGGGCTGCAGGATTTAAAGTCAGTCTGTCAGTAGTGCAGTGTGCTCCATTATTTGAAGTGCAACTCTCTAACATACCAGAGCCCTTGAGTCAATCCTCCAGTGCAGGTTTTTAAGGTGCTCTGTGCACTATAGGTCTGTATCACTGCAGGCAATGACAACTACTGCTGCATGTTACTGGGCTGTACAGCAGAAGTTGCAAAACACGCCCCCTTCTCTTACATCACTTCCTGCTCTGTGCCGATTGGCTGGCGTTACACCTCACAGACTTCCTGCTCTGCTCGCCCCCTGCATGCCCTCTGTAGATAATACTGGTTTCATTAAAGGGATACTAAAACCAGAAAAATGAACTGACTTCCACCAACCAAATATTGATGACCTATCCTAAAGATGCCAGTACCTTCCCTTGCGCCATCCAGACTGCCCCCTCCTCTGTGACTTCGCGATCAACATAGAACTCCTTCCACCTGGTCATCGTGTCCCTTGGCGAAATCGTGAACGGGAAACTGTCCGCTTTTGCGCATTGACTTTTCTGCAGTGAGCATCAACCTTACTGTACTTATCGCGCGTGCGTCAAGCCCTGTGACGTTGATGACCAGGAGGGAGGAGATCTATGCTGATCATGACGTTGCAGAGGAGGGGGCGGACTGGATGGCGCAAAGGGGAGGTACTGGGATCGAGTAAAGAGACCGCCTTGGGCTCCTGGAACCGATATTCATTATTTTCTGTTACGGCGTTCACCGCATAGGATATTTTAATAGTTTGGCCTTTTCGGGCGGGGTAATATGTTTGTTTATATATTTTATATGTAAAATTGGGAAAGGGGGTGATTTATACATAATATTTCTTTTCTTTTTTTACTTTTTATTTAATAACTATTTCCCCTTATCCCTTGTCTATTCACCCTAATAGAGCTCTATTAGGGTGAATAGGATCTCGCACTGTTTGGGCCTTGTGCACAGGGAGATTACCATGGCAGCCAGGGCTTCAGTAGCGTCCTGGCTGCCATGGTAACCGATCGGAGCCCCAGGATTACACTGCTGGGGCTCTGATCAGACACTGCCGCCAATGAGAGGAGGTGAGGGGACTCTGTGGCCACTGCCACCAATGATTTTAATACTGGGGGGTGGGGGGGCGCACTGGGCCACCAATGACGTAATACTGGGGGGAGGGAAGGGTGCACTGCACCACCAATGTTTTTAATACTGGAGGGGGCGGGTGCGCACTGCACCACTAATGATAATTAACGTTTAATACAAATACAGCCGGCGGCTGAAACGCATTGCCGGCACCCGACCTCTGACAGGGAGCTGCGATCAGCAGCAGTAAACCCCCTCAGGGGTTATTTGCCTTGGACACAGCGCCCTGTCAGGGGTCAGGTGCCGGCAGTGTGTTTCTGCCGCCTGTTTTTGTAATGTATTAAACATTAGTTATCATTGGTGGCGCAGTGCGCCCTTTTCTCCTCTTCGTACCCATTGGTGGCAGCAGCAGCACAGGGGGGGGGAGGGTGAGACTGCTTCCTTCTCCCCTGTGCTGCTGAGGGAACATGGTGCACGCTGAGAGCAGAGCGATCCATGTTCTCTGATACTGGGTTGTGCAGTAGCACAGCCTAGTATCGATTAAAAGGCAAATCTCGGTATCGTATCGATTATGGGACAAAAGTATCGATTGGGTATCGAAAATTCGATGCCCGAAACAACCCTAGTCTGCAGTAAATCTTGTTGGCGCACAAATCAGGGGGACACTATTGCATTTTGAACCCTTAAGTTACAGAATTCATTTTAGCCTGAAGGTCCAATAATATTTTCCCCATTTGTGTTGTAGCAGTCATAACTTTAAAAAAAATGTCTTCTAAATTTATTTCTTTTTTAAATTTTGCCTAGTTTTAGTTTTTTTTTTTTGTAGCAATTCAGGGTATATATAGTATAGTAAATAACTTTTATAATTTTATTTTTAGGGGGATAAATAAAATGCTGCAATTATTTCGTTATTTTGTGGAAATTAATTACGGGGTTCACTGTGTGGTAAAAAAAAAATAAGATAACTTTTTTATCTGGGTCACTACACTGATAATGCCACATTTCTATATATTTTTTACTATTTTTCCTTTCCTCCTGCAGGCTGTCAGCTCTGCAGCCGTTTTCTCTCCTCCTCCACATTGACAGGGAGGGTGGTGGCTGCTTTAGGTGCTCATACAGTCCTGATCAAAAGTTTAAGACCACTTGAAAAATGGCAAAAAAAATCCATATTTTACACTGTTGGATCTTAACAAGGTTCCAAGTAGAGCTTCAACATGCAACAAGAAGAAATGGGAGAGAGACAAAACAATTTTTGAGCATTCAATTAATTGAAAATAACGATTAAACTGAAACAGGCTGTTTTTCAGCTGATTCAAATTTTCGGACCACATGCCTTTAAAAGGCCAAATCTGTGCAAAGATGTGGATTCATTGTCATTTTCTGTCAGGTAGTCACACGTTGTGATGGCAAAGGCAAAAAAATCTCTCCCTTTTTGAACGTGGTCGGGTTGTTGAACTGCATCAGCAGGGTCTCTCACAGCGCGCCATTGCTGCTGAGGTGGGACGCAGTAAGACAGTCATTTGGAATTTCTTAAATGATCCTGAGGGTTATGGAACAAAAAAGTCAAGTGGAAGACCCCAAAAAATTTCATCAGCACTGAGCCGGAGGATCCAATTGGCTGTCCTGTCAAGACACTGGACGATCCTCAACCCAAATTAAGGCCCTTACTGGTGCTGACTGCAGCCCCATAACCATCAGACGGCATCTGAGACTGAAGGGCTTCAAAAACAAAACGCCACAGAACTGCTCGTTTGGACTTTGCAAGAGAGCACCAAACATGGGACATTCAAAGGTGGAAGAAAGGTTTATTCTCTGATGAGAATTTTTTTTACCTTGATGGTCCTGATGGTTTCCAACCTGAGATGTTTTCTACACGCCACAGTGGAGGGGGGCGCCATAATGGTCTGGGGTGCTTTTTCCTTCAGTGGAACAATGGAGCTTGAGGAATTGCAGGGGCGTCAAACGGCCGCTAGCTATATCCAGATGTTGCAGAGAGCATTCCTCGTGACTGAGGGCCCTCATCTGTGTGGTAACGACTGTGTTTTTCAACAGGACAACGCTACAGTACACAATGCCCGCAGGACAAGGGACTTCTTCCAGGAAAATAACATCACTCTTTTGGCCCATCCTGCGTGTTCCCCTGATTAAATCCAATTGAGAACCTTTGGGGATGGATGGCAAGGGAAGTTTACAAAAATGGACAACAGTTCCAGACAGTAGATGGCCTTCGTGCGGCTGTCTTCACCACTTGGAGAAATGTTCCCACTCACCTGCTTGCATCAAGCATGCCAAAACAAATTTTGGAAGTGATAAACAATAACGGCGGAGCTACTCATTACTGAGTTCATGTTTAGAAGTTGGATTTCTGTTTTGGGGGGGTTTAGGTTTTTTTGAGAGGTGTGGTCCTAAACTTTTGATCAGCTGAAAAACAGCCTGTTTCAGTTTATTCGTTGTTTTCATTAAATTGAATGCTCAAAAAATGTTAAAACTTTTGATCAGGACTGTATCTCTGGTTTGGTAGCAGCTAGAGATATGGGCTTTGTACTGTTTGAAAGCTGGCTTTCAAACAATACCAGAATCACAGCATTATCTGTACTACATGGGAGATATCACTGTTAGAAATCGGGATGCAATGAATACAGCTGAAAGTGAAATGAAAAGCTGTGATATCTCCTGTTTAGCTTGGGCTAATGCTGTCATTTTGGTCTTGTATAAAAGCCTGGAATGTCATCTTTCAAACAAGACCAATGCCAGTGCCTACCCCTGTATCTGCCACAGCTTCTAACAGAACATACGGCTGGTAGCAGTTAAAGATTTAAACTGAGCACGTTCGACCAGCTCAGTGAGATGGACTAAAAATATGGAAAAGAACAAACAGCAGGTGGTGCTATACAGATATATTTTATAAAAAACTTGGTGACTATGCTAAATGTTTAATTAAATGCAATTACAAAAGTATTCAGATCCAGGTGCAGATTTGAACAATATGTAGAGTATATTCCGTGGCACAACCCCTTTATAAGTCTCAGAAAACCCCTTTAATTTGCCTGTTCTCCTTTACAGACAGATTAGTGGTCAGGGTTATTGCTTCAGGAGGCTGCCTCCCAGCTAGAGATCAGTTTTGTCTAAGGTCTTTGAAAATGAGAATGTCTTCGAAGAAAAGAAAAAAAGCAGAGAGTAATACCTTGTTTTTTTTTTCAAATTTTTTTACACTTTTATTGCAAGATGGGACAGGACAGGATCAAAGAAGAGGAGGATATCATGGTAAGTGCTGCTGTTTTTATGCTTCTGTCAAGTGTCACATTATTGTATGCTGTAGATTTACTATTTATTATGAATATCTGTATGTATCAAAACTGGTGTAAAGTAGAACTGGCCTAGTTGCCCATAGAAGCCAATCGGATTCCACCTTTCATTTTCCAAAGGAGCTCTGAAAAATAAAAAGTGGAATCTGGTTGCTATGGGCAACCATACCAGTTTTCCTTTTGCACCAGTTTTGATAAATCTCTCCCAATTTTTTTTGTTTTAACACCATTTTAATGTAACCTGTTGTGTCTGTAGAACCCTGCCATCCCAATGCAAAAGCTCCAGGATATTCAGAGAGCCATGGAGCTACTTTCCGCCTGCCAGGGACCAGCGAAGAACCTTGACGAGGCAAGCAAACGTAAATACCAGTTTTGGGATACGCAGCCTGTACCGAAACTTAGTAAGTTGGCATGAGGGGACTCGCTATTTATCCAGTGCTTGTTCTGTGTTAACGTACGATCCCCTCTCCTGACACGTCTGGTTTTAGTGAACCCTTTATTTTCATGAAATAACTATTCTGGAGCATCTTTTCTTTTATTATATTGTGATGTTCATCTATTATTCCTCCTATAAATTTTAGTAAACTGGTAGCTTGTTAAAGGGACGTGTCCCTACACTGTCTGATACTGTCAGCACTGATTGGACAGTGTCTGAGTATGCAGGGACACGCCCCCAACCGGTAACAGCCAGTTATCAATTTATTCATTAGGAAGAATAACAGAGGAACAGCACCACCGTAGGATATGGCGCTGGAAACAGGGTCACAAATCCCAGCGCCGTACAGCTGCGCCCGCCCAATCAGCTGCAGGGGTCCGGGAGTCACTGATAGACGGACACCTGCTGTATGCGCGGTGAACACACAGATGCTGGAGCATTAACCCTTGCACATGCGGTATCCTGCTGGGTGTGGGGTGTCAATCAGGTCCCCTTGCTGCTGTGACGGGGACCCGATGGCTTGGAAGGCAGCTGTACGGCGCTGTAAAGGGGATCAGACCCCCAAAAGTTGAAGTCCCAAAGTGGGACAAAAAAAAAAGTTAAAACAGAAGTAATAAAAATAGTTTTACAAAAAAAAAATTAATGTTTCAAGTAAAAAAAAAAAAGCGTCCTTTTTCCAAAATATTTTTATTTATTTTTTTAAAAAGAGAAAAGTAGACATTAGGTATCGGCGCGTCCGTATAGATCGGCTCTATAAAAATATCACAAGATCCACCCCATCAGGGTAGCGCCATAAAAAAAATTAATAAAAACTGTGCCAAAACTGTGCCATTTTCTGGTCACCTTGCCTCACAAAAAGTGTAATACAAAGTGATGAAAAAGGCGTATTTAGCCCAAAATAGTAACAATCAAACCCTCATCTCATCCTGCAATAAATGAGACCCTACCTAAGACAATCGCCTAAAAAATGAAAAACTAAATATGGCGCTCAGAAAATGGCAACACAAAAAATGAGATTTTTGTAAAACTTACCAGTAAAATCTCTTTCTCGCTCTTCATTGGGGGACACAGGAACCGTGGTATAGCGATGTCCTCTAGGAGGCGCTGACACTAGATAAAGCTGTACCCCCTCCAGCCTGGAGAGAGAGCTTCAGTTTGTGCACAAGCAGTAGGAGAAGCAAGCCAACTAAGAAAAAAACATGGAACACCAACTATGTCAAAGGACCCAACTGTGGCCGAACAACAATACTGGGTGGGTGCTGTGTCCCCCAATGAAGAGTGCGAAAGAGATTTTACTGGTAAGTTTTACAAAAATCTAATTTTCATTGGGCGACACAGGAACCGTGGGACGTCCAAAAGCAGTCCACAGGGAGGGAAAAAACCACAGACCCATGGAAGCAAGCGTCCCTGCAGGCATCTAAAAAACTGCTGTCCGCAAGACCATGCGGCCCGTCGATGCATAAGTATGCACCTGGTAAAATTTTGTGAATGTGTGTAAGGAGGACCAAGTAGCCACCTTACACAACTGCGCAGCTGAAGCGCGATTTCTCTGAGCCCAAGATGCGCCCACCGCTCTGGTGGAGTGAGCCGTGACACCTAAGGGCGGAACCCTGCCCCGGGCGCGGTATGCCTCCACAATTGCAGCCCGAATCCAACGTGCGATTGCCACCTTGGAGGCCGCCAATCCGAAATGACAAAAAGGGAGTCCTGTACGCCGGAAGGAACCGGACGCTGCTAAATAAATCTTCAGAGCCCTGACAACATCCAAATGGTGTAACTCCCTTTCCTTAGGGTGTGCAGGAGAGGGACACAGTGAGGGAAGGACTATTTCCTCGTTGATATGGAAGTCGATGACCACTTTCGGGAGAAAGGAAGGAACGGGCCGGAGAACCGCTTTATCCTTATGAAGAACCAGGAAGGGTTCTCTGCAAGTGAGTGCCGCCGCTGTCTGATGGATGTGATAGCTACAAGGAAAACTACCTTCCAGGACAGGAATCGGAGTAAAATCTCCCGCAAGGGCCCAAAGGGGGAAGCCTGGAGCGCTGTGAGGACTAAATTCAGATCCCAAGGCAGTAAAGGAGGACGATACAGAGGAACCGTATGTGCCACTCCCTGAAGGAAGGTTCTTACAGGCCCCAGGGATAGAAAGCGCCGACACCTGACCCTTCAAAGAACTAAGGGCCAGACCAATTTCCAACCCCGATTGTAAAAAAGGACAGGCCCGTGGAGAGAGAAACTAAGTGGGGGAATGTCCCGGCTTTCACAGAAACCTAGGAAGGACCTCCAGGTCCTGTAATAGATCCTGGACGATGCAGGCTTCCTGGCCTGAATCGTAGTGCGGGTGACATCCGCCGAAAACCCTCTTCGCTTCAGAATGGCGGTTTCAAAAGCTACGCCGTCAAACGAGGAGACCTTAAATGCTGATGGAAGACCAGTCCCTGCGAAAGGAGAACTAGGTCGACTAGGATCATCGGAATGCCCTCCATCCTGATTTTCCATAGAACTCTGGGTAGGAGGGGAAAGGGGGGAAACACGTAAAGGAGGGAGATCAGGGCGTCCACGCCGCAAGCTTCCTGATCTCTTGCTCAGGAGAAGAAGGTGGAAAGTTTCCGATTGAGTCTTGAGGCCATCAAGTCCACGTCCGAGCGACACCAACGTAGACAGATCGCCTCGAACACCTCCGGGTGCAGGGATCACTCACCCGGATCTATTGTCGTCCTGCTGAGGAAGTCCGCAGTCCAGTTCTCCACACCCGGGATGTAGATTGCTGAAATTGCCGGTACACGGGCCTCCGCCCACCGTAAGATTTTGGCAGATTCTTGCATCACCGCAAAGCTGCGTGTTTCCCCATGGTGGTTGATGTACGCCACCGCCGTGGCGTTGTCTGACTGGATTCTGACCGGGCGACCCCTCGGGAGATGGGTCCAGTGCCGTAGGGATAGAAGAATCGCCCTGAGCTCCAAGACATTGATCGGAAGCTTGGACTCCGACCGAGACCAAGTGCCTTGGACTGTCCTGGGAGGGAACACTCCTCCCCAACCTTGCAGACTTGCGTCGGTGGTAACAACCGTCCAGGATATTGGAAGGAAGGACCTTCCCAGAACTGGAACTGACAGCCACCAACAGAGGGACGACCTCACTTCAGGAGAGAGGCGGATGGGATAGTCCAGACTCTCGGACGATTTGTCCCAGGAGGACAGGATCGCTCTCTGGAACGTGCGAGAGTGGAACTGGACAAAGGGAATCGCCTCGAAACAGGCGACCATCTTCCCTAACGTCTTAATGCAGAGGCGGATGGACGGAAGCCTGCAGTTGAGAAGAACCTCCTAACCGAGTGGTGTAAGGCCAGTTGCTTGTCCGGAGGAAGGCGAACTTGTGCCGCTTCCATGTCCAGAAGCATCGCTTCCGTGTCCAGAAGCATACCCAGAAAGACCAGTTGTCTGGAGGGAGTCGGAGATGATTTCTGAAGATTGACCAGCCACCCAAAACATGCAAGGGCTTCCAGCGGGATCTTTACGCTGCGCGACGCCTGAGCGAAAGAGGGAGCCTTGATGAGGATGTCGGCCAGATAAGGCATAAGGAAGATGCCTCTGGAACGGAGCAGGGCGAAAAGAGGGGCCGGAATTTTTGTGAAGACCCAAGGCGCAGTCGCCAGCCCAAATGGGAGGGCGACAAACTGGTAATGATAGTCTCCAATTGCAAACCCCAGGAAGCGCTGATGACTCTGCGCAATGGGAACGTGAAGGTATGCGTCCTGGATATCTACAGCCGAAAGACCTGTCTGGGGGGAGGGACGAGAACTCGATCACGTATCCTGAGGATACAATCTCGAGTGCCCAAGCGTCAGGAGACGTGGGTCTGCCAGACATCCTGGAAGAGGAGGCGAACTTTCAGGCTGAGGATTGCTTAGCCGCGGAAGGTCGAGCGGCCCTGAGTCCTCTGCCCGAAAGGACTGCTTTTTGCGCCTATCCTGGGAAGTAAATACAACCCCTCCCATACGCCCCCCCCCCCTGGCGAAAAAGCTCGCCGTGGGGCGGGAACTAGCGAATTGACGAAAGGGCCTACCACGTGAGGAACCTGACCTAGTGTGAGAGGCACGCTTCACTCTAAGTTGTGGGAGATGGGTGCTCTTACCGTGGCCTCGGAAATAATTTCATCCAGCCAGGTACCAAAGAGACGGGCCCCGGCGACGGGAAGTCCGGTTAGGGAACGCTTGGAAGTCGCGTCCGCTGCCCACACTTTCAGCCAGAGCTCGCGGTGTAAGGTGACTGCAAGTGCTGAAGAGCAATGAGGGCAAAAACTTAACAAAAATAAAAATTATAGACATATTAGGTATCGGCGCGTCCGTAACAACCACCTCTATAATAAATATTACATTATATGCCCCCTCCGGTGAATGCTGTAAAAAATATATTCAGGAGAAAATGGGTAACAAATTATTGGGTGCTTTTTCTCCTGTTACCCCTTGTGAAAATGAAAAAGTTGGGGTAATCCGCTGCGTGAAAGAGTGCTGAGCCCCGTTCCGGACAGCAGAGACACGGAGCAGTAACATGATTGCTAATGCTCTTTGCCTCTCTGTGACCTTTTTACTACAAAATCACAGTGACAACTTTATCTAACTGTTTTGCCATAGTCCAGCTCCAGCAGTGGGAAAAGTAGCTAACTGGAGGGAGGAGGTCTGCTTTAGATGGTGATATCTCCTGATTGGTAGCCGCTAGAAACATGCAACTGGTCTTGTTTGAAAGCTGGCATTGCAGCAATATGTTCAGGACAGGAGAAGATATCACTGATAGAAATGCTGTGATTGCAGCTGAAAGTGAAAGTAAAAGGAGGTTTTACCCTCTATTATTACCGACTCGATCTAACTGTAATTTCTCCTCTGTTACTTGGACGTTAGCTGTCATTTTGGTCTTGTATGAAAGCATGGAATGTCAGCTTTCAAACAAGACTAGCTGCTACCATTCAGGAGATATCAATATCTAAAGCAGCCCTCCCCCTTCTGTTAGCTACTTTTCCCACTGCCTGAGCTAGACTCGGGCAAAACACTTAGGTGGTTAAAGGCAATGTACACCTGTGGTCTTTATTAAAAATTTGGAACCCTTGTCTCTGTGCAGCCTTGAAATTCCCTAGTAGCAGTCTCTGAATTTTCACTCTGTTCTGTCAGACATCTCAGCTGATGGCTTGTTATCTCTGATCTCTGACCTAAATATATAAAAATATAAACACTCATTATAGCTCAGTACTTATTTAAAGAGGTTCTGCAGTTTGTTTAAACTGATATATCCTCTGGATAGATCATCAGCATCTGATCAGCGGGGGTCCGACCCCCGGGACCCCTGCCGATCAGCTGTATGAGAAGGCAGCGTTCACATCCTCCTGCCACACCTGTGCACTAGGGAGGGCAGGAGGATGCGAACGCTGCCTGGCCCTGTCAATCAAGACTTGGAGGGCATGTAATGAGGTGGGAGAACTTTTTAATGAGGATTTTATACAAAATTGCTTTTTTATCTTCATTGCTTGTCAGGGTGGGCATGATTCCCGAGTGTTAACTCTCATAATTTCCATCATTTCTCATTCTAGACGAAATTATAACCGGTCATGGTCCAATTGAACCCGACAAGGACAACATACGCCAAGAGCCATACTCTCTGCCTCAAGGTTTCATGTGGGACACATTAGACATGAGCAACGCTGAGGTGGTAAGTCACCAAATCCTGGGAGGCTTCACTAAGGCTACTTCCACACTTGCGGCAGCAGGGTCTGGCAGGCTGTTCTGGCGGGGGAACAGCCTTTCCGGACCCGTGCTAACGGTAGCCCACTGTGCCGCCAGAGGTCCAGCCGCAGCACAGCAAACAAGCCGAGAGACGGCCAGACAAAAACTTCAGCGTGCTGTAGTTTTTGTTCAGCCGCCTCTCGGCACTTCCGGTGGCACTTCCCCCTTCAGTATGGAGGACATATTAAGAAGCTTCTTATGAATACTGTGCAGAAACACAGGACACCATATGGTAACTAAAATAGTTGTACCTGCAACCAAAAAGAACTGGCTGGCTGCTGAATGTTAGACTTTCTAGCTAGAGGAAAAGCGTCTAAGTTATTTTTTGTTTTGTTTTTTATTTATTATGCTTTGGTTCTGTCCACTGTAAAGTTTCCAGCGTCGACTGCTGCCCGGTGGGGGTGCAAATTGTTAGACCCCCCACTAGGGTGGCCAGACGTCCTAGGCTGGACAAACCGATTTCCTGGCTCCCTGTCCTCTGTCCGGCTCAGGGTCTAGACCTGTAATGGCTAACCTCCGGCCTGCAGCTGTGGTAAAACTACGATTCCCAAGGTGTACACTTGCTTGGCAGTTCTCAGAACTCCATACGAAAGGAATGGAGCATGCTGGGAGTTGTAGTTTTACCACAGCTGGCGTGCCGGAGGTTAGCCATCACTAGTCTAGACGGATGCAATGATGTTCTCCTTTTCAGTAGCTCATGCTTAGACAGCAGCATTGTACTGTCTGAGCATGAGCCGCAGGCACAACCTGACTGCCTGAGGCTTCTCTCATAACTGGAGCCGGCAGACATGTCACTCTGTGGCTGACTGAGGGTGAGAGAAGCACTCCATGCCTCAGTGCAGCTCACCTGACGGTCTTCCATTCCTTTTCTTTTTCCTTTAGCAACGGGGGCTTAGCCTAGAATGTCCGGCTTTATGGGAGGAAGCAAGTGGCCACCCTACCACCACCAATTTGATATTGATGACCTATCCTGAGGACAGGCCATCTATACCCAAGCAATTATTAGAATAAATAAAATGGCTGCAGTCCTATTAGTACACACAGAACCCGTCCTAATCACACATCGGGACAAGTTACTTCACAACACTGAGCTAAAGAGCTGCCTCATCCTCCTCTCTGCTCTACTTGTCAGGGATTATGGTCCTGAATACACATGATAAGATCTTCAGCTGAATCTCTGTAGGAATGGAGTTCATGAGGACACATTACGGTAAGTACAGAGAGGAGGTGGGGATGTGGCTGATGAGCAGCAGCACTTGTAAGCAGTGTCCATTACCACAGTCTGTCCTGTCCGTCCTCTCTGTACTTCATGTTATCTCATGAACTCCATTCCTACAGAGATTCAGCTGAAGATCTTATAACTGTATTCAGGATCCTAATCCCTGACGAGCAGAAAGGATGATGAGGCAGCTCTTTAGCTCTGTGCTGTGAAGTAACTTGTCCTGCTGTGTGATTAGGACAGGTTTTGTGTGAACTAATAGGACGGCGACCATTTTATTTCCTGTGATTGTGTCCCAGACAAAACAAGCCATTATAACTAATGAAAGGTACGGTAGTTGGAAATATATTTTAATAATGTAATATTTAAGTCTTCTGGTCTGCGCTGCACTGTGATCTCTCGGGTCATAGTGTGCGTCTACGTGCAATACGTCCTGATGCTGTATACCGCCAGGACACCGTGCAGAGCGGGGCCCTTCAAAGTGCTTCTCTCACTGATCCCCATGCCTCCATAATGGAAGTGGTCAGTAGTAGGGATGATCGAATTTGCAAGTTTGGCGTTCGGGTTATCTAAGAATTCCATAATGGATTCCGTTACCACGGACTATGACTGCATGCATCACGGAAGCCTATAAGAGGCCTTCAGTATTGCATTCCATCATTATGATCACTTTTCATTAAATTTTTGGGGGTGGTGAAGCAACCAAAAGACGGCAAATCAACCATTTAGATTTTTTTTTTCCATTATGCTGTTTACCGTTTGGGATAAATACATTTATGTTTTAATAGTATGGGGGTTTTCGGATGCAGCGATGCCTATATACAGTCCTGATAAAAAGTTTAATCATATTTAGCATGGCTGGATCTTAACAAGGTTCCAAGTAGAGCTTCGACATGCAACAAGAAGAAATGGGAGTGAGACACGAGACCCAAAAAAATGTGAGCATTCAATTTAATGAAAACAACGATTAAGCTGAAACAGGCTGTTTTTCAGCTGATCAAAAGTTTATTAGGACCACACCTCCAAAAAAAACTAACCCCCCCCCCCCTCCAAAAACAGAAATCCAACTTCCAAACATGAACTCAGTAATGAGTAGCTCCGCCGTTATTGTTTCGGCATGCTTGATGCAAGCATTTCCATGAGGTGAGTGGGAACATTTCTCCAAGTGGTGAAGACGGCTGCACGAAGGCCATCTACTGTCTGGAACTGTTGTCCATTTTTGTAAACTTCCCTTACCATCCATCCCCAAAGGTTCTCAATTGGATTTAGATCAGGGGAACACGCAGGATGGGCCAAAAGAGTGATGTTATTCTCCTGGAAGAAGTCCCTTGTCCTGCGGGCATTGTGTACTGTAGCGTTGTCCTGTTGAAAAACCCACCAGTCGTTACCACACAGACAAGGGCCCTCAGTCATGAGGAATGCTCTCTGCAACATCTGGACATAGCCAGCGGCCCTTTGACGCCCCTGCACTTCCTGAAGCTCCATTGTTCCACTGAAGGAAAAAGCACCCCAGACAATTATGGCGCCCCCTCCACTGTGGCGCGTAGAAAACATCTCAGATGGGATCTGCTTGTCATGCCAGTAAAGTTGGAAACCATCAGGACCATCAAGGTTCAAAAAAAATTCTCATCAGAGAATAAAACTTTCTTCCACCTTTGAATGTCCCATGTTTGGTGCTCTCTTGCAAAGTCCAAACGAGCAGTTCTGTGGCGTTCAAGAAGACGAGGTCTTTGAAGATGTTTTGTTTTTGAAGCCCTTCAGTCTCAGATGCCGTCTGATGGTTATGGGGCTGCAGTCAGCACCAGTAAGGGCCTTAATTTGGGTCGAGTATCGTCCAGTGTCTTGACAGACAGCCAATTGGATCCTCCGGCTCAGTGCTGATGAAATTTCTTTGGGTCTTCCACTTGACTTTTTTGTTCCATAACCCTCAGGATCATTTAAGAAATTCCAAATGACTGTCTTACTGCGTCCCACCTCAGCAGCAATGGCGCGCTGTGAGAGACCCTGCTTATGCAGTTCAACAACGCAACCACGTTCAAAAAGGGAGAGTTTTTTTTTTTTCCTTTGCCATCACAACGTGTGACTACCTGACAGAAAATGACAATGAATCCACATCTTTGCACAGATTTGGCCTTTTATAGGCATCTGGTCCGAAAATTTGGATCAGCTGAAAAACAGCCTGTTTCAGTTTAATCGTTATTTTCATTAAATTGAATGCTCAAAAAAAAAATTCTCTCATTTCTTCTTGTTGCATGTTGAAGCTCTACTTGGAACCTTGTTAAGATCCAACCATGTAAAATATGATTTTTTTTGCAATTTTTCAAGTGGTCTTAAACTTTTGATCAGGACTGTATGATATATAATTTATTTTCAAACTTGCCACTAAAGAACACTTACATCTCAGCAAGGGGAAGGCTGTCTGGCCCTGGGCGTTCAGAGCTTCAAGGTTTTCCGCTCTCAGATGCCATGGTCGCATTTCTCCACAGCATCTGAAGAATTAAACGTTTGTGATCGGTGTTATTGCCAATCACAGGCATTAGCCCCGTTATCTGCTATACGGTAGCAGTGGTGAAGTTAAATTGCGGTAGGAAAAACCAAATGCAGATCCCATGGGCTAATCTGCGACAGATATCGGTCTCTGCAGCAGATTTTTCTTTTGGATTATCTACCATATCCATGCATCCTCACGATGTGAACTTGCCCTTTTGTAAGTTTGTCAAATGCTTTCAGCGTTTCTGCAGGTCCTCTTTTCACAGAGCTGACATTGTATTTGTCTTATTATGGTCCATTCAGTATTTAATATGGCCGACCTCTGCTGCATGACATGAAAGTCACTCTTCAGCCGGTAGTTATTAGGCTTCTGTCTGGGTTTCATGGTAACAGTGATATTTCTCTTGTCTCCTTCCACCCACCAGCTAAAAGAACTTTACACTTTGTTGAACGAGAATTACGTGGAGGATGACGATAACATGTTCCGGTTTGACTATTCTCCAGAGTTCCTACAATGGTGAGTGTCCAGGGTTCACACTGAATGAGATTCCGTTGTCTGCCATTATAACCCTGGTCCATTCATATGTCAACCTGCAAGAAGAAAGTAAAGAGTGGCCTGTAACATGTACAGTTGACATGCTGCGACTATCGCTGGAAGGCATAGGCACGTTGTGGCTTCCTTTTATAATGGAAGCCGCGGCACACTGCCGGATCCATCATGTGACTGATGCCACCAGCGTCTGTTGACTTACATTAGTGTCTGTCAGTTTCTTGGGTGGTTTTGTAACACAGGACCCTACAATGCAAATAGGGGTCATAGCGAAATTGACCATCCTCAAGTCTAGATCAAATGTAGGTTTTGAAGTCTATGGTGATTTAGATCCCTAAAAGGATTCCATGACAGCAGCACATCGTCTAAGTCAGTATCTGCATCCTACTTGGTTTGCATAATGTGTTCCTAGTTTAAAGGGGTTTTTATAATGATGGGCTATCTTCACTTGTGCGCTGCGTGAAAATCGCAGCATGCTCTATATTGTGCATTTTTTTTAACGCAACGCAGGCCCTATAGAAGTAAATGGGGCAGAGTGAAAATCGCAAGCAAGTGTGGATGCAGTGCAGTTTTCATGCATGGTTGCCAAGAGACGATCAGGATGTGGACCGATCTTTATTTATCTATAACATGGTTATAAGGGAAAATAATATTCTTTATACAGAATGCTAAGTAAATTAGTAATGGAGGGCTTGAAAAATAATTAAACTCCCCTCATCCACTTGTTTGCGCAGCCCGGCTTGTCGTCTTCTTTGAGGACCTGGGAGGAAAAGGACCTTTGGTGACTTTACTGCGCTCATCACATGGTCCATCACTATGGTGATGGACCATGTGATGAGCGTAGTGACGTCATCAAAGGTCCTTTTCCTCCGAGGTCCTCAAAGAAGAAGAAAGAATACAAGCCAGCCCGGGAACAAGTGGATGAAGTGAGTTAAATTAAATGTTATTTTTTTAACCCCTCCATCCCTAATTTACTTAGCAATTCTGTAATTACAGATTGCTATTATTTTCCCTTTATAACCATGTTATAAGGGAAAATTATAAAATCTACACACCTAACCCAAACCTAAACTTTTGTGAAGAAGTTCGGGTCTGGGTACCAAACATAAGAGATTTTTCTCACGTGCGTGAAAAACGCATTAAAATTTTCCCTCAACGCACCCGCATCTTGTCCGGCCCTCACACGCGACGCCCGTGTGAAGAGGCCTTATTCTCCATGATATTCAGATATTCCTCTAACCAGATAAATTGTGTGCTCCAGTTTATGGAGTTAAGTAGGTGGATCACTGATCGGAATACTGGTTTGTCTCTTCCAGGGCACTGCGTCCTCCAGGCTGGTTGTCTCAGTGGCACTGTGGTGTAAGAGTGTCTTCCAACAAGAAATTAGTTGGCTTTATAAGTGCAGGTTCCTGCGACCATCCGTATTTACGACACGTAAGTACTTACGCACATTTTACCAGATCTTAGTGTGCCAGCTGTTACTGTCTAGCAGTGGGTATATGTTGTGCCAGGGTGGTGGTACCATGATACAACATTTTGCCAATTGCACCCTGGGGTACATGTAACAAGGGAATGTGCACAGTGCCCTGCACCGTTTTTATGCTGTTCGCTTTAAAGGCAGCACATTGCATGGTCATGACCTTAGGGTGGGGTACTTAAAGGCTATGGACACCTTTTAGGGGCAGTTTTTTTATTTTTATTATTGCATTGTACTTATTTTGAGCTAAAAATCATTTTTTCAGTTGGTCTTTATTAAAAATATGGAATCCTTTTTTGTGTACATGCTGTACTAGCTGCCTGTGGATTTTCTGTCTTTTCGTCATCTGGTGAGCAGACAGACTCCTTATCTCTGCTCTCTGACATTATAAACATTCATTATAGCTCAATCCTTACATTACTTATAAGAATGTGGCTTAAATAAGTGTTTATGACCTCTTAGTAGTTTAGAGATGAGGGTTAGTAGATGACCAGCACAAAGTGAAAGTACCAGTCACACAGTTAGAAACACAGTTAACCCTTTGTGACAGAACGGCTCAATATTTGTAATAAAGGCCAATTGAAAATATGATTGTTAGCCAAAAATGAGTAAAATGCAAAAAAATCTAATATATAAAGCTGAGTGTATGTGTGTGTATGTCCGCTAAAGGAATCCGCACCATCGCATTTACAATCATAAAATGTGGCACACAGGTACATCAGGTGTCCGGGAAGGTTTTAGAGCAGGTCTCAGCTCTCTAGGACGTATCGTTCCTGAGATATTCCCAAAAAATTCATTAGCCAATAGAAGCCTGGTCACATGACCCTTATCAGCCAATAGAAGCTCGCAGGTCCTCCAGTCTCCACATACATAGTTTTACTCCAGGTTTCTGTAACAACCCAGCCATTTTTCTTCATGGCTGTAGGAGAGCTTTAAAGGAAATCTGTCACCAGGATAATCGCTATTGAAGTAAAGCCTTAGCCTAATAGCACTTAGTACCTTATTTCAACATGTGCCTTTGTTCCAGCAATAGATGTTTTTAGCCTCTGAAAATCCAGTTTATTTGGTATGCAAATGAGCCAGTAAGGTGCCCAGAGGGGCGTCACACTTGCAGGAGGGAGCCTAGGCACGCCCCCTGCCGTGATGTGTCCACCCTCAAAAGACTTAAAACCCCACCCCAGGCCCTGCTAAGCCACGCCCAAATCTGGTTAGGCCACTCCCACTCCTGAGACGGCGGGAATTGAAAAAATGAAGGTAAAAATCAACTTCTGTCAGCTGCAGGGGTGGGAGGGAGGGTGACTTTTTTTTCCCTGCAGCTCACACTCGGACAGTACAGTGCTGCTGTCTTAGAGTGAGCTGTTCAAAAGGACACGCCCCTGATCCGGTTAGGCCACGCCCACTTAGCCGACTGAGATTGAAAAAATTAAGTTAAAAATCAACTTCTAGGTCCCGCTAAGCAGAGGTGGGAGGAAGGGTGACTTTCTCCCTGCAGCTCACACTCAGACAGTACAGTGCTGCCCCCAATCCAGTAAAGGCCATTGTTAAGGTGGCGGGCTCCTGTGGAGGTCACTGTCAAGGGGGGTGGTATGCTGTGACAGTCACTGTTAAAGGGGAAGGCTGCTGTAAAGGTCAAAGTTAAGGGGGTGGGCTGCTGTGAAGGTCCAATTTTTAGGGACGGGGCACTGTGGGGGTGAGGGACTGTAGATGTCACTGTTATAGTGGATAGTGTTGATATCTTTTAACGACACACACAAACATTAAGTGAAATAGATTAAATATACCTGAGCGAAGCCGGGTCCTTCAGCTAGTCTGCATATAAAGGTGTATATAGCCTTCAAAGTGGTTTTACCATCGCATATTGTCTGATCGGTGCGGGTCCCACCTCTGGGACCTACAACGAGACCGGAGCGGGGAAATTAATAGAGGGAGCACTGCGCATACGCAGCCATCCTCCATTCATTTTAATAGGGCTGCTGAAAACAGCCGAGCACTGGCTCGGCTATTTGCGTCTGCCCCATAGAAATGAATGGGAGCAGGGGCTGCACGTGCGCTCCCATTCACTTGTATGGGAGCAGCGCTTGGTGCTGGACAGACCCAGGGAAATCCGGGGTCATCCAGCCACAGCTCTCCCCACTCCTTTCTCCTTGTAGGTGCGGATCCCAGAGGTAGGACCCGCACCTATCAGACAATGGGGGCATATCCTAGCGATATGCCCCCATTTCATGTGATGGAAATACTCCTTTACTGGCCCTTTACATGGGCCTGAGAATCGCACAGATTATCGCTAACGAGTGTTCAAAGTAACGCTTGTTAGCAGATGATCGGACGGTGTAAATGTACCACCAATTACCCAATGAACAAGTGAAGCGCACGTTCATCGGGTAAACCGATCGTTTGTGCGCACACAAAAATGATCGTTTACCGCCAGCAGATGGAACGGTGTAAACGCCATCTCCTGCCGGCAAATAACGAGTCATTACAGGGAAGAGCGATGGCATTAGCGATCGTTCCTCCCCATACTCTGGAGGAGATCGCTTCCTTCCCAACAATCTGCTGAAATAAAGTTCCGTGTTAAGGCTCCTTTAGTTTGAGTAGGGGGATACATAGTTCAGAAAGATGTAAGAAACCCTGCTGTAGATGACCGAATCATTCTGTTGCTTTCAGTTTAAAGAAGATGGTAGAAATCAATTTCCTTTGTGTCCATAAAAAGCTGCGATCAAAGCGCGTGGCTCCAGTCCTCATCCGAGAGATAACCCGGAGGGTGAACCTGGAGGGCATATTCCAAGCCGTTTATACAGCAGGGGTTGTTCTACCAAAGCCGGTGTCAACATGCAGGTACAGTATGCATCGCCTGTATTGTGCTAGGGTCTGTGCTGGTATGTGGCCTCGTCACGTTCCAAGTGTGATGATGTCAAGTCTGCAATCTGTGGCATAGAATTGACTTTAATTATGGTCTTCATTTTACAAGGTTTGTGTAGTGTGTGTGTGTGTGTGTATATATACGGAAACTAATTATTAGCTATTTTTAGGGGATAGGGGATAACTTGTTCTAATCGGAATACCACTTTAAGCTGAGCTCCTATAATTGGAGCTCAGCATATGCAAATTAACCTGAGATGAGTCCTGTCCCTGACTCATCTCACATACAGGACTCATCTCAGGTTAATTTGCATATGTATCAAATCTTTTTTTTTATACAATAAAAGCACACAGAGCTATGGGGACTGAGTATTGCGGATGTGCTAGCGGCCATCTAGAGACCCATGTCCTCAGCTCTATACACAAAATCCCAGTGACAGGTTCCCTTTAATAACAGCAAATTCTTAGAAAGACAGAGAGGGAGACATTGAGACGCATCCTCTGACCACATTTAAGATGTTAAGAAATATTTTTGGCGTACATGTACACTGGGCAAGAAGGGGCGTGATGAGGAGCGTCTAAAGGCCTAGTGAGGGGCATCAAGTGTAACAATGACGCCACGGTGGGCTGGAGAGTGTGGCCGGAGCTAGTGGGGGGGGCTGGAGAGTGTGGCCAGAGCTAGTGGGGGGGCTGGAGAGTGTGGCCGGAGCTAGTGGGGGGGCTGGAGAGTGTGGCCGGAGCTAGTGGGGGGGCTGGAGAGTGTGGCCGGAGCTAGTGGGGGGGCTGGAGAGTGTGGCCGGAGCTAGTGGGGGGGCTGGAGAGTGTGGCCGGAGCTAGTGGGGGGGCTGGAGAGTGTGGCCGGAGCTAGTGGGGGGCTGGAGAGTGTGGCCGGAGCTAGTTGGGGGGGGCTGGAGAGTGTGGCCGGAGCTAGTTGGGGGGGGCTGGAGAGTGTGGCCGGAGCTAGTGGGGGGCTGGAGAGTGTGGCCGGAGCTAGTGGGGGGCTGGAGAGTGTGGCCGGAGCTAGTTGGGGGGGGCTGGAGAGTGTGGCCGGAGCTAGTTGGGGGGGGCTGGAGAGTGTGGCCGGAGCTAGTTGGGGGGGGCTGGAGAGTGTGGCCGGAGCTAGTTGGGGGGGGCTGGAGAGTGTGGCCGGAGCTAGTTGGGGGGGGCTGGAGAGTGTGGCCGGAGCTAGTTGGGGGGGGCTGGAGAGTGTGGCCGGAGCTAGTGGGGGGGGGCTGGAGAGTGTGGCCGGAGCTAGTGGGGGGGGGCTGGAGAGTGTGGCCGGAGCTAGTGGGGGGGGATGCAGAGTGTGGCATACGCTATGGGGGGGATGCAGAGTGTGGCATACGCTATGGGGGGGGTGACACTGTGTGGCCATCACTACTGGGATGGGGGGGTGGTCCTCTTTGTATAGGGGCATTCTGGCACTGCTGTATTTTAAGCAACAGGCGCCTATTGTCAGAGCCAGAACTACTTTAAGACAGTTGAATGAGGTGGGGGGGAAATGCTGTTATGGAGGTGCCAAGAATCAGACCCCCACCAATCAGATATTGTTGACCTATCCTGAGGGTAGCACACCATTATAAAAGGCCTGGAAAAACCCTTTAAAGGAGCTTGTATTATGTCTTGTGCAGACCAGAGGAGGAGGGGGTGACTGGTGTTCCCTCTGTGGTGCACTCCCTGTGCCATACACTAGGCAGAACACAGTATCTACATTACAGCCAGAGTAAGCTCTTAAAGGGGTAGTCCCATCTTAATACATATATCCTTTGGTCTGCACCCCAGCATGGAGGAGGATGCACCTACCTGCTGATCTATATGTTTAGTTAATAGTTTGTGCTTTCTCAAAAGGTGGGAGTCGCGAAAGTGGAGCCCCCTCACCTGTCAGACAGTTATGGCATATACTGTTGAGATGGAGCTACCTTCTGGGTTTTATAGTGGTATAGGCAAGAAAGGCGGAGTCCTTCCAAGATTGGGATGTTATTGAAGTGGGCGGGGCTGAGACTACCATTCATACATACATAACGAAATATTAGGGGCAGATTCATTGTGTGTCATTTCCTCCCCAGCCTCAGATAATCCCTGTCTCTAGATTCACATTCAGTATTTGGCAGCCCGGCTGGAGTCTTAAAATCCAATTTTCCGCCTTTTTTGTTTTCCGCCATTGTGACCCGCGGACCTTGGCTGGGATTACAGATACCGCGTACCAAAGAGGGGGATCCGGGTTTGGCTGTGAAGGAGCTTCTAAAAGTAGATTTCAGACACGAAGGAAAACTTTGTATGCAAAAGTCGTCCTGGGATACAAAGAATGTTTTTCATCGAGAGTGTGCCTGAACTGAGAATAAAGGGGGTCGCGGAGCCTGGCCCCCCCGCTTCCACAGGTTAACCTCTTCACTGCTGGTGCATGGGTGCATTAATCCAGTGTTCTTCCCCCCGCAGGTACTGGCATCGCTCCTTGAACCCTAGGAAATTGGTAGAGGTGAAGTTCTCTCATCTAAGTCGAAATATGACGTTACAGAGGACGATGAAATTGTACAGACTGCCAGATGTAAGTAGCCGGAGCTGGTAATGGACTGTTTTGGGGGGAGCGTGTGCCCTCATTTTGGGGTAGTTACTGAAAGTGAGTTGTCCAGGATTTTATTATTGGTAGCCTATCCGCAGGATAGACCATCAGTATCTGATCTGCAAGGGCTGGACACTCTGCACCAGTGCCGATCAGCTGTTCTGCAATAGCTCCGGTGCCGAAACTACACGGGTCCGTCCACCTGCTCCCATAGCTGTGCATCTGGACCCACGCCAATCTGTTATTGATAACCCATCCTGAGGATAGATCATCAATAGTAAAATCCTATTGATGTCCTATCCTCAGGATGGTTGAATCCAGTACCCCACCGATCAGCCGTCGGAGGACGCCACAGCGCACCTTTCTGCAGCTCAGTCCCATTCAGGTGAATGGTATTAAGCTGCAATACCAAGTCACATCCAACTATTAACACCAAACCGTTCACCTCTTTTTTCTTTCTTTTTTTCCCCTTTTTAACCAAAAAGGCCACAAAGACTGCGGGGCTAAGACCAATGGAGAAGAAAGACGTCCCGATGGTCCAGCAGTTAGTAAATAACTATTTGAGCCAGTTTCACCTCGCTCCAGTCTTGGATGAAGAGGAGGTGTCGCACTGGTTGTTCCCTCAGGATCACATCATTGATACCTTTGTGGTAGAGGTAAGTCTCCATTCTCTGACTGTTACATCACAGGCTATGGAGGTTAGTACAGGTGCAGTGACGGGACTGGTCCAGGAATTGGTCAGTCATTTTTAGTGAGACATCGCATTTTATCTGGTTCCTCAGGATCAGGGGCGATCAGCTGTTCTGCAGTAGCTGCAGCCCTGGAACTCCACAGCGCCATCTACTGTGCAGTGGACAGAGCCGGTTACTGCAGCGTTGCTCCCGCTGAAGTGAATGGTAACCAGCTGCATGCACTACACAAGGGCCAGAGCCCCTGCAGAACAGCTGATCGGGGGGAAGGTGGAATGTCAGTCCGTCACTGATCAGATAGTGATGGTCTATCCTTGTGAATGGAAAGTGTTGGACAACCCCTTCAAGACATCCGCCTTGTATAGCCACCTAGATTACCATTGTTTTACACAGCAGAGGCCTGGGGCTAATATCTGTGATCATCGATAATGCTGATCGCAGACATTTAACCCCTGAGATGCCATGGTCGATAGTGACCACGGCATCTGAGTGGTAAAAATGCGGGAGCCGGTAACAGCTTTCTCCAGCTGAGATGGGGAAGCGATTATATCATGGTTATAGGCTGGGTCCTGCTTGAGGCTCCGATGCATATCACTGGTATATTCCAATGCAGAAAGAAAAAAATGAAGGTGAGAACCAGAAAACAATATAAAATAAAACGGCGGAGGTCCAGTCCACATAAATGGTGCTGCGGGTCTCTGTATAAAATACAATATACATTTATAGTTAGGCCTCATGCACACGGCCGTTGTTGTGGTCCCCATCCAAACTGCATTTTTTGCAGGACGCACCTATGCGGAATCCCGCTCTTTCAGTGCATTAGATACATTGCGCTCAGCGGAGCCGGTCTCAATCACCACTCCCGGTGTTTCCACGTAATAGCAGTCTGATAGTGGCTCGACGCATGCTCTGGAATAAATCGGCGCAATATTCTCAGCGCAACACTCGTGATGCTCTGGAATAAATACCACCATTGTTAAATGTATATTTTATAATATAAATAGTTTTCTTGTTGTCTTGAGCCTTAAGAGGCATACCTTCATTTTTTTTTCTTTTAGTTATTATTTATTTCTGTGGGTAACAGACTGGTATAGAGACTCGACACAATTGCAACAGATTAATTCCCATAATCTGTTTGGTGAGCCGTCCGCTTTATAGTGTATTAAATATTCCGATACAGGCCTGCAGGTGGCAGCACAGCATTGGATTCTACAGAACGCGGTATTCTGTAATGCATCTAATGATTGCTAGTTATAGTCACCTAGGGTGACCTAACAAAAAGTAAAAAGAACCATATTTTTTTCATTTTTCTGGCTATAGTCTTGTGTGAGGGCTTGTTTTTTGTGGGACGAGGTGACGTTTTTCTTTCTACCATTTTGGGGTACATACGACTTTTTGATTGATATTATGTCTTTTGTGAGGTGACAAAAAACAAACAGTTTTGGCATAATTTTTATTTGGTCTTTTTTTTTTACTTCGTTCACTTGATGGGGTAGATCATGTGATATTTTTGTAGAGCCAATTACAGACGCGGCGATACCAAATATGTCTATTTTTTTATAAATTTTTTAACATTTTACACAATAAGAGCATTTTTAGAAAAAAATAAATCATGTTTTTGTAGCCATTTTAATAGCCATATTTTTATTTTTCTGGCTATGGTCTTCTGTGGGGGCAACATTTTTGTGGAATAAGGTGACGTTTTTATTGCTACCATTTTGGGGTACATATGACTTTTTGATTGATTAACATTGTTTGTGGTAGGTGATCTCACAAAAAAAATCTGTTTTGGCGCAATTTTAATTTTTTTACGCCATTCACCTGATGGGGTAGATCATATGATATTCTTATAGGTGATACCAAATAGGTCTTTTATAAAAAAAAAAATTCTTCTATTTTTTTTTTTTTACATTTTTCAAATAACAGATTTGGGAGGGAAATTATATATTTTTTTGTAAATGTGCAAATATTTTTTTGTAAAACAAAACTCTTCTTTTTTTAAATTTTTATTTTTATTTTACACTTTGTGTCCCCCATATGGTCATACAAGACCTCTGGGGGACATTTATCTTCATATTTTCTTTTTCCACGATTGATTTCTCCTGTAACTGGGGCTGACATAGTGGCCCCAGTTACAGTGGAAATACACCCCCCAGAGAGGCTGTACAGCCTCAGTGCAGAGCTGATCGAGGTCTATGGAGGACCCGACAGCTCCTGCTCTGCCCCAGCGGTCACATGACCACCGGGCCGGGACAGAAAGCGGCATAGCGCTGTGTATACAGCAGTCTAGAAGGCAGGGACACCTGGGAACTGTCCCTGCCTTCTCTCTGAGGTGCCCTGCTGTTACTGACAGTGGGCCCCCTGCTCGGCAGCTGCACGATTAGCATGCAGCTGAGATCTCTGAATGGATGTTCCAAAACGTCCATTCAGAGAGAAACCGACCGCCCAAGGACGTTTATAGTCAATGGGCGGTCAGGAAGTGGTAAATATAAAAGTTAAAAGCACTCCACTTTCCATTAAAAAAAAAAATAATTAAACAATTGTACTATTAAAATATAAAAATATTTATCCTATGCGGCGGAACAGAATAAAATCCAAACTGGCCGGTTATGCACGTTTGGCATCCGTTTTAGCCTTTTCCGTCAGAGATCCGTTATTTTAGATGGGGAAAAAAGGTCCTGCATGCAGTCACTAAAATTAATGCTGAATGTGCATAACTGATTCTCAGGATCAGTTTTTTTGTTTTTTTTATCTGTTCTTCTGACAGATCAGAAGAATGGAAAAATAAGCGGTGATGTGAAGTCGCCCTAAATGGTATCACTGAAAGGAATACAAATCTCCGAGCAAAAAATGAGCCCTGATACAGCTCCATAGACACAAATATAAAAAAGTTGCGGGGGTCAGAATATGGACATAAAAAGAAATTAAATATTTAAATAAAGTTTAGAATTTTTGTTCGGTATCAAAACACAAGAAAAACTATACAAATGTTGTATTGCTGTATTCGTACTGACCCGGAGAATGAAGGGCACAGGTCAGTTCTATCACATTGGAAACTCCATAAAAGCAAAACCCATAAAACTGTGACACTTTTCCCATCCTCCCACTACGTCGTATGCAGTATTAAACTGTGCAATTAGAAAGTGCAACTTCTGCAAAAAACAAGCCCTCTGATAGCTATGTGAACGGAAAAAAAAGGAAGTCGGGGAGTAAAAAAACGAAAATGCAAAAAATTGGAACATTGCCTAGTCCTGGAGGGGTTAACTGGCGTATTTATTTCTCCTTGCAGAGCTCTAACGGCGTCCTGACGGACTTCTTCAGTTTTTACACATTACCTTCCACAGTCATGCATCATCCTGTGCATAAAACCCTCAAAGCAGCTTATTCCTTCTACAACGTCCACACGGAGACGCCTCTGCTGGAGCTAATGAACGACGCACTGATTATCGCCAAATTAGTAAGTGCATTCTGCTCTCTTCTTGCTTTTCAGAGGTAAACGGGTTGTCCGGCCTTGAACATGCAGCAAATGACACGACTGGCCCAGGGGGTGACCACCTCAACCAGTGATCTGCTGAGCAGCCGTTTTTCTGCATGCCACAAGGAAGTAGAGACCAGTGGGGGGCTGGAAATGCTGTAATGGGAGCACTGGGGTCAGTGAGAAAAGATATATTTTTTTAACATTTTTGCAGCACTTTAAAGGGGTTTTCTGGGATTTTAATATTGATGGCCTATTCTCAGGGTAGGTCATCAGTATCAGATCGGCCAATGTCCGACACCCCCGCCTATGAGCTGAATGAAGAGAAAAGGTGCACACCATGCGAGCATAGCCTTCCGTTCATTATTTACCTGCTCACCGTTGACATCGCCGCAGTGAGCAGGTGAAATTACAAGCCGTCCCACTCAGTTCTATGGGACGGCTCTGTAGTATACACTTGAATGGGAAAGAGCCGTCCCATTCACTTCTATGTAATTACACTGCTGCGATGTCGACGGGGAGAAGGTTACCAATGAGGAGAAGGTTGCGCTCACACTGCCTTCTCATCTGATATTGATGACCTATCCTGAGGATAGGTCATCAATATTAAAATCATGGAAAACCCCTTTAAGGTTTTCATAAATAATTTTTATTTTTTGGAGCACCTCTTTAACTCTTCATTTGCTTTAAAACGAAAGTTTTTTTAAAGCAGGATTACAATTTGAAAGGTGAATTCGAGCCTCCATTAATTTGTCGTCTTCTCGTCTGTCGGCAGAAAGGATTTGATGTGTTCAACGCTCTTGATCTGATGGAAAACAAGACTTTCTTGGAAAAGCTGAAGTTTGGCATAGGTGACGGTAATCTGCAGTACTATTTGTTCAACTGGAGATGCCCGGCTATGGAGTCTGAAAAGGTGAGACTGGACCTACCTGGCCTGGAAGCTGAGATATATGGGGAGATGTTTGGCGGGATCCTCACATTGTCAAACTGCGTCAGCTGCCTCATAGGCTGTCCCTCACATTGAGGAGACAAGGTGGTCGCCATTTCCTATCAAGCAGTGGCCAAAAATGTATTTTATTTTTGCATTCATTTTACCTTCTCCCTCCTACTCCCCTTAGACCATTAGAAGAATAGAGAGGGAGGAGCGGGGCCAGGAGATAGTTAGTGTTACCCCATGATTGACGTGAAAAATGAGTCTGTAGGACGCTTACGTATTCCTTCTCCTCTTTTCAGGTCGGCCTGGTGTTACAGTAAACCTCGCCATAGTAGACCTTCTCAGTCATTGGACTCGTGAGTCAGGAGCTGCTCTTCAGGAAAGCACAAAGTGACTGCAGATGCTGGAGCCGGGTGGTGTGAAGGACGCAGCGGCCGGGGAGCTTTGCCATCGCACAGACGTTATACAGCGCCGTCGTCATTTCCTTCCGGCGCACACACTTTATTTACAGAAGAAAATCCACCCCACAGAGCGTAAGTCAAGCTGGAGCACACATTCCTATACGTTTGGAAAGGGTTGAACTGTTCAAGGACACGACTGGTCCAACGGTCTTCACATCACCATCCTTTTTTATATGGATCGGACTACGGATTGCATGTAAAATAAACTTTTTTCCGATTTGGCAATGCACCGTCTCCACTATGCGGTTGTCAGAGGGCCAGAAATAAATGACAGTGGATGGCTGGCCAGTGCCGCCCGGTGTCTGTAATGTTAGCGCCCGCCCTGGTTTTTGCTTTAAAGCTTGTCTGTGTCATTAAATCCGGGAAATCGGCAGTCGCCGGGAGAAGAGTCAGTCCAAGGATCGCCGAGCCGCATCTCTCAAATTGGCAATACTAAAATCTGCTCATTTGTATAAAAAAAAAAAATATATGGGCGAGCTGGTGTCATGTTTCTAGTAAATGGGATAAGAACATTCGCCGTGTGCTCAGCGGTGTCGCCTTCATGTCCTTCAGATTATTCCTTTTTCTGACGTTTCCCTGCCAAAGTTTTAATTCCGTTCAGAGCTTTAAGTAAAACGTATTGAAATGACCAAAAAAACGAGATCCCTTTAATATCAGACGCTGAATGCTCCCATAATGTGGGTAATTATTAAACCCTGTGTTAGATGAGCTTCTGTGCCCCTATGACAACACTTCCTGTTCCTTGTCCAGGCAGTGCTTTATCATTGGGCATCATCGAGAGTATACATTGGTAATGAGACAACCCCATTTAGCTGAGCAATAATGATGACATGCAAAGTGTCTAGGGATGAACAATCGTTAATACGGTTGTTCTTCCCCGTTCAGTTTGCATTTGTCGGCAGCACATCCTGTTTACACAAGCTGCCAAATAATGATTCTTCTGTCTGTATAGAAGTAGCAATTATCCAATAAACGAGCGTTGATTGCAGGACCTGTTTACACCCGGCGATGCTCGGAAACAATCATGTATAGGAATGTTCCTTCACCGGATCATCAGCCTGTGTACAAGGCCTTAAGTCAGTGACAATCCTGCCAGCTGGTCAGGAAGTGTTGTCATGGGGCACAGCAGCAGAAGGTTTCATGGAAAAAAATCTGCCTCGGACTTTGGCTTTTGGGTATTGGGAGTCCTCCTTGGATATCTGCCTATGGCTTCTTTCACACGGTCAGTATTTATATGCCAAAACCAGAAGTGGGACCTAGAGAGAAGGTATACTAGAAATATCTGGGCCTCTTCTGTGTTTTGGACCCACTCTTGGTTTTGGCTAACAAATACTGATACAAAAATACTGACCGTGTGAAGGACCTATTGGATATTTATTTAGGCTCCTGTTGTGGTGGTGGTTCTCAGTCTTGCATTTCTGTTTTGCAGCTCATCCCTCATCACAGCACAACAGGAGGTTGTTCCCCTTTGACCTTCTTGGGACAGGAAACAGAGAGGTTAAAAGGTCAATCCCACCTCCACCCACCAATGTTCTTCATGTCCCTACAGGGGATAGACGCAGAGAGGTTCCCTGCTCTTGGGTTGAAGAGATTCTACAATAATTTTTAGGGCCTAAGGCTGTGACTAGGATCGGGGAGTGTCCGGCCTCCTTCCAGGTCTCGCATAGCCTTGCTAACACCTCTCGGTGTAGAGTTCTCTTAGCCTGGAACCCACCTAGCGGAGTCCGAGCCTATAGGTGGGTTCTCTGATGGCCTGGGTTCGATCGTTTGGTTCATCCTCATCCTTCCTAAGGGTACATGCACACGTCCAGGATTTATGTGCGGAGAATCCGCACTGAAATCCACAGGTGTTCGCAGGCAAAACTGTGCGGTCAATCCGCATTAATTGATGCGGATTTGCTGCGGATTTTCCGCATGCGGATTTCACAAAGTGAATGAAGAAAATCCGGTCAGGAAAAATAAAATAAATTGACATGCTGCGGATTTTAAAATCCGCACCGCAGGTCAAAATCCGTGCGGGAAAAATCTGCATCATGTGCATTGAGAATTTCAAATTCTCATAGAATACAATGTACATGACCTACGGTGCGGATTTTCCCGCGCACAATCCTGATCGTGTGCAGGGGGCCTAACACGTTTTTTCTTATGTTTTGAGATATTATGGGTCCCCTCATCAATATCATTCTCTCTACAGTCAATTTGCAGACCCTTTTAAAATATACTTTTTATTATTTATATTTAAAATAAATGCCCCTTGTTGGTGGCTTGATGTCATACAGAGAGTGCAGGCCTCCAACCGGCTACTCTTAGCATCCGCCACGCTTATGACATACAAACAATACAGACTTACATAGTGTTCAATGTGAAATGGAAGGTCAATGGTTAGTGTGGGAATTCTTTCCCTAATATACACTCTATCTAACCTTTGCCCAGGGGTCGCCCCTGATGGTGGGGTTCCCTGTCCGCGTACCTTCTCTCCTTTCCCTGTAACACCCTAACCGTTATAGTGTAGTGTAAACAAATAACATATATACGATACTACCACAACATACATAATTGTTGTACAATACAGTGCCCCAACGCGTTTCGCCCACTCAAGGGCTCCTCAGGGGGTCTCTGTTCCAATAATACAGATAGTATAGTAACACTTTTTGCAGTGTCTAGGTAGATGGTACAATCACCATATATACATTATTCCATTCCTCATCTCAAGTAAATATTGCAGACGTCATAATCAATATTGGTACAACAGACCTTATCCGATGAGGGCTGGGTATCGTGCTAGCTCCTATTTTGATGGTAGGTGCTGCTACCTGTAATCCAACATATATAGTAAAAAGCAAGTACTAGATGCAGATAGGGATGTATACAGAGAGACCCTTAGTCGAGGCCATACTCTTTGCTTCAACATCCGAAGACATTCAGGTACACTTACAGTTTGGCTCCCAGCTCCTGACGTGACTGCCTCCTCCCAGGGTCGATATGGCAGTGGCATACATGGGAAATTCTGTTCTGTTAAAGTCCACGCTCCTCAGGCCCTTCCGGCCCGTGGAACGCACGCCTCAACCTTACTACCGGTCTGGTGGAACGCCTCTGCGCGCGGGGCCGCTGCCACCTGCCTCTGCGCGCGGGGCCGCTGCCACCTGCCTCTGTGCCCCCGAATTTTTGAAGGGCCTGACGCATAAAAGTAACAAGGTAGAAGGCAGGAAGTTAAGTTAAAGCTAAAGGGGTCCTAAGGTGAAGAAATAGGGTAAGGACCCAGTGTGACAGAAAGATTAGGGGAATCCTAGTGTAGATGAGTGGTAGTTCAATCTAAAAGTTGAAAGGAACATTAGTGTGACCAGAGCACTGAAACTTAGGAAAGATCCTACCCAGACCTGTTATAATGGGAGGCAGCACCATCCTGGCTGGGAATTCGTCTTGTATGGATTATAGCTATCCCAACTAAACTGTTCCCTGTTCTATATATTTGCACCTAAGGGTGCTGAAGTGACGAACATTAGGGACCCTTCCTTCCTTGCACCTAATACCCATAACCTCAAGGGCACCTCTGTCGCCTTCGGGAAGGAGACTCCCCTCACTGCACGGCAATAGAGACTGTCCATCCCTCTGTCCACCTTCACACTTACAGCCATGCTCACACACATAAGCTGCGGCTATGTACGCTGCACTGGTCCTGTAACCTTTTGCCACTCCTCAGTCCCTGTGTCTCCTGGCTAGTGCCACCTTGGATTAATACGGGCAGGTGGGTACTCTGTTGGCCTGGTTTCGTTGGGAGGGTTCTTTCTCCTTTCTTGTCGCTTGAGTTCATACTAACACCTCCTGGTACGGGATCCTTATCTTGTCCTGGACCGGTATGAAGTAAATGGTACAGTTTGGTTACCTCATCGTTGATGTCCATGCCAGCCGTGTGCCAGTGCGGTCAGCTTGGCTCGGTTTCTTACATATACCTTGTAGACATTCCGGAGTTAGTTGTTTATCATATTATAACAATTATGCTCTTGGGAATGAACTGCAATGGGGGGGGTCTACAGTACACAGTGGTTATATATGATGATACAATATTTTATCTGGTTTTAGAGCGAGTCGCTTTTACGCAATAGTACTTACCATATAGACCAGGCTTAGGCTACTTTCACAGTCGCGTTTGGTGCGGATCCGTCATGGATCTGCACAGACTGATCCATTCAGATAATACAACAGTCTGCATCTGTTCAGAACGAATCCGTTTGTATTATCTGTAACATAGCCAAGATGGATCCATCTTGAACACCACTGAAAGTCAATGGGGGACGGATCCGTTTTCTATTGTGTCATAGAAAACAGATCCGTCCCCGATGACTTACATTGTGTGTCAGGACGAATCTGTTTGGCTCCGTTTCGTCAGACGGACACCAAAACACTGCAGGCAGCCTCCAGAGCGGACTGGAAACGGAACTGAGGCAAACTGATGCATTCTGAGCGGATCCTTTTCCATTCAGAATGCATTAGGGCAAAACTGATCAGTTTTTGACCCCTTATGAGAGCCCTGAACGGATCTCACAAACAGCCAAAACGTCAGTGTGAAAGTAGCCTTAGAGGTAAAGGACATCCTTTTTATGGCCGATGTCTAATAAGATGATTATTCTTCCTCTAATTAAGTCCATAAACAGAGGTAGGACTGTTGATCAAGGATGCAGATAAAGAGACATTTCAGAGTTACGACTGGGTTCACAAATTCTGTCATCAAGATAAAATGGCAGAATCAAAAAGTTTCTGTCTCAGGTTTATTCCTGTTTCTAGGAAATGATATTTTTATCTAATGATAAATATCTGAGAGATGTTGTCCTTAGACTTGGTCTTTCCCCTATATTATAAGTCGGTACGTCTCCTGTGTTGCTGTCATGAAGGATGAGCTGGAAAATAGGAATTAGACTTACCTGTAATTCGGTTTCCAGAGATTCCCTCATGACAGCACCCGTACGTTCCCTCCCTTACTAGCCACTGTGTGAATATTGCATGTACGATTTTCTTATGATTTTAATAAATCGGTTGCAGCCTTCCAGGTGGAGTAATCTGGGAGAACACTGGTGGGTGGAGATGGGAGGGAGCTTTGAACCCCTCTGATTCCTGTCCCAAGAAGGTCAAAGGGGAACAACCTCCTGTTGTGCTGTCATGAGGGACTCTCTGGAAACTGAATTACTGGTGAGTCTAATTCCTATTTTTAAATGAGTTATCCTACCCCTTTAATGCTCCCCAAAATGCACCAGATACAGGTTATACTTACCCCGCTCCCCGGCACCCGTGTTGCTCCTGATGCCTGCACAGCCGCTGCTGCCTCTCCCCGTCGCAGGGTGTTTTGATCCGCGAGATGGGGCGATGCAGTGGCGGCCGTGTGGGCATTAGGAGGAGGGGGGGGGGGGAGCAGGGTAAGTATAACCTGTATGTGGTACCCAGGTATTTTGGGGGGCATTATAGGGATTGGATAACCCCTTTAAGCTAAAATTCAAAGGTAAGAAAAATGGAAAGGAAGGACCCCAAAAAACTGCATCAAAAAATGAGTTTTTTAAAAATAAAAATAAAAAAAAATTCCATGGGTGAAAACGCTCTTAAAAAGAGTTTTTAACCCCGTAAAATTTTATTTTAGAAACATTTTTAAAGTTTAAATGTCATGTTTTTTTGTTTTTTTTCTAATGTGTAGGGACAGTGATGGGGAACATTTTTCTAGTACATTCCATTTAGAGAAATTGTATATTCATAGTAGAAAACTTGCCCAGAAATGTCCCTTAGGGCTCTTTCACACCACCGTATGAATGGGTCCGCATCCGTTCCGCAATTTTGTGGAGCGGGTGGAGACCCATTCATTTCAATGGATCCGCAACAAATGCGGACAGCACACTGTTACGTGGCCCTACAAAAAAATATAAAGCATGTCCTATTGTTGTCCACAATCACAGACAAGAATAGGCATTTCTATAACGCCTCGGCCATTCTGTTCCGCAAATTGCGGACTGCAAAACACTGCTTGGTCGTGTGAATGCCCCCTAAGTGACGCTCTCGAAATGAGCACTTCTAAGGCACATCTCTTCCTAGTACAATAGAGTGCAGGACTGAGCGAAGACGGCTGCTCCCTCACATACTGGACAATAGATGAATATCCCCAAATATACATTTATTCTCCTTGCTATTTGTCACTGATCAGCGGGGCCAGCGCTATCGGTGAGTGATTCTGCTGAATAACCAACCAGCCGCCGCTCACTATGGTGACTGCAGGGAGAAGCTATTCTACAGGATTTACAGGTGCATCTCAATAACTTAGAATACTATCAAAAAGTTAATTTTTTATTTTTTTTCAGTAAATCAGTTCTAAAAGTGAACCTCACATATTCTATAGATTTATTACACACAATGATCTATTGCCAGTGTTTGTTTCTTTTAATGTTGATGATTGCGGCTTACAGCTAATGAAAACCCAAAAGTCAGGATCTCAGAAAATTTGAATATTATGTAAGACCAATTAAAAAAAATAATTTTAATACAGAAATGTTGACTTACTGAAAAGCCTGTCCAGTATATGCACTGAGTACTTGGCCAGGGCTCCCTTTTCATATATTACTGCATCAGCGCGGCGTGGCATGGAGGAGATCAGCCTGTGCCACTGCTGAGGTGTTATGGAAGCTCTGGTTGCTTTGATATCGACCTTCAGCTCGTCAGCATTGTTGGGTCTGATGTCCTTCATCTTCCTCTTGACAATATCCCATAGATTCTCTATGGGGTTTAGATCTGGCAAGTTTTCTGGCCAATCAAGCAGTGATATCATGGTTATTACACCAGGTATTGGTGCTGTTGGCAGTGTGGGCAGGAGCCAAGTCCTGCTGAAAAATCTGCATCTCCATAAAGCTTGTCAGCATAGGGAAGCATGAAGTGCTCTAACATTTCCTGGTAGACGGCTGCACTGACTCTGGACTTGATATAACACAGTGGACCAACACTAGCAGATGACATGGCTCCCCAAACCATCACTGACTGTGGAATCGTCACCCTGGACCTCAAGCAACTTTGATTGTGTGCTTCTCCACTCTTCCCCCAGACTCTGGGACATTGATTTCCAAATGAAATGCAAAATTTTGTTAATCTGAAAACAGGGTTTGGACCACTGAGCAGCAGTCCAGTCCTTTTTCTCCTGAACTCGGCTAAGACGCCTCTGATAATGTCTCGAGTTCATGAGTGCCTTGACACAAGGAATGCACCAGTTGTAGCCCATGTCCTGGATGTGTCTGTGTGTGGCGGCTCTTGAAGCCTTGACTACAGCCGCAGCCCACTCCTTGTGAATCTCCCGAAAATTTTTGAAGGGCCTTTTCTTGACAATTCTTTTTTAAATCAGATCTTTTTTTATTGAGCGTTTACAATGCAAATACACTGTTGTACAAATCACAAACAGAGAAGACACAGAAACATATTTCTCATATGGCTAACATCAATCAAGTTACCCAACGGTAAGCAGCACTCAAATTTCCACCCATCCCCCCACCCTTCCCTTCCTACCCCAAGTTAGCATGAAAGTTACAAAGGCATACCGCTACACATTCCTATTCAGACGTCGAAACGACAGCCACGGTTCCCATAGTTTCTCAAACTTTGCCGGGCAGCCGTGTTTCTGATACACCACTCTCTTATAACTTAGCATCGTGTCAACTGTACCTAAGAATTCGCCTAAGGTGGGCGGCGCTGTCTGTATCCAATGCAAGGCGATTAACTTTCTAGCAACATATAACACTCTTCCAATTTTTCTTGACAATTCTAGTAACATATAAATATATATAGTAACAAGAGTTTATAAAGCTGAAAAAAAGACATTTGTCCATCAAACTCAGCCTGTTATCTTGCAGGTTGATCCAGAAGAAGGCAAAAAACCCTGTGAAGTAGAAGCCAATTTTCCCCACTTTAGGGGAAAAAAACTCCTTCCTGACTCCAATCAGAATAACTGCCTGGATCAGCGACCCCTCTCTAGAAGCTATAGCCTGTAATATTATTACCCTCCAGAAATACATCCAGGCCCCTCTTGAACTCTTATTGTACTCACCATCACCACCTCCTCAGGCAGAGAGTTCCATAGTCTCACTGCTCTTACCGCAAAGAATCCTATCTTTCTGTACAAACCTTTCCTCCAGACGTAGAGAGTGTCCCCTCGTCACAGTCCTGGGGATAAATGGATGATTGGAGTGATCTCTGTACTGACCCCTGATATATTTATACATAGTAATTAGATCTCCTCTCAGTCGTCTTTTTTCTAAAGTGAATAACCCTAATTTTGATAATCTTATAGGGTACTGTAGTCGCCCCATTCCAGTTATTACTTTAGTTGCCCTCATCTGAACCCTCTCCAGCTCTATGTCTGCCTTGTTTACAGGAGCCCAGAACTGTACACAGTCCTCCATGTGTGGTCTGACTAGTGATTTGTAAAGTGGTAGGACTATGTTCTTATCACGGGCATCTATGCTCCTTTTGATGCAACCCATTATCTTATTGGCCTTGGCATCAGCTGCCTGACACTGGTTTTTACAGCTTAGTTTGCTGTTCACAAAAATGTCTAGGTCCTTTTTCCATGTCAGTGTTACCGAGTGTTTTACCATTTAGTATGTACTGGTGACTTGCATTATTCCTTCCCATGTGCATAACCTTACATTTGTCAGTGTTAAACCTCATCTGCCACTTATCTGCCCAAGCCTCCAATCTATCCAGATCCCTCTGTAGTATATATACACTATACTGTTATCTGTAGTGTGTGTGTATATATATATATATATATATAGTGCAAAGAGAGAGCAGCAGCACTACTTATGGATGAAGCCGGGTGCAGGATCCTCTGACCTTAGGCTGTTCGGTCAATAATTGTAGGTATCTCAAAGAAGAGGCAGCACTCCAGGATAAAATGAAACAGTGGCCCGCTTTATTTCCCCTGTGCAACGTTTCAACTGCTCATTGCAGTCTTTCTCAAGCTTGAGAAAGACTGCAATGAGCAGTTGAAACGTTGCACAGGGGAAATAAAGCGGGCCACTGTTTCATATTATCCTGGAGTGCTGCCTCTTCTTTGAGATACCTATATATATATATATATATATATATATATATATATATATATATATAGTTATAGTATACTGTAGTATTTTAAATATATGTAGTGTACTGTCCTTTGTAGTGTGTGTATGTATGTGTATATATATATATATATATATATATATACACACACACTATACTGTCCTCTTCCATGTTAATTACTGTACACAGTTTAGTGTCATCTGGAAAAAATTATATTTTACTATGCAAGCCTTCTACAAGATCATTAATAAATATATTGAAGAGAATAGGGCCCAATACTGACCCCTGAGGTACCCCACTAGTGACAGTGACCCGATCTGAGTTTGTACCGTTAATAACCACCCTCTGTTTTCTATCACTGAGCCAGTTACTTACCCACATACAGACGTTTTCTCCCAGTCCGAGCATTCTCATTTTATATACTAACCTTTTATGTGGTACAGTGTCAAATGCTTTGGAGAAGTCCAGATACACGACATCCATTGATTCGCCGCTGTCAAGTCTAGAACTTACCTCCTCATAGAAACTGATTAAATTAGTTTGACATGACCGATCCCTCATGAAGCCATGCTGATATGGCGTTATTTGCTTATTTCCATTGACGTACTCCAAGATAGCATCTCTCAGAGAACCTTCAGTTTACCCACGACAGATGTTAATTTTCCTGGCCTATAGTTTCTGGGGTCTGTTTTTGGACCCTTTTTGAATATTGGCACCGCATTTGCTATGCGCCAATCCTGTGGAACACTCCCTGTCAGTATAGAGTCTGCAAATATCAGAAATAAGGGTCTGGCTGTGACATTACTAAATTATCTTAGGATACAGGGGTGTATGCCCTTTGGTCCCAGGAATTTGTCTATTTTTATATATATATATTTTTTTTTTGAGGATTTTGTCCGAGTTAGTTATGCATATGGACTCTCTTAGTTGGCTAAATTTAGCTTTTTTAAAAAAAAAGTTTGGTATTTTTGTTCCTCACAGAAGAAACACTCCTTTGAATGATAATTGGAAGGTTATTACTTTATGGTCACTATTTCCCAGGTGTCCCCCAACCTGCACATCTGTTGTTCTGTCAGGTCTATTGGTTAATACTAAGTCCAGTATGGCTGTCCCTCTAGTCGGGTCATGAACCAGTTGAGAAAGGTAATTGTCTTTGGTTATTGCTAGGGATGAGCGAATTTCATAGTTTGAAGTTCTAGAGGCATTCCGTTATAATAGAAGTATATGGCCTGCATAATGGATCCGTCCGGTTTACGTTATGCTGGACGAATCCATTTTTCTGGCCATAGACTTCTATAATGACGGAATGTCTCTAAAGGCATTCAGTTATGCATTCCGTCATGGAATTGCATTATGGTCAGTGGTAACGGAATCCATAATGCAATTCCGTAAATACCACAATACGAACCTGCACACGAACTTAAAAAAATGAAATTCACTCATCCCTAGTTATTGCCAAGAACCTGTTTCCTTTATGAGATGTACAGGTTTTAGTTTTCCAGTCTATATCTGGATAGTTGAAGTCCCTCATAATAACCACCTCATTATGATTTGCCGCCTCGTCTATCCCGTTTAGTAGTAGATTTTCTGTGGACTCTGGTATATTAGGTGGTTTAGAATAAACTCCTATTATTATTTTATTATTGTTTTTAGCGCCATGTATCTCTACCCACAGTGACCCCACATGTTCCTGTCCCTCACTTATATCTTCTCGGACTGTGGGCTTTAGACAGGACTTTACATAAAGGCAGACCCCTCCCCCTCTCCGGTTTTGGCGATCCTTTCTAAACAGACTGTAACCTTGTACATTAACCGCCCAGTCATAGCTATCATCCAGCCATGTCTCAGTTATTCCCACTATGTCATAGCTATCATCCAGCCATGTCTCAGTTATTCCCACTATGTCATAGTCCTCCTCACACATCACTAATTCCAGTTCACCAGTTTTATTAGTCAGGCTTCTGGCATTAGTGTACATACATATAAGAGGTTTATGTATATTTTTTACCCTAAACCTTTCCTTATGAACTGTTCTAGTCGCTCCTGCGGTATCTCTGTTGCTCATGCACCTTTTCCTACCACATTTTTTTTCTTCCACTCCACTTTCCATTAATATGTTTGGATACTGCACTCTATGAACAGCCAGCTTCTTTAGCAATGACCTTTTGTTGGCTTCCACTCCTTCTGAAGGGTGTCAATGACTGTCCTCTGGACAACTTCTCTATATTTATTCCCTATGATTCTGTAGCCTACTGAACTAGACTTACGAAACCTTAGTAGGGGTTTTGTGTTGATTAACTGATTAGAGTGTGACGCCATGGGGGACATTTATCAAAACTGGGGCTAAGGAAAATTGGCTTAGTGGCCCATAGCAACCAATCAGATTCATCCTTTCATTTTCGAAACAAGCTCTGAAAAATGGAAGGTGGAATCTGATTGGTTGCTATGGGCAATTAACCATTCTTGATAAATCTCCCCCTATGAGTGTACAATTTTGAACTTTTTCACAATATTCAAATACTGACTTTTGTGTTTTCATTAACTATAAGCCATAATCATCAATATTAACCCCTTCCCAACTAGCATATTTTTTAAGACGCCGCCCACTTGAGAGCACAGTGGGTGCCATAGCCACCAGTTGCCTGCTGTTTTAAACAGCAAACACCCAAGACTAATGTATGGGATCAACTGTAACATCAATCACATACGTTTAACCCCTCAGATGTCGTGGTCAAATGGGACCACGGCATCTAGGAGCACAAAAACCCTGAAGTGCGCGTTTCAGGGGAGCTAGATGTTGAGTGCGGCAGCCTCGGTGCTCCTGAATGATCAGAGACTGCCACATAAGTTCGTATGGAGAGCATGTCTCTGGCAGGGCTCCATAGGAACATAATGTAATCCACATAGGCTCCAATGCTAATGCATTGAAGTCTATGAGAAAAGCAATCTAATGATTGCTTCTTATAGTTCCCTATGGACGCTATTGAAAAAAAAAAAAAAAAAAGTGTTAAAAATGTATTTATTTTTTTAAATATTAATATTTTTATTACTCCCCCATTTCCCCCAAATCAAAATACATAAATAATAAAAATAAACATCATCCCTTCACCTCCCACTAAAATTTTTATAAAAAGTGAACAAAATAACTACCGTACACATCAAAATGGTTTCAATGAAAAGTACAGGTCGCCCCACAAACAAATTGAGCTTTCACAGAGCTTCATGTACATAACTACAAAAATGTTATAGGGGTCAGAATATAACGACGAAAAGAAAAAAAGTTTTTTCAAAGTTTTCTTTTTTTTCCAGTATTAAAAGGCAAGAAAAAGTATACATATGTGGTATCGCCATAACTGTACTCACACAGAGAGTGAAAGTAACATGTCAGTTTTATTGCATAGGGAACACCGTAAACACAAGGAGTAAAAATTGAAAACACAGAAACAAAAAAAAAAACTCTGGGGTTGAAAGGGTTAAAATAAATAACCGCTTGAAAGAGTCAGTCTGTGTGTAATGGATCTGTAGAATATATGAGTTTCACATTTCAAATAGAATTACTGAAATAAATTAAAGGGGTTGTCCGGGTTCAGAGCTGAACCCGGACCTACCCATATTTTCACCCAGGCAGCCCCCCGAGCCTAGCATCGGAGCATCTCATGCTCCGATGCGCTCCCTTGCCCTGCGCTAAATCGTGCAGGGCAAGGTCTCTTTTGTTTTCAATAACACACGGCCGGCCAGAAACAGTTAGATGCTATAGCTGTAGTGTAATATACAGTCTATAGGGTCAGTTATATGCTGCAGTATAATATATAGGGGTAGGGTAGTTATATGCCATAGCTGGAGTGTAATATACAGTCTATAGGGTCAGTTATATGCTGCAGTATAATATATAGGGGTAGTGTAATATATAGTCTATAGGGTCAGTTATATGCTGCAGTATAATATATAGGGGTAGGGTAGTTATATGCTATAGCTGTAGTGTAATATACAGTCTATAGGGGCAGGTATATACTGCAGTATAATATATAGGGGTAGGGTAGTTATATACCACCTGCCCCTATAGACTATATATTACACTACAGCTATAGCATATACTTCTCCCTGCATTGACAAAAGTGAGAGCTTACTGCTCGCTGTCATGCATCTCCCGGCAGCTGGTTAGGTATTCAGCGCGCAAGCAAGCATACAGCAGAATCACTCCCTGATGGCGCTGGTCATGCTGATCAGTGTGAAATAGCAGGGATGTGAACATATATTTAGGGTATATCAATACTAATAAAAGCCCCATGTGCGTGCTCAGGGCTGGTGTCCGTGCGTGCCAATTATTGAAGTGCACAGCGCGCAGACTACCCGGCACACAGCGCTCCACTCACCGCCCGCACCGGTCTGCTCTCAGTTTCCATACCGGGTACAGATTTCCAATCAGCACCGAGCCTGGAGCAGAACACTGCGGTAACGCAGCCTGCCGCGCCGTGTGCTGATTCCTCCAAGCCAGAGGCAGCAGGGCAGAGCAGTGGCTCTCTCATCCTCTTTTTGTCTGTGATAAGGGATGGGTACCGCTGCTCGCCCCACCCATACATGATCAGCGCCGCATACACTCTGGGCTCCGCACCTAGCCGTCCGCTGCCTGTCTGAGCACAGAAGCCAGTGAGGAACCAGCTTGCCTCGGGCCGGGTCTGGAGTGTCCCCGGCTCTGCACCATGTGTTCTCGAGTAACATAAAACTGCAGGTAAACCTACCCCACCATACGAATGCAGCTCTGCTTCATCTTTGTGGACTTGACATAGAAAATCAGATCCTGTAGGTTCATGAAAAACGTACAGTAATCCGGTCCTATACAATGCAGATGGCTGGAGGGGGAGAAGAATGCAGGGCTTCTAGGGAGAGATGGGGTAGATTATCCAGGGGCAGGGACAGACAGCAGAGGGCCCCTGTGCAAGGAATGTAGCTGGACCCCCCTTAAACCACACATCCTACATAATAAAAGCCCTGTGTGCGTGCGCTGTGTCCATGTGCTGATAATTGAAGTGCGCATGCGCGGCACGCTGGCCAAGACACGACGTTCCACACACTGCCTGCACCGCCCACACCGGCGTGCCGTCCACACCTTCTCTCTTGACTTTGCCCCAAGTCACCCCCTCACTCTCAGCCCCCACAGTCACATGACCCTGCACAGAGATCGCAATAACGCCTGTAAAAGCGTCATAGACGCCTGTACAGTCAGTTTTACTCCCTAAAACATATCTAATGCGTACACACAATAATTTCACTTCCATTCATGAGCGCTGTGAACGGCACAGGCAGCGCAGCAATATTGCTGGTGCCTGAAAGCTCCAATTACAGAGCTCTGTACAGTCCAGCGTGATCCTCTCACACCCCCCTTCTCTCGCGCGCTGAACACAGCAGCAGCTTCCTGAAAACGGGGAGCGCGCGCCACTCTGCGCCATTGCCAGCTGTGCATGAAGTACCAGGGACAGCATGGTGGGAACGGAGCCTCTGCTGAGCAAAGACCATGTGCCCAGGTGATGTCACACCAGAAGTCCCAGCGTGCCCCGCAGGCTTCTATCTGCTGCTGGGAGCTCAATGTGGAGGTTTATGAATGGGAAAAACTAATGGCCAAGAGACTTTCATTTGATTGCTCTAATACCTAAACACCTAAAGGAAAAAAAAAGAATTCAAAACCTGCTGTTTCTCTAGACCTTATGTTGATAGCAGTGTTAATAGAGTCTCAAGGGTCTGTAAAAGCAGACCTTTGAGGCTCTATTAACACTACTATCGACGTAAGGTCATCTAGAGAAACAGCACGTTTTTTAGGTGTTTAGGAATTAGAGCAATCAAATGAAAGTTATGTTTTAACATAAGGGTCAGAAACAGGGTTTTGTTATTAGTTTTTCTATGTAAGTACCTTGGACCACTGAGAGGTCTCAGAGAGGACTATAGGGTACACTATACTAGGGCTGAAACAATTACTCAATTGAATCGAGTTATTTGACACAAAAACCACGGAGCAGGAGTTAAGCGCTTGCTATTACTCACCGCTCCGTGGTCACCCGCCGGCCCGTACCGCTAGCCACAGCCAGCAGTCTCAGCCACCAGTCACAGTGCCAGCAGTCTCAGCCATAGCCACAAGTCAGTGCCACCAGTCACAGTGCCAACAGTCTCAGCCAGTGCCACAGCCACCAGTCACAGTGCCAGCAGTCTCAGGCACCAGCCACAGCCAGCACTCTCAGCTACAGCCAGCAGTCTCAGTCACAGCCACCAGTCAGTGCAAGCAGTCTCAGCCAGTGCCACAGCCACCAGTCACAGTGCCAGCGGTCTCAGCTACAGCCAGCAGTCTCAGCCACCAGCCCCAGCCAGCACTCTCAGTCACAGCCACCAGTCAGTGCAAGCAGTCTCAGCCATAGGGTGGCCACTGGCTTCACCCCAGAAAGCTGAACCTCACCGGCCACGCCTCCAATTCCCCAAAACACGCCCACCTCCATGAAGCCACACCCCCCATCACAGCCCACCCCACTCCTCCGGGGATTGGGCTGGCCACTCCATAACGTCAATCTTGTTGGTCTGGAACCAAGATGTTGCACGTTTACTGGTGTGTTTGGGGTCGTTGTCTTGTTGGAACACCCATTTTAAGGGCATTTCCTCTCCAGCATAAGGCAGCAGGACCTCTTCAAGTATTCTGATGTATTCAAACTGATCCACGATCCCTGGTCTGTGATAAATAGGCCCAACACCGTAGTATGAGAAACATCCCCATATCACGATGCTGGTCCACCATGCTTCACTGTCTTCACAGTGCACTGGGGCTGAATTTAGTGTTTGGGGGTCGTCTGACAAACTGTCTCCGGCCACTAGACCCAAAATGAACAATCTTACTCATCAGTCCACAAAATGTCTCTTTAGGCCGTCAATGTGCTCTTTGGCAAATTGTAACCTCAGAAGCCCCTGGCAGATGGGCGTTTGCTCAGTCTAAAAGAGGCGCTACCCTCAATAAATACTACAAGAAAATTTATACTGGCACATTCTTATTCATAGTCATAGGTGTATATCCATAAAGCAAACATGGTTGATAAAATAAAAAAAAACACTGCCCTGAAAAAGTGGACTTGGATAAGTCCAAGAGAGGCGGTATATTAGTGATAGGGACCCGTCTGCAGAAGCCACCTTGACGCTTGGTAGATGGGCCTGACACAAGTTTGATCAAAATGTCCGCTAAGAGCTTCCATTGATCCATTTATAGTAGGTATATTACCACTTGAATTTAGAATGATCCCCATTTCTTAGCTTTACTGCTTGAATGTGTGTGCAGCCATTATTCAATTTATTTTTTTATTTTTTATCAACCATGTTTGCTTTATGGATATGCACCTATGACTGAATAAGAATGTGCTAGTCGAAATTTTCTTGTGATATCTTTTAACGACACACAGAAACATTAAATGAAATAGATGAAATATACCCGTGTGAAGCCGGGTCCTTCGGCTAGTATATTTATATAACAGTACTATACAGTTACACTTTAAAGGGGTTCACCAGGCTCCGCGGTGTTGGTGGCTAACAGTGTACGGAGCAGAAGTCTCCAGCGCCGACTCACTGAAGCTCTCCTCTCATTCACTTTGCATAGTCGTTGAGCTGTAGTACTCGGCCTGGCCACTACACTGTACGGAGGCCTCTGTACAAGGGCTGCCCGAAACAACTGATCAGCGAGGGTGCTGATCTAATATCGATGACTTATCCTGAGGAGAGGTCAATATCTGGAACCCGGAGAACCCCTTTAACTGCTCATCTGGTAGGTAAGCAGCTTCTAGTAAATATATATTGGTCACTACCAGTGATATGAGATCAGAGTAAGAGGTGGACAGTAGTGGATGTGGGGAGGGGGGGGTGAATGCACAGCGGCCAGGTTTACAATGTCATCTTCATTAGTTTAACTAGAGCCCTCTATGGCCCAGACAGCCATGCGGTAATTGAATGCAGCACGGCCACGTCACAAGCACCACACGAGCATGACGTTTGGTTGTGCCCTGGAGTCACACGGAGCCTACAGGACACAAGGAGCTCACAGTGGGGTCACAGGAAGCACACAGAGCGGGCACAGGGAGCTCACACAGAGGGGGCACAGGAAGCACAGGGAGCTCACACAGAGGGGGCACAGGAAGCACACAGAGCGGGCACAGGGATCACACAGAGCGTGCACAGGGATCACACACAGAGGGGGCACAAGGAGCTCACACAGAGGGGGCACAGAGATAACACAGAGGGGGCACAGGGATCACACACAGAGGGAGCACACCCAGAGGGGGCACAGGGAGCACACAGAGCGGGCACAGGGATCACACACAGAGGGGGCACAGGGATCACACAGAGCGTGCACAGGGATCACACACAGTGGGGGCACAGGGATCACACAGAGCGTGCACAGGGATCACACACAGAGGGGGCACAGGGAGCACACACAGAGGGGGCACAAGGAGCTCACACAGAGGGGGCACAGGGAGCTCACACAGAGGGGGCACAGGAAGCACAGGGAGCTCACACAGAGGGGGCACAGGAAGCACACAGAGCGGGCACAGGGATCACACACAGAGGGGGCACAAGGAGCTCACACAGAGGGGGCACAGGGATCACACACAGAGGGAGCACACCCAGAGGGGGCACAGGGAGCACACAGAGTGGGCACAGGGATCACACACAGAGGGGGCACAGGGATCACACAGAGCGTGCACAGGGATCACACACAGTGGGGGCACGGATCACACAGAGCGTGCACAGGGATCACACACAGAGGGGGCACAGGGAGCACACACAGAGGGGGCACAAGGAGCTCACACAGAGGGGGCACAGGGATAACACAGAGGGGGCACAAGGAGCTCACACAGAGGGGGCACAGGGATCACACACAGAGGGAGCACAGGGAGCACACCCAGAGGGGGCACACCCAGAGGGGGCACAGGGAGCACACTGAGAGGGGGCACAGGAATCACACACAGAGGGGGCACAAGGAGCTCACACACTTGGCACAGGGAGCACACAGAGCGGGCACAGGGAGCTCACACACTTGGCACAGGCAGCACACAGAGCTGGCACAGGGATCACACACAGAGGGGGCACAGGGATCACACAGAGCGTGCACAGGGATCACACGGATCACACAGAGCGTGCACAGGGATCACACACAGAGGGGGCACAGGGAGCACACACAGAGGGGGCACAGGGAGCTCACACAGAGGGGGCACAGGGATAACACAGAGGGGGCACAAGGAGCTCACATAGAGGGGGCACAGGGATCACACACAGAGGGAGCACAGGAAGCACACCCAGAGGGGGCACAGGGAGCACACCGAGAGGGGGCACAGGAATCACACACAGAGGGGGCACAGGAATCACACACAGAGGGGGCACAAGGAGCTCACACACTTGGCACAGGGAGCTCACACACTTGGCACAGGTAGCACACAGAGCTGGCACAGGGATCACACACAGAAGGAGCACAAGGAGCTCACACACTGGGCACAGGGGAAACACAGAGCTGACAGTGGGAACTCACAGGTCAGTGACCATCAGTAGTTGAGGGCAGTGCAGGGCTGCTACAATGAGAGTGTGGCCCCCAGCAGCCCTGCACCCCCTCCGCAGACACTGCTTCATTATTATCATTTCCAGGATAACCCCTTTAAAAGGGTTACTCCTGTATAGCAGGTATCACCTATACACAGGATAGCTGATGAATGTCAGTTCGCTGGGGGCCCCAAGTGCCTCGTGTTAATGTTGATTCACCACCCCATTAACCTCTAGGTGACTGGTGGAGTGTTATCTACATCAGTCGTATAGGAGCCAATGCAGCGATTAAAGGACCATGCCCGATTATTTCTTAGGCTGAGTTCACACTTCAGTTATTTGATCAGTTATTTCAATCAGTTATTGTGAACCAAAACCAGGTTTCGGTCAAAAACACAGAACAGGTGCGGATATTTCCATTACACCAGAGTAGGCTTCACTACTGATGGAAATAATTGATCAAATAACTGAAGTGTGAACTCATAGAGTCCATTCACACGTCCGCAAAATGGGTCCACATCCGTTTAGCAATTTTGCGGAACAGGTACAGACCCCTTCACTTTCAATGGGGCCGGAATGTGCTGTCCGCATCCGCATTTGCGGATCCGCACTTCCGTTCCGCCAAAAAATAGAATATGTCCTATTCTTGTCCGCAATTGCGGACAAAAAAAAGGCATTTTCTATCAGTGCCGGCGATGTGCGCATTGCCGGTGTCCGTGTTTTGCTTACGGATGTGTGAATGGACCCTTAGAGCTCCCGCCCTACATGGCGGTATGCTTACTTTGAATCTAATTTTTGTAGGTTATAAACTCACTTTAAAATTTCCATTCGGATCAAGCATTGATGCTTCTACATCTTATCTCCAAGGAAGACAAAAGAAACCAAATGGGAAAAATGTCAGCTACTATATGCTTTATATTCTTAGAAGGTCCTGCTGAAGACAAGCTTTGTACATATCCATATAGTGGTTATAATGTGGTCGGCATGGGACTCAGCTTCTTAGTGTTAGCCCAGAGGTCCATGCCGGCCTTGCTGCCCCTACCCACGGGCGCTGGGCTCCCTCTTTCCCTCCTGCTGCCATGCGCCGTGCTGACAAGCTTAACTGTTGCATCTGTGCTCCATGCCAGAGTTTACTTCCTGCTGGAGCCCTGTACTGTTTGTTAGGGCTTGTACAGGTGTGTCTCTCCTCCCTTGTGAGGCCGCACGTACACGCCCTCTGTCTCACCAGCCTATGGCTGGATTGCAGGAAGTATTTAAAGGCGCTTCCCACTACAAGAAGGTGCCTGAGCAACTCATGGTTACTAGCTTGTCTAGTGACAAGTGTGTACCGGACCATGCTTTTGGAATGATCGGATTTTGCCTGTTTGCCGCCTGCCTCTGACCTTTGACTTTGTTTACGGACCTTGCTTGGTTTGATGCCCACCTCGGACTTTGTTTATGGACCTTGCTTGATCTCTGCCTGCCCTGACCATGTACTTCCTCTCGGTGCTTGCACCAGTATCTCTGACCCCCTGGTCAGCTGCCACTGACTCGGGGACTGCTCGGGAGTGGCACCTAGCAACTACCCTAACGGCCCAAGCCTATGCTGATCCATCAGAGGATTTAGTGAAGACCAGGTAGTTGCTTAGTCAAGCCCCTCCAGAGTATACCCAGTCAGTGGTGCAGTGGGTCCACACCCGCTTGCATAACACTTAGTTTAACTGAGGCTCCTTTTAAAAAAACGGTGGATAACATGTAAGGGTTCAGTGAAGGAAGCGCGGAAGGTGTGCAAGTGTCTGATGGGGTCACACAGCTCGTAGAAGGACAGACGCCCGGCCTCATAGTCTAAGAAGACTCCAAGTGTTGGACAAGTTAGATTTATATCATTTATGTTGACTGAGTTGTGATATGCTGAAAATCTTTTATCAGACAAACAAAAGCCAAGATCTATCATTACATGTTATACTAGACTGATCTCCATTCCTTTCTATTCTGGGATAAAACAGTCCGATGCCACAATATCCTATCTGGTTCCACTTCCTCCCAGTAATGTCTTCCTGAGGAGAAGCTACATCTGTTTAATACCTGGCAGTGCATCTGAAACCTTCCTGGTGATTCTGGTCGGCCCTGGTTTTCATCTGAATCGATTTGCTGTTCTCAGATCTTCTGATAACCCCATCTTTGTATGAGCTGTGTCCACATCCAGCAATATGTCAGGAACATGGATCCCGAGCTCTGATGTTACATAAGTGACAACATCCTTCATAGATCGGTGTAATATTGATGAGATCAGAACTTTCCAGATCATCAGCCATCTCATCGTCACTGACTGCAGCTTCTTCTGTCACCATGCTCTTTGGTCTGTTGTAGTTTTTGGATCTCTCATTATTCTGCACTTTGGGGTCAGACGCTTAAACTTCAGCTTGTCCTGGGACCAGTCCCTCCTCCTCAGAATTCATCTGTCCACCATCTCCACCTGTGTCCTCATCCTCTCCAGGACTACATACTGTAATGTAACTTTCTTGTAAGAGTCTTATTGGGTCGATGACAAGACACATCTCCATGTGACACATCTTTCTGGACAGCTCGTCCTTTTATTTCCATCTTCCTCATCAGATCAGATATCTGGGACAAAATCTTCATCTCCTGCCTGGAGATCTCCCTCAGAACTTTATTTTCTGCAATTTCCAGTTGCTCCTTAACCCCTTCAAGACCAGGCCTATTTTCATTTTTACATTTTTGTTTTGTCCTCTGTCATGTTCCAAAAGCCATAACTTTTTTATTTCTCCGTTCACATAGCTATATGAGGGCTTATTTTTTGCCGGACCAGATGCATTTTTTAATGCCACCATTTAATTTACCATGTTTTGTATTAGAAAAAAATGTTTTATATGTAAATTTGGGAAAGGGTGGTGATTCAAACTTTTAATATAGTGGTGTTTTTTTTTAAACCTTAACTTTTTTTTTTACAGCAATTAGCCCCCATAGGGGTCTCGTACATGGGATCTTTTGATCCCGTCTCCTATTCACGATAATAGAGATCTATTATGGTGAATAGGATTCTTACACACTCCATTCTGCGCTGTGCCTCGTCCATGCTGCCATGGCAACCGATCGGAGCCCCGCGATTTCACTGCAGGGGCTCCGATTGGAAGAAAGATGGAGGCGCATCACGTCACAGGTGCCGCAATCAGCCTTGATCGCGGCACCTGAGGGGTTGAATGGAAGGGGCGTCGCGATCGCCACTTCCTGTTAGTGCGGCCGGATGCCGGCTGTATCATATAGCCGGCAGATCGTTCGTATGGAGCGGCTACATCCCCTGTCACGCAATGACATACCTTTACATCATAATGTTTGAAGGGGTTAATGTTTATAAATAATTTATTAATCTTCCTCTTCTCAGACTTTCTCTTGGATTTTATCCTTATCATTGTGCAAACTCTGGATTTTTTTTTTACTTGGTTACAGAGCACCACGCGGTGCTGAGCGAGGTCACTTGATCGGCACTCCGGTCACGTGACCCCCCCCCCCCCCCCCCATATTCAGAACGATCGTTCCAGGACTTTTGGACATTTTTACAGTAATTTGTAATCATTTTCCACCGCACACCACCTGAACCACCAATGTATCCTTAGATTATATATTTTTTATTAATTTAAACAAAATGCCTTATAGGAACTAAGATCAGCCCTGGGACCACCCCCTCCCCACCCTTTTAAACACTTTTTGGCGTTTTTTTTTACGTGTGTGTGTATATATGCAGTGTTTTACCTGATGAAGGGGAGAGATTCCCCAAAACATGTTGTATATCTGCAATAAAGACCTCAACCTTCAACTATCTGGGCTGTGGTTGGTTTCTTGCGCCGTGTGAGAATCTAGTGTTTTGGATAGTTTGCATCTCCTGGGGACTTTAGGCATCTCCGATAGGAAGACCTCCATCAGTGGCTGCAGACCAACCGCTATCTGGGATTCCAGTATACATCCCGATGAGCTTTATATAGAGTTGTGCCTACTGTTAGTACAACTTCGCAAGGTGAGTATTATTCTGGAATCAATACTTATCTGATTTATATAATATTACCCTATGGTGCACCCCTCTGTTTAAAAGGCACAAACTACGCCTGTGGATCTGAACCAGACAGCAAGACACACAGACAAGAAAAACAAACATAAACATTAAAAGTTCTAAAACTGAGATGCTGGTTTCACCTTGACCAGGGGTGTCTGGGGACCACATGCAGCCGGTGATGACATTCTGAGTACCGGTAGTTGGTACTGTTATGGGCTACACTGTGTGGTTGGCAATGTTATGGGGTACATTGTGTATTTGGCACTGGTGGGAAGCACTGAGTGTTCGGTACTGTTGTGAGAATTGTGTGGTTGGCACTGTTATGGGCTGCACTGTGTGGCTGGCACTGTTATAGGAAGCATTGTTTGGTTGGCAATGTTATGGGCTGCACTGTGTGGCTGGCACTGTTATAGGAAGCATTGTTTGGTTGGCAATGTTATGGGCTGCACTGTGTGGCTGGCACTGTTATAGGAAGCATTGTTTGGTTGGCAATGTTATGGGCTGCACTGTGTGCTTGGCAGTTATGGGGAGCGCTGAGTAGCTGGCACTGTTCTGGGGAGCGCTGAGTAGCTGGCACTGTTGTTGGGAGCGCTGAGTAGCTGGCACTGTTGTTGGGAGCGCTGAGTAGCTGGCACTGTTGTGGGGAGCGCTGAGTAGCTGGCACTGTGATGGGGAGCGCTGAGTAGCTGGCACTGTGATGGGGAGCGCTGAGTAGCTGGCACTGTTGTTGGGAGCACTAAGTAGCTAGTGCAGGGCTGACTCAAGAGCTCTGAATCTATTGGAGCTTTCTTAGGCTCTCAGTAGGGTTCAATATCTAAACAAAGGAACAGATGACCCTTGTTTTCCCAACACTGGTTAGAAAAGGGGTCAGGAACCCTTGATAATTCATCCATTGTGAAACTACAACTCCCAGCATGCTCCATTTACTTAAATGGGTGTTCAGAGACCACCTGAGCAGCTGTGCATGCTTGGAGTTGTAGCTTCACAACAGCCGGTGCGCCGAAGGTTGCTGTCCCCTGGTTTATGGTACCGCCACATGGGGCGGCCAGGCAAACCGCAGAGGGGTCATATTATCTGATTAGTAATGATTTTTTTTCCTTACAGTGCAGATTTTAACATCCACAGCCTGTCACTTTTTCGTTGGAATTTCTACTCTTGGCCAAATCCGTGATAAAATCCTCATGTAATACATGTGGATTTGGTATGGAAACACAGGAAAAACCTGGAAATTTTTTTTAAAAAATAGCTGAAAAAATAACACAGAATCTGTTTCAAAATTCCATGTTTTTTTATCCTCTCCATTGCAATGGGATGTGGATTTGGTGCAGAATCTGCACCAAGAATGGGTGTGCCCCTTTTTTTAAGGTTACAAAGACTGCGGGGCTAAGACCAATGGAGAAGAAAGACGTCCCGATGGTCCAGAAGTTATTACAAACCCCCTTAGTGATCACTAATGCGCCTTTTCACTGATGTAAACGAAGGGGGTTTTAGCTAAACAGCTTGCTTTAAAATCATCACATGTAACCAAAATGGTGCATTAAAAACTATAACTTGTCCTGCAAGAAATAAGACCTCATACAAGTACATTGATGAAAAAACTGAAAAGTTATAGCTCTTGGAATCTGAATTACAAAAAAATGTGTGCGGTCACTAAGGGGTTAAATAACTATTTGAGCCAGTTTCACCTCGCTCCAGTCTTGGATGAAGAGGAGGCGTAACACTGGTTTTTCCCTCAGGATCACATCATTGATACCTTTGTGGTAGAGGTAAGTCTCAGTCATTTTTAGTGATCGGCCATCACTATCTGATCTGCAGCGGTCTGAAGTTTGGCATAGGTGACGGTAATTTGCAGTACTACTTGTTCAACTGGAGATGCCCGGCTATGGAGTCTGAAAAGGTGAGACTGGACCTACCTGGCCTGGAAGCTGAGATATGGGGAGATGTTTGACTAGATCCTCATATTGTGAAACTGCGTCAGCTGCCTCATAGGTTGTCCCTCACATTGAGGAGACAAAAAAAATTCAAGGCAGGCCACTCGGGAATCCTGGGAATGTTGATGCACCGCCCCATTGACCTCTAGGTGACTGGTGGAGTGTTATGTACGTCAGTCGTATAGAAGTCAATGGAGCGATAGAACAACATGTGCACTACTGCTCCATTCATACAGGGCACCTGGGAATCCCCGTTCTCCGTATTGCTGGGGGCCCCAGTGGTCGGACCCCCACCGGTACATGATAAATGGTGTTCCTGGGATAGTCCTCTTAGAGAGTACTAATCGTCCTTCTCGTTGTACAACCTCATGAAGGTCTTATTATTCTGAACCTCAGAAATGGCGCCACCATTTCAGGCTCAGTCACGGCTGTCGCATATATCACGAAAATGCTGCAAGTCCTTTATAAATATAGTTCTAGTCACCGCATCAATTTTCTAAAGCACATTGTGTGCCAATTAAAGGCATGTTATTTTTTCATCAGAAAGTTTTTATTGGGTTTTTCATAACACACAATATACAAAAGAACCACATTTAGCAACATAATAAAAAATCCCCTTATCTTAGCCCCTTCCACACTAAAAGCCTCCAGTAATCTCCGTTGCCTCTTTTACCTCATATATAATTTCTTTACTGTATATACAGCAGTTTCTTCCATACATCATTAACTGTTATCTTAATATAATTCAGCAGGAAAAATGAGTAATTTATGTAATTTATTTTGCTACAAAAATGCTCCACTTGTGAGATATTCTCTTTACTTTATTATAATGGTGCCACCTAGTGTTTCACGTGTATAGTAACCTGACGACCTACAGTATGTCCAGCTAGATAGGTCGTCAGTTTCAGATAGCGTCAATCAAACGCTCTTTAGGCAGACTGCTATCTCTCCCAAGCCCCACATACACATGCATGCTCAGATTGGCAGCCGCCTATATTCGCGGAGAACAAAAAAATCGGACATTTTGAAATCCAAGCGCCCAATCATTCTTTCCCTGCACCTGCTGTTGGAGGAGCGGGTGTATAGTAGAAAGGTCCTCCTCATACACATTAGATGTCGGCCAGTCCTGAGAAAATTGATGGAGACTGCCTACAATGATCTAGTCTATGGAGGGATCCTTGATATTTATCGCGTCCGATAAACCTTTTATTTTTTTTGCCAGCTGGGACCCATATCATTAAAGGGGTTTCCTGATGATGGCTATTCATGGCAAGTGAATTAGATGGTTCTTGAGGGTCACAAGTGGGTGCCCTGCCACAGAGTGCACTCGGCGTAGTTGCACATAACTGGAGCAGTTAGACCATCAATTAAGACCCCTTTACATGGGCCGATGAACAGGGCAATTATCAGGAAGGAGCATTCCTGATAATTGCCCTGTATAAAGGCGCCGCTGATCACCGGATGAATGAGCAAAGGCTCATTCATCGGGTGAAAGAATCACTTCTGGGCTGCAGACTGCCCTGTGTGAACAAGGAGCCGCTTGCTGGCCAGAAACAATGGGGGTGAGCGATCCCAGCCATGATCGTTTGTTCCCACATGGAAGAGATGACTGCTGCACACAAATGCGGCTCTCACCTCCTCCGACAAGCAGGCAATTACTGGGAATGAACGGTTCATTCACGATAATTGCCTGCTGAGTCAGCCCATGTAAAGGGACCTTTAGGCCTCTTGCACACGAACGCTGTGTGCCCGTGGCCGTATTGCGGCCCGCATACAGGTCCGCAATCATGGAGATGCGGAATGGAAGCACGGATCAGAACCCCACGGAAGCACTACGGAGTGCTTCCGTGGTGTTTCTGTCCATGCCTCTGCCCCGCAAAAAATACAACTTGTTCTATTTTTTTGCGGTGCGGACAGATCACGGACCCATTCCAGTTGAATGGGTCTCGATCCGTCCCGGCCACCGCATGGACGTTGCCCGTGCAAATTGCGGTCCCCAATGCACGGAACGGATGCACAACGTTCGTGTACAAGAGGCCTTACTGTTTTACATTCTCCATTCATTGACAGCAAACAGATTACAGCATTACAAAACTTGTCATTATATAGCAAATTAACTCCGTGCTCTTCTGTGAAGCAGGGATTTAGTCGCCGCTGTCTTCTGCGCTGGTTTTAACAAACAAACCACATATCAGATGTGTCTTCTGCTGATGGGTCCGTACAGTTCAATGTTCTACACTGATCAGATACTACAACCCCCAATTTACATGTGTATTAAGGAAGACCATGAGAAACAGAGAAGTGCTCCACTATAATCATACAAACTATATATTTTCCACATGTTCCTTCCAGTCGAGCAAAACCTGCTACTGCACCATGATAATACCGTCACCTGCCTGCGCTAAACCAGCACCGCTCTCAGCATCACAGGGGGTCCCGGCAATCGAGGAGGTGATCACAGTCTACTCATATAGCACCACTTATAAGATTGGAATACCCCTTTATAACTACCCCCCCCCCCCCCTTATAGGGGTTTTCTAGCGAGAATTTTCTATCCCCCCTCTATCATCCTCCATTATTCTCCACTACTTTTTTGTCATCAAGATTATTAGAGAAACATCCAAACGTACCCATGTATTGTAGTAGTCATATACGGGTACTTTCACACTAGGGTTTTTCTTTTCCGGTATTGAATTCCGTCACAGGAGCTCAATACCGGGAAAAAAACTGATCAGTTTTATGCTAATGCTTCTGAATGGAGAGCAATCCGTTCAGGATGCATCAGGATCCATTAGTTCAGTCCCATCTTACGTTTTTTGGCCGGAGAAAATACAGCAGCATTAATTTCTATTGAACTGCATTAGTGCCGGATCCGGCAAAACGGATCCGGTTTTCTAGTCTGTGCATGCGCAGACCTTTAAACATGCAAAAAATAATAATACCGGATCCGTTTTTTCCGGATGACACAGGAGACACGGATCCGGTATTTCAATGCATTTGTCAGACGGATACGCATACGGATTCGTCTGACAAATGCCATCCGTTTGCGCCAGGATTGCCGGATCCGGCACACAGTTCCGGCGACGTAACTGCCTGCCGGAATCCTCTGCCGCAAGTGTGAAAGTAGCCGTACATCTTTAGAATTTATTAGAGAACTAATTGGTCCCTTAAATGTTATTGTTTTGCTTTTGTTTTTTCAATGTACCCTTTCAGTCTATATATACGGTATAATAAGTAAGAAACTATACGAAATAGAATAACGCATGCTAAGAGAAAAAAACGCATGAAAATCATATAAAAACCACAGGGGTCAATAACTAGAGTATGTTACCCCCTATGAAACAATATGTGATTGGACGATCCACATACGGGCTTTGTATATAGCCCAGCTAGTGATGGATCCAGACCACCTTTTTAAAATATCATCATATTATAAAAGATGTGAGGGGTTCAGCCTGCACAACCCTGTATGCAGGTGCACATTGCTATAGCGAAATACACATACAAGCGTAAAAACACAAATGCAATGGCACTCTGCAAACCAGCACTCTGCCCTGCCTTTATGCTGGATGTTGAATGGGGCATTGGTGTACATTTTGGCCAAAGCGTAATAAGCCACTCACCACGTCAAGGTCGCCTCCATGAGTGGTCCCTAACACTAGTTCCTACCTGTTATGGGCCATGACAGCCACACAAAGTCCAGGGAGCGCAGGCACAGCATGCACGCCAAGCACACTCTGCTTTTAACCCCGTCCGGTGCCATTACAGCTTTCATCGGATCCAGGGATGCAAGTACCAACATGCATGCTGAGCCAACTATATACTTCTCCTGGAGCCAAATGGCTACTGGTAGGTGCTATATAAGCAGACTCAGTTTTATACTGACTTTAAAACCAGCCTCCAGGGCAGACTAACTGGTCAGGTATGCATGACTGCTTGGAGATCGCCACGCCTCCAATATATACTACAAAGAGAAAAATGTGGGGGGTTCAGCCCGCACAACCCTGTATGCAGGTGCAGATTGCTATGGCGAAATACAGATACAAGCGTAAAAACACAAATGCAATCGCACTCTGCAACCAGCACTATATAAAAAGATGGCAATGTTTCATATACTGTATGTCCACTGAGGAAGGAGCGTCTGGCAGTCATACAGTGTTAACATGTATCTTGATTTATATGGTCCGGACCTAGGACACAAGTGGAAGCTTCCATTTTTCAGCTAATTACCTTGGCCGACATATTTGGAACGAAGGAGGAAGCAGTACACCGCACCCAGCTGTGAATCAGACGCTTGGGAACGAACGGGTTGAGACTCGCAAGCACGTGGACTTGGTGCAGGAGAAACCCTATACAAGCATGGTGCGGTAAGAACCTCCGTACCAAATATCCAACGTTCCAACATTAGCGGGAGGGGGTAAGTGCACTACCCCATACATTACAATATTACGAGTCCACCGCAAGTGATACATCGCTGATGTTACACAGATAACTCTACCTACTGAACACAGATAATTGGCTGAATACTCAGTTATGCTCAGTTATTTTCTGAACACTGTGGAGTGATCACTGCAATACTCGCTATTTTAACTATTTGATTACCAGAGACTTTTGGACAAATCAAAATCTCACGTAACTTGCAGTATAGGTATACAGATAAGTTATATTATTATACCTACATCATTCTATTAATATAGTCTGAAATACTATCTGGAGTACCATCTGATACGATACATACTAATGCATATGAAATAACCAGTATGATAATTGCTGAATATTAAGCACTATTTAATCATGCATGATATTTTCTCACCATATTGGAGTAACAATTCATAATAGGATCATCTTATACATGGATTTCAATTGACTATTTAGTATTTTAGTGTAATTTATCGTATTATTTTTAATTTTATATATATTTTTCCTTACCCCTTGGGCTTGACTTATTTATATTTGTCTGATGTTGTTTTAAATAAATGAATAGTGTCACATGCAAAACCAGTAAGAGGAGTGCCTACCGTTTTTCTTATAATTAAAAAAAATGGCCAGAAACCTTTTTAAAAAAATGATTACAGACCTTCACCGATCCCCACCGGTGCTGCCAGGATAGATTTGCTTAGCCAATCACTGATGAGGCGAGTCACCAGTAAGGCCAGTGATTTGCCGAGCAGCTCTTTCCTGATATCTTTGGTTTTAAAAACAAGGGCGAGCGTCAGTGGTGAGGGATCAGTGGAGGTTAATTATACTTCATTTTTAAGTTTGTGGCCAATTTTTTTTTAAAGATTCCCCCCAGAAAATCCTTTTAAAGACAGTCTGTCACCTCCAAAATCTGTTTCAAAATAAACATACAACAATGTAAGCTAGGTACCCAAAAGATAGCCACACCATTCTTCTGAAAATCAAGTCCTCTATTTTTAAGGCAAATAAGGTTTTCGGTGCACCATGGGCAGGGCCACTCTGTTTGGTGCACTTGGATTCCTCTGAAATTTAAAGGAACTGTCACTCAAACAAGAGGGTGAGACATTGCGAGACGTTACTGGCAACAAGATAGTGTGCCTATTGGAGCGGCCCCACCCACAGTGCAGCACACCAAAAAGAAGCATTTCTCAGGACTGGATTTTTACAAGAAAAGTGCTGGTTATTTCTCGGGGCTCCTGTCCAACATGGCGGTATGCTTACTTTGAAACCGATTTTGTAGGTTACAAATTCCCTTTAAAATTTCCATTTGGATCAACCATTGATGCTGCTACATCTTAGCCCTAAGGAAGACAAAAAAAAAATCAAACGGGAAAAATGGGAACTGGAATATCATATCAGAGGGTCCTACCAAAGATAGGCTTTCTACATATCCATATAGTGAATATAATGTGGGCGGCATAGGTCTCAGCTTCTTATTTTAACAGAGGCTCCTTTAAAAACATAGAGGATAACATGTAAGGGTTCAGTGAATGAGGCGCGGAAGGTGTGTAAGTGTCTGATGGGGTCACACAGCTGGTAGAAGGACAGACGCCCGGCCTCATAGTCTAAGAAGACTCCAAGTGTTGGACAAGTTGGATTTACTTCAAGGACTAGGTTTACTGAGTTGTGAAATGCTGAACATTTTTTATCAGACAGAAACAAACACCAAGATTTATCGTTATGGTCCATACCAGACTGATAACCATTCCTTTCTATACTGGGATAGGACATTCCGATGCCACAGGCTCCTTTCTGGTTCCACACTACCTCCCAGTAATGTCGTCCTGAGGAGAAGCTACATCTGCTTAATACCTGGCAGTATGTCTGGAACCTTCCTGGAGATTCTGGTCGGCCCTGGTTTTCTTTCAAACGTAATGCTGTTCTCAGATCTTCTGACAATGCCACCCATGTATGAGCCGTGTCCACATCCAGCAGTATGTCAGGAACATGGATCCCGAGCTCTGATGTTACATAGGTGACAACATCCTTCATAGATTGGTGTAATATTGATGAGATCAGAACATCTTCCAGATCATCAGCCATCTCATCACTGACTGCAGCTTTTTCTTCTTCTGCCTCCACACTCTTCTCACTAAGGGATGCTCTTTGGTCTGATAACTGTAGGACAGTTTTTGAGTCATAACCATTATCATGCACTTTGGGGTCAGATATATGAACTTCAGCTTCTCCTGGGACCAGTCCCACCTCCTCAGAATTGATCATCTGTCCACCCTCTCCCCTTGTGTCCTCCTTACTACTACATACTGTAATGTCACTTTCCTGTAAGAGTCTTATTGGGTCAGTGACATGAAACATCTCCTCCATGTGACGTATCTTCCTGGACAGCTCATCCTTCTCTATTTCCATTTTCTTGATCCGATCATCTATCTGGGACAACATCTTATTCTCCTGCCTGGAGATCTTATTCAGAACTTTGTTTTCTGCAATTTCCAGTTGCTCCTTAATGTTAATAAATAACTTATTGATGTTCTTCCTCTTCTCAGAGGCTTTCTTCTGTATTCTCCCCTTATCATTGTGCAGACTATGGATTTTTGCCAGAATGCTTGCTTTCTGTGGGTTTAGTTCATCCAGATATTTTATCAAGTTCTTTCTCTTCTTCTCTGAAGCCTCATCTAGACGTTCCACCTGGTGTCCCCTGTGCTTGTCGAATAGACAGCAAGACACACATAGACAAGTTGCGTCCTGCAGGCAGTAATACTTCAGAACCTTCTTGTGGATGGAACATTTTTTCTTTCCAAAGGAACTGGTGGGTTCTGTTAATACATGGTCCATCGTCTGGTTGTGGATGGTCACGTGGTCATCACATAGAGAGTTCTCACACTGCAGACATGACTTCACAGCTGGTACAGGAGACTTTGTGCAGTAACTACAGAAGGTTCTGGTCTTCTCCATATCAGGCTGAGTAAATAAGAAACACTCCACTATATTACTTAGCTTCCTGTTCTTCTCCAGGGCCGGACGCTCTGGATATTCCGCTCTGCAGTCAGGACAGGAATACACTCCACCTGCCTCCTGTGCATCCAGCACACTTACAATGCACGAGCGGCAGAAGTTGTGTCCACATCTCAGTGATATGGGATCCGTATAGAGGCTCGAGGCAGATGGAGCAGTTCAGCTTGTCCCTCAGCTCAGCAGATGCCATTGTAGCAAGGAAGAGCAGGACTCGAAAGTGGACAGGTTTTTCTACCTACGAAGGGCGGAGATCTTATGAGAACAAACTTTTAACCCCTGCAGCTCAGAGACTGTGTTTAGTCCTGATTTAAAATGGAGAACACAATGATTGTGATTGATAGAGTCCTCAGCCCTGATACTGGCTTCTGACCTCTGGATTGTCTCTGACCATGCTTCATCTTCTGCCTCTGACCATCATCATCCTCATCATCATCAGCTACTGCCTTTACACCAGTGTTCTGTTCAATACCACTTCTCACCACCGTGTCTGCTATTAGACTCAGTTCACACTTACTGCGGTTCTAACTGCAACTTGCGCTATTGGAGCGTTACCTGTTGTCTGACTCAGTGAGTCAGCTGTCAACCATATTAGCTAATCCTTTAGGTAGTGGTTCAGTTTCTTGCTTGCTGAGTTCTGTCCTGTCTCCTGTGAGAGTGCTGAATAACACCCTACGGGTTAGTGGCTGCCATCCCTTAGTTGACACAGAGAATCCACATTCTCTGGTTTGACCAGTGGGTTCTACCCACTGGTCGTAACAATTATAAAGAGGTAACATACTTAGGGAAGTAAGCTTGTGCTGCTGTTGGGACTAAGGCAAAATAGATTAACGTTCTAAATCAACGCTTCCCTTACATCCTAACCAGCAGCACAATAATGGGGAATTGACAAGAAGTATCCCCATAGGGAGGGCCTTCTTGTGTGGTAGAACTCAAATAGATTGCCACAGAGCAGTCTCTTCTGAGAACCGTAAATCCAACATACGGTGCGAGCTCCATGCTACTCGCAAAAATCTGATCCAGCAAGGTCAGACTTCATTAGCCCAACAGGTGGACACTGCTCTAAAAGGGTCTCTAACAGAATTAGGCAGAACCAAATTTTGAAAAAGTGGACTAGTCTAGCCATAAAATATCTATCAAGGGTATGAATGGTGGCTATTAAGTGTATTGTTCCTTCCTGAATTTAAATAATAAATTCTCAACCTTCCTGATCTCTTTACTCCAGCCTAAACAGATCGCAGGACATGGGATTATAGATTATACTGAACCCCATTCACCCAACTTGAAACCTACTACCCATAAAATAAAAGACACATGGAGACCTTATATAATGGATTAATTTAGGCCACGGCCAACTTTATTAAAGAACAGCTCAATATTATATAACCATATACATTCCATTAATAATAACCACTGATTAGGCCAGCCATAAACTCGACCTAAATACCTGATTCAACTTGTCCGCTTGCCACTTATTGGCGAGCGACCTTACCCCTTCTTTTAATAAAGTGACCATGACAAAACAACAAATAAAGGAGGGCGGGCGGGGCAGCTGGATCCTAACGCACAGCTTGGCAGACAGCCTAATACCGCCACCTCGTATTATATACAAAATCTACCCCACCACCCCAGGCCTATCCTCCAATGCCCTACTTGTTGCTGGGGACCCAAAACTTCCTAGCCCCAGCAACCATTCCCCTATAGGATCCCTACACTAGCCAATCACCCGTATTCTTCCCTTACCCAGCAACCGAGCTAAATTTAGCCAACTTGACCACTGAGTTCTGGCAGGAAACACTATCTTGATGGGAAGATTCCCTCCAAAAACTCAATACTAGCCCTGGGGATAATCATAATCCCATGAAGATCCCTCCAAATGGGATTTTCGGGATCCTAACATTCTAAAAGATCTAGGGAATGGAGATTATATTCCTCATTAGAGGAAAGCTCATAACAGACACTGGAAGGAAAATACCTGATTATAGTTACCAAAGAACAATCATTTTGGAGTAAAGTCTGATAATACCATTAGAAAAAAACCTTGTCAGGGAGGAATCTGAAGTACAGATCCACTGATGACAAGACTAGGATCTCCTCTTATCTCACGGCAGATGTGATGGCTTGATGGAAATAACCTCTTTAGGCTAGATATGTATGTCGGACCTCATCCAGAGGTTTAAAGGGAGATGATGTTAGAACATATGCCAAGTCCTATTTTGACACACATTCTGAATATGGAAGGCCACATCTTAGCAAACCTTTCAACCTTTTTATCAAAGACTCTTGTGACAAGGATATATTTGCAGAATGGCCAAAATGCTGACGCTTTAGGTTGATACACACGGGCCTTTTCCAAATTCTTCCTGCAAGAAGCCTACCAGGTTGTTAATATGTGGTTTAAAACTATCCACTCTTTGAGTAGCATTCAAGCTGAAGAAATTCACTTGATTCTTGTGTAAGCCCTTTAAGTAGATTGAGACCTGGCTTTGACAAAGTCTTCATGACTATGTCTAAGAGGCCACTAGGTTGCTATAGTGGCTGTCCGGTTGAGTCTCCACAGGTCATGGCAGAGTGGAGTGCTCTAGATAAACATGATTTTCACTGGGAGAAGTCGTCAGTTATACCCCTGACTCAGCTGAATGAGTTGGGAACAAAATTACTTTTTTATGGATTGGAGACCAGAGTGTAGCAAGGTTTTCATGACTGAATCAGAGAGGCCTCTAGATAGTAATAGAGGCTGATCAATCTTCAGGCTATGAGACTGAACTTCATCAGGTCTTGGCAGAGTTTAGTGCCGTAGACATACGATCTGCAGTGGGGGAAATCTCTATTCACACCCTTGACTCATTTAAGTGACTTGGTAAGTATGACCATTTGGTAGATTGGGACCCAAAGTGTGGAAAAGTCTTCATGACTGAATCAGAGAGGCCTCTGGATGGTAATAGAGACTGGTCAACCTTTAAAGCTGTCAGACTGAACCTCTTCAGGTTGTAGTATCTGCAGTGGGGGAAGTCTCCAGTTACACCCTTTTACTTGATTAATGTGTTGGGAAACACAACCTTTTGGTAGATTGAGACCCAAAATGTGGCATGGTCTTTATGACTACTCTGAATCCAGAGGAAAAAAAGCAGTCTGGTTTGAGAGCTGCACTTATACAAGCAGACAAACAACGGGAGTTTGTGAGCTTTTGCGTGTTTGATTTCAAGTGTGTTTTTATTTTAAGTGCGTGACTTTAGATCATGTGAGGGAGTATCTGTTTGAGCTAAATTATTTGTGTGCATTGCTGAGTGGCTGTGCTTGACTTTATTGTACTCTATACCAAGTCAGACCAGTGCAGTCTAGTTTATACACTGTGACTTGCTTTTGCTGCCAGGTTTATTTCAGAGCAGCTGAGAGTCTACTGTGATTATATGTTTGTTTTTATTTATTTATTTTCTCTTCCTTCTCCAAGGTGTTGCACAGGTGAGTAATTAGGGTGTGGCTATCTAATTAGAAGTTAAAGAGGACCTTTCACCACTCTGACATTCCTGTTTTATTAGATTCATGCATTCCCCATGTAATAACAATTCTGGAGCATCTATTCTTATGGCTCTCTGTTGTGCCATTCCTGTATTATTTGTACTAGAAGGTATGAATGAATTGCTAGCAGTCTGCAGTAATGGTACAGAGGGGAGGTAACCAGTTGGGGGGGGGCGTGTCCCTGCACAGTATCACTCTATCCAATCAGTGCTGCCATTGTCAGACTGTGCAGGTACACACCCAACTAGTTACCTCCCCTCTGTACCCTTACTGCAGACTGCTAGCAATTCATTCATAACTTATAGTAGAAATAATAAAGGAATAGCACAACATAGAGACACAAGAATGGATGCTCCAGAATTGTTATTACATGGGGAATACGTAAAGCTATTAAAACAGGCATGTCAGGAGCGGTGAAAGGTCCTCTTTAATCACTTCAGCCCCCCTAGCTTAAACCCCCTTAATGACCAGACCACTTTTTACAATTCTGCACTACACTACTTTCACGGTTTATTGCTCGGTCATGCAACTTACCACCCAAATGAATTTTGCCTCCTTCATTGCTGCTGACATTTTAACTTTTTTTTATATTAATCGAAATTACCCAAAATTTTTGCAAAACATTTTTTTTTTCACTTTCTGTTGTAAAATTTTTCAATTAAAACTACATTTCTATATACATTTTTCTCTAAATTTATTGTTCTACATGTTTTTGATAAAAAAAATGCAATAAGTGTATATTTATTGGTTTGGGTAAAAGTTATAGCGTTTACAAACTATGGTGCAAAAATGTGAATTTACACACTTTGACTTTCTGAGCACCTGTCATGTTTCCTGAGGTTCTACAATGCCCAGACAGTAGAAACACCCCACAAATGACCCCATTTCAGAAAGTAGACACCCTAAGGTATTCGCTGATGGGCATAGTGAGTTCATGGAAGTTTTTATTTTTTGTCACAAGTTAGCGGAAAATGTTTTTTTTTTTTCTTACAAAGTCTCATATTCCACTAACTTGTGACAAAAAATAAAATTTTACATGAACTCACCATACCCCTCACGGAATACCTTGGGGTGTCTTCTTTCCAAAATGGGGTCACTTGTGGGGTATTTATACTGCCCGGGCATTTTAGGGGCCCTAAAGCGTGAGAAGTAGTTTGGAATCCAAATGCGTAAAAATGCCCTGTGAAATCCTGAAAGTACTCATTGGAATTTGGGCCCCTTTACGCATCTTGGCTGCAAAAAAGTGTCACACATGTGGTATCGCCGTACTCATAAGAAGTAGGGCAATGTGTTTTGGGGTATCTTTTTACATATTCCCATGCTGGGTGAGAGAAATATCTCTCTAAAAGACAACTTTTCCAATTTTTTTATACAAAGTTGTCATTTTACAGAGATATTTATCTCACCCAGCATGGGTATATGTAAAAATACACCCCAAAACACATTGCCCTACTTCTCCTGAGTACGGCGATACCACATGTGTGACACTTTTTTGCAGCCTAGGTGTGCAAAGGGGCCCAAATTCCAATGAGTATCTTTTAGGAGGGCATTTTTAGGCATTTGGATTCTCACGCTTTAGGGCCCCTAAAATGCCAGGGCAGTATAAATACCCCATAAGTGACCCCATTTTGTAAAGAAGACACCCCAAGGTATTCCGTGAGGGGCATGGTCTGGAATATAAATGTCTAAAAAATTTTACGCATTTGGATTCCGTGAGGGGTATGGTTCATGTGAGATTTTATTTTTTGTCACAAGTTAGTGGAATATGAGACTTTGTAAGAAAAAACAAAAAAAAAATTTCCGCTAACTTGTGCCAAAAAAAAAAATCTTCTATGAACTCGCATGCCCTCAAAAGTGATCTTTATAGCGCCGCAGCGATTTTATGGTGTTTTTGCAGTGATCAGAAAAAAAAATATTGTCACTGCGGTGGGGCGGACTGAACGCAAGTGTGCGCACAAGATCAGGCCTGATCGGGCGAACACTGCGTTTTTTGTAGAGCCTATAGAACATGTCCTATTCTTGTCCGCAATTTCGGACAAGAAAAGGCATTTTCTATATAGTTCTGGCAATGTGCGGATCCGCAAAATGCGGAAAGCACATTGCCGGTGTCCGTGTTTTGCAGATCCGCGGTGTCCGTGTTTCCACGGATCCGCAAAACACATACGGACGTCTGAATGGAGCCTTACAGGGGGGTGATCAATGACAGGGGGGTGATCAGGGGTTAATAAGGGGTTAATAAGTGACAGGGGGGGTGTAGTGTGGTGCTTGGTGCCTCTTATTACAGAGTTGCCTGTGTCCTCTGGTGGTCGATCCAAGCAAAAGCGACCACCAGAGGACCTGGTAGCAGGTATATCAGACGCTGTTAACAAAACAGCGTCTGATATACCTTTCAGGGGTTAAAAAAAAATTGCATCTACAGCCTGCCAGCGAACGATCGCCGCTGGCAGGCTGTAGATGAACTCGTTTACCTTCGGTTCCTGTGAACGCGCGCTCCTGTGTGCGCGCGTTCACAGGAAATCTCGCCTCTTGCGAGAGGACGCATCGGCGCGTCCAGGAGGAACAGGGCCGCCGCAAGGACGCAATCCTGCGTGCGGAGGTCCTGAGGAGGTTAAATAGCCAATCTTGAGGGCAGCTCAGTCCTTTGAATCCAGAGAATAAAAAAGCAGTCTGGTTTGAGAGCTGCACTTATACAAGCAGACAAACATCACGAGTTTGTGAGCGTTCGTGTGTGTGTTTGTATTAAGTGTGTGACTTTAGATTTCATGACTTGAGATTCAGGGACTTTATGAGGGGACTACAGTAAATAAAATTCTTATCACTGCATTGTATTGTATTTTTCTCTTTTCTTGCGTAATCCCTATTTAGTATGTGTTCCATTACTGACAGCGCAGTCCAGTGCACATTTTGTCTAATGTATGCAGTTCTGGAACAGCCGTTTGAGGGTGCATATCTCAAATTGCTTATTTGGAATCGCACATCGAGTATCTAACTGGTCGAGTTTCAACACTGAGAAGCGTTAACAATTTGGAAAAGAGTTTGCTGCTCACTAAGCATGCACTCTATGGGGAGGACTATGACATAGTGGGAATAACTGAGACATGGCTGGATGATGGCTATGACTGGGCAGTTAATGTACAAGATTACAGTCTGTTTAGAAAGGATCGCCAAAACCGGAGAGGGGGAGGGGTTTGCCTTTATGTAAAGTCCTGTCTAAAGCCCACAGTCCGAGAAGATATAAGTGAGGGACAGGAACATGTGGAGTCACTGTGGGTAGAAATACATGGAGGCAAAAACAATAATAAATTACTAATAGGCAGTTTACTATAAACAACCTAATATACCAGAGTCCACAGAAAATCTGCTACTAAACGAGATAGATGAGGCGGCAAATCATAATGAGGTGGTTATTATGGGGGACTTCAACTACCCAGATATAGACTGGGAAACTGAAAGCTGTATATCTCCTAAAGGAAACAGGTTCTTGGCAATAACCAAAGACAATTACCTTCCCCAACTGGTTCAGGACCCGACTAGAGGGACGGCCATACTGGACTTAGTACTAACCAATAGGCCTGACAGAACAACAGATGTGCAGGTTGGGGGACACCTGGGAAATAGTGACCATAAAGTAATAACCTTCCAATTGTCGACAGATAGGATTCTACTTCTCAGTCGGGGGCGTGGCCTGCACGCTGATGGCGCCGGTCGCATAGCGCGTCTGCTCCGGACATAACATTCTTCCAGCGGCTCACAGCTACTACTCCTGAGGTATTTCGCATCTCTTAGAAGCCTAATATACTGCTTTAGCCATGGGGAAAGTCAGGAGGCGTCCTGCCCCGGCCAAACTGACCGAATTCTTCGGCAAAGCAGCGCCGGCCTGCACGCCGGCCTCTCAGGCGGGAACGCCAGTGCCATCTGCGTGTTACTCTGCTGATAAGCGCGGGACTGAGAGGGAAGCCCTCGATTCCACACATCTAACAGCAGACATCATGCGCTCCATGCTGGAGAGCTTACATTCCTCTATGAAAGAGGACATGTTGGGGCTTCTAAAAGACCTCAGAACGGATATACAGAGCATCGGGGAGCGCACGTCCCACATGGAGACCAAAATGGCCGAATTCGCCTCCTCCCACAATACTCTAATAGATGCTAATGAGACTATGGAGGAAGACATAGCCAAATTAACGGCTAAACTTCAAGACCTGGAAGACAGACATAGACGGAATAACGTCAGAATTCGCGGAATTCCTGAGTCTGTGGAAGCGAATGAGCTGGAGCGTTTTTTGCAACAACTTATTAAAGCCGCACTGCCTGAAACTACTGAAAGGGACTTGATTATAGACCGTATCCACAGAGTGCCTAAGCCTAAGGGTCTCAATCCATCTCTGCCACGTGATACCATTGCCAGGATCCACTTCTACACCATCAAAGATGCGTTCCTGAGAGTCCTGAGGCAAAATCCGACTCCGACGGAGGACTTTAAGGGTATTGCGGTCTATGCAGACCTCTCTGCAGCTACTCTCGCAAAAAGAAGGGAGTTTGCCCCGATAACAGCTACTCTACGGTAACATCAAATAAAGTTTCGCTGGGGTTTCCCAGTGAAGTTACTGGTCACTTATAATGGCGGCTTGCAGATCTTCAATTCACCGCAAGGGGCGGTAAAGCGTCTGAGCGAATGGGGTATCATGAGTGAAGTTCTCCACAAAGCAAAGGAGCCCACCTCGTGTCCAGACAGGATTCCTCCAGATTGGGACGTTGCTTGATATGTGAGTTTCCTCTGACAAGGGGTAGTCGATTGACTGATCACAATTTCCAATGTTAGTCCGTAGTAAGTGTAGTGTCCCACTAGGTATGGGTGGGCACTACACAAGGGTCAATTGGTGTGCGCGTTGCTCCTACTCACAAGGAACAGAAATGTCATATTTAATTCCGTATTTAATGTATGTTTTAATGTGTTGTTATATGCAATGTACCCCTGTCTAATGCAGCAGCAGGCCTAGTTGGGTGTAGTTAGACATCCCAGACACAAGAGGGAGATAGGGAGCCCCTAGTATAAATGTCCAGGCCCAGACAGGGAGAGGGAGTGCAGAGCCAGGAGTCTGAGAAGACACAGGTTAAGAAGCCTGCTCCTGACATGCAGCTGGATAGCCCTGGCTGCTAGTGATGTCCAGGAGGCTGTTGAGAAGCTCCAGCTTGCCTGAAGAACAAGAGAGCCTAAGTTAGCTCTGAAGATACCCCAGTTGCAGGATTCAACCTCCTGGGAGAAACCGACAGTTACCCACCTGATAGGAGGAGGCGACCCAGGGTAAGCCAAGTGCCCCTGATAGGCAGAGGAACTTAGGAACCATAGCAAGTAGTATATTACCTGAGGAAGAAAGTAACCAAGGATATAAGCCACCCTTTTAGGCATCCGGGCCTTGGGAGATATAAAGCCAGAGCAGGAGTTCTATAAAGGACAGTGTACAGTGATTCTGAGAAAGGTACAACCTGCTGCTGAGTGCTTGTCGAATTTACCCTCAGTGTAACTTGCATGACTATTGCCTGCCATACTTGTGAATAAGCCCCTTTTTGTGGAACTGTAATAATCTAAAGACTGTGCTACACCTGCTGTACAAAGTTGGATTGTCCAGTAAAGTTTACGTTTTGGTTCACTATATACTTGTGTACCTTCATCATTCCAACCACCAACCGGCGTGCCACCGGCCAAAGGCACTGGCGTCACGAATACCACAGGGACCTTGCCCCAGGCACACAAAATACCTGTAACATCCAGGGCACCTCAACTACCATCAGGCCTGGTCCCTATCTACAGAGCGTGCCCCAGAGGAACTGTGTCTACCTCTCCTTCACTGCCACGCGCCTGCCCAGGGTTCTTCAAATATAGTGAGTACCCTCGATTGCCCATAACTGTGACCTCACTTCGTCATACCCTGCAGGTCTGGCGTGTTGCATAAGGAGCTAAGTTCGTCTCTTTTTTGCCCCTACTGGACTTGTTTTATAGGTCTCTAGACCTACATTTATCTGGTCGGGCCAGTTAGGCCTTAATGACCACACTACAGTTAACGTTTATTTTTATTTTTCATTTGCTTTGTTTTATTTTTTTGTTGGTACCAATGCCTATCATGTATGTAGCTAGTGCTGAGTATGTGTTAGCCTCAGAGGGTTCCCATGTGATATTGAGGAGCTATGCGACACAAAGTCTTTCTGTGCATGAGAAATGGGGCTGAAAGTATTATCCCTTAACCCCTTAGTGACCAAGCCTGTTTGGGCCTTTATGACTAAGCGTTTGTCTTTTTTCATGGTCTCGTTCCAAGAGCTATAACTTTTTTATTTTTTTTGTCTATATAGCTTTATGAGGGCTTGTTTTTTACGGGATGTAGCGTAGAGCTGATATTCCACAGCCAATCTCCACCTAAAATCCCAGTGAGGCTCAGGAACAAGTATCATAAATCCATAGAGTAGTAATTCCAGCAGGCAAAATAGTCCCAATAATATCCCAACAGCAATCCCAATGACTGGACGACACACAGCATCAGGAGCAGAACTAACTTTATTTGGACATGGCACACACTTTAAACCCCCCAACAGCCTTATTTACATACAATGGGGCACATAGATGACCATGGTCAGTGGCGTACCGCCCATAGAGGCAGACCACGCCACTGCTATGGGGCCCGCGGCACTGGGGGGCCCGTAGCGCAGATAAGGCCCCGCCCACTCATGACCTGTAGCCGGCTATGCGGCTGCTTTTCTCCCCAGGGCCCCCCCCATGTTTAGCTGAATCGCCTCCCAGAGGCGCGGCTAAGGCCCTAGACACCCGCCCCCCTCCTCAGCGCGGTCTGCAAACACCCGATCCTCCTCTCGTCGGCGTCCCAAATCCCGCGCAGGCGCAGTGCCGGCGATTGCCTGCGCCTGCGCTCTGATAATACGGCTGAGGGCAACAGCTTCAACATCGTCACTGGGCATGCGCCGAGCCCAGTGACGATGTTGAAGCTGTTGCCCTCAGCCGTATTATCAGAGCGCAGGCGCAGGCAATCGCCGGCACTGCGCCTGCGCGGGATTTGGGACGCCGACGAGAGGAGGATCGGGTGTTTGCCGCAGAGCGGCACTTAGCCGTGCCTCTGGGAGGCGATTTAGATGAACTTGGAGGCGTTATTAGTTTTCAAACTTAGCCGGGCACGGCACTTCAGAGGGGCGTTCCTGGGCACCGTGGAGAAAGAATAACGCCCCTCTGGGCTCCTTACAGCTTCATTTGCATATCATAAGAATCGATTTTTTGAAGAAATTACAAGACTCGCAATCAAAAGAACAAGACAGATGGAAAACAGGTACTCTGTTAAACATGGATTCACGAAAAAAAAAATTGGGGGTAAATTGCTAGTGACAGATTCCCTTTAAGGCTACTTTCACACTTGCGTTCAGAGCGGATCTGTCTGGTGTCTGCACAGACGGATCCGCACCTATAATGCAAACGCTTAGATCCGTTCAGAACGGATCCGTTTGCATTAACATGAACAAAAAAAAAAAACATATTTTTTTTTTGTTCATGATAGTGCAAACGGATCCGTTTTGACTTTACATTGAAAGTCAATGGGGGACGGATCCGTTTGAAAATTGAGCCATACTGTGTCAACTTCAAACGGATCCGTCCCCATTGACTTACATTGTAAGTCTGGACGGATCCGTTTGCCTCCGCACGGCCAGGCAGACACCCGAATGCTGCAAGCAGCGTTCAGGTGTCCGCCTGCTGAGCGGAGCGGAGGTCAAACGGTGCCATACTGATGCATTCTGAGCGGATCCGCATCCACTCAGAATGCATTAGGGCTGGACGGATCCGTTCGGTGCCGCTTGTGAGAACCTTCAAACGGAACTCACAAGCGGAGACCCGAACGCAAGTGTGAAAGTAGCCTAACATGGCACCCCAAATAAGGAGACCTGCAGGCTGCAGCAGATATCCCATGTGACAGGTCACCCCCAGGAAACCCCTAACAGTTTCTGTAGGTCATGTATAAATTTATTTAATGGGGGTGTGGCATGGGAGGAGCAAAGTCAGGAAGTGGGAGGGGCCATGGTGGATAGTGGGCGGGGTTAAGGGGCCCAATTCAGATTTTTGCTATGGGGCCCAGTGATTCCTATGTACGCCTCTGACCATGGTACAAGGAAGGGTGGGGACAGACAATAGCAAGGGCTGATGGGAGATGGAGGAGGGATAGAGCAGCTAGATTACTGGTCTCCCAGTGTCCCTGAGACCACACCCTGCTGGGAAAAGAATGGGACAGGAAAAATAAAGGGGGAAGGGAGGAGGCACAGAAAAGCAATGCATCCAACACAGTAAACATTACAGTTTACAATACATAGCCATACAATCAACCGAATGTCGTCCTACATGATCCAAACAGGCCAGGCTAAATACAATCCGCTACACGGGACAAGTTGTAGTTTTTAATGGCACCATTTTGGGGTACACATAACTTTGATTAACTTTTATTAACTCTTTCTGGGAGGGAGATGGGGAAAAATAGCAATACTGCCACTGCGTTTTTACATTATAAATTTTACGGCGTTCATTTTTCGGTAAAAATAACATAATATCTTTATTCTCTGGGTCAGTACGATTACAGTGATACTAAATACTTATAATTTTTTTACGTTTTACTACTTTTTTTTCCCAATAAAACCCCTTTTATTAACCAAAAAAATGATTTTGCATTGCCACTTCACAAGACCCACAACTTTTTTTTTTCTTTTTCTATGGAGTTGTGTGAGGGCTTAATTTTTGAGGGACAACCTGTATTTTTAATTGGTATCATTTTGGAGTAAATGGCGCTTTTTGATCGCTTGTTATTCCGTTTTTTTTTTCACGGCGTTCACCATAGGGGATAATTTATGTAATATTTATGTAGTCCGGGTCGTTACGGACGCGGCAATACCAAACATATCGGGGATGTTTTCTTTTTGCAATTTTTTTCATTGAAAAGCGTATTTTCAATGGAAAAAAAGCATATTTTTTTATTTTATGAAATTTTTTTAATTTAATAAATGTGTATTTTTTTTCTATTTTTTTTACTACTTAAAAGTCCCACAAGGGGACTATAATATACAGTATTTTGATTGCTTTTAAAATGTAATGCATTATCTCTATAAAGCATTACATTTCAATAGCAATGCATTTCAAACATTGACCAGCAGGCTGCGCCAGAGAGGCACAGCCTGCTGGAGATAACGGAAGACAGGCTCGGGGCCCTGAACGGAAGCAAGGTAAGCTTCCGAACACATCAGCACCCCGCAATCTCATTTTCGGGGTGCTGATGGGAGACAGAGGGATCCGCTCCCTCTGTCACCACTTTACATGCAGCGGGCGCCATTGCGCCCGGCATGTAAAGGGTTAAACAGCCCGGATCGGCACTTCTGCCGGTCCGGGCTGTTAGAGCAGGGCCCTGGCTCTCATGTGAGAGCCGGGTCCGCGCTCCCCGCTGCACGGGGGAGCCGTGCAGCGCTTAGACCCGGCCGCCGTAAAAACGCGGCGGCCCAGCCTAAGGCCCCTTAGTGACCGCCGTAAAAACACGTATGGGTGGTCACTAAGGGGTTAATGTGCGTGGTCTGAACTCCCCATTCAGACGTACACAACTTTGGTCAGAAGCCTCTAAAGCTAAATGTGATGTCATATTATTGCAGGAAACGCATTTGTTGGTCAAAGATGCATTCAGATGCAAACATAAAGATTTTCCAGTCTTATTTCACTCACATACTAGGAAATAAAGGAATGCAGGGGTACTTATTGGGGTAAAGTCTGCAATCACCTTCTCCTTTAAGAAATGTATAACTGACTCGGCGGGGAGATATGTCATTCTACTGTGTACGTTGGACAGTAAACCGTTCACTTTGGTGTCTGTCTACGCCCCTAATGTCGGACAGGTGGCCTTCTGCAGGAAGTGGAGAAATTGGCGGAAGGAGAGGTCATAATGGGAGGGATTTTAACATTCCGGTGAATGCAACACTGGATTTTAAGTCTGCACAAGGGTGTCGTCGTGCAGAGCTTCAATCTACACTGTATGAGTCTGCGTTTCATGATATCTGGCGCTACCAACATAGTAATGAGTGTGATTTTACGTATATATCTACCACACACCTATCTCAGTCTCGCATTGATTACATTCTAGTCTCTAAAAGCCTCCTGCATAGGGTCGTACGGTCCGACATTGGGGGAGCGACCTGGTCAGATCATGCTCCAGTTAGTATTGTTATAGATGACGGTGTTCCTGGCCTACCCAGACCACAATGGAGAATGAACACCTATCTGCTCAAATGTCCGGATAGGGTCAAAGGGATAACAGACACTATGCAGGAATTTTTGGCATTTAATGATCTCCCTGACATCAGTGTAAATACTCTTTGGCTCACGCACAAGGCATTTATGAGAGGGGTCCTGCTGCAGCTAGCGGCGAGAGTGAATAGAAACAGATTCCAGGCAATACAGGACGCCCTTATTCGCTTGCAAAATGCGGAACAATGTCATAAAATAAATAATAATCACATTACGTTAGCATCTCTTCAGGAGTGTAGATCTGCACTGAGAACTATCCTCCTTTACCGACCAGAACTAGGGATGAAACGGTTACAGTTCAACTTTTATCATGCCGGGGATAGAGCAGGTGCGCTTTCGGCGCGCAGACTGAAAAGTAATAAAGCCGCAGCTAGAATAACAAGCTTAAAATACAAAGATAAAGTATTTACCCGCCCACAAGAAATAACTGACGCCTTCGCTTCGTACTATTCCTCCCTATATAATCTGCGGGCGGACGGTAACACCGTACAACCATCCATGGAGGCAATCTCCGCGTATCTGGACTCCCTTAAGCTACCCAGAGTCTCTGCAGATGAACTATGCGGTCTATATAGGCCATTCACCCCAGAAGAGATTTTAAAAAACGTAAATGCCACTCCGTCCAACAAGGCCCCTGGACCTGACGGTTTTCCAGTGGAATATTATAAAACATTTCACTCAACACTAATCCCCTATTTAACCAAACTGTATAACTCATTTCTGCTATCGGGGAATATCCCCCCAGAAATGCTTAAAGCCACTGTAGTCACTCTGCCTAAGCCAGGGAAATCCCCGGATGCCCCTGAAAACTTCAGACCAATCTCCCTACTGAATGCTGATCTCAAGCTGTTTGCTAAGTTACTCGCCACTCGTCTCAGCACTGTATTACAAGCCCTGATTAATCAGGATCAGGTTGGCTTTGTGCCAGGAAGGCAGTGCAGGGATGGTACTAGGAAAATGATAGACCTAATCCAAATTGCAGGTTGGTCCAGGGCCCCCACGATCTTTGTATCCTTAGACGCTGAAAAAGCATTCGACAGAGTGCACTGGGGGTTCCTGGACCAGACTCTCAGGAAATTTGGGTTTGAGGGCCATTTCCTGCAAGCTATCTTAGGTCTATACACGGCGCCAAGCGCGAACGTTCTAGCTTCAGGTTTTTTGTCTGCCCCTTTCTCAATTACCAACGGGACTAGGCAGGGGTGCCCGCTGTCACCCGTGATATTCGCGCTAGTGATGGAACCTATGGCTGAGAAAATGCATAGCTGTGCGCGGATGTCAGGGATTGCAGTGGGGAAGTATTCGCACTGCATTGGATTGTATGCTGATGATGTCATTCTGACGCTCGCTAACCCTTTAATCTCATTACCAGCTGCACTAGAAATTTTGGACCAGTATTCATCCGTATCATATTATAAGCTGAATGTTAGTAAAACCAATGTACTCTCAATTAATGTACCTGCTAGCATGCATCAAGACCTTGGTGAAAAGTACCCTTTCAACTGGGCATCTGAATCGATAAGATATTTGGGAGTGGAGCTATCCAGCTCATTACCAGGCATGATTTCGCTTAATCATAAGCTATTAAGGTCTGAACTGCAAAAAGGCTACTCCAAATTTGGCAAAGGGGTACTTTCATGGATAGCTAAAATGAACATAGTAAAGATGCTGGTGCTCCCAAAGATCTTGTACATATTCAGATGTATCCCGTTGAAATTCCCTAGGGCTTATATTAAACAGTTGCAGGATGACATGATGGGGTTCATATGGGGAGGTTCTCATCCCAGGATCAGTAAAAGTGTGTTATTTTCAGCTCTCAGGAAAGGGGGATTGGGGGTTCCTGACCTCTACAGTTAATTTTTGGCCAACCTATTGGATCAGTCTATGGAATGGTGGTCCCCATCCTCGCCACATAAATGGTTAACAATTGAGGAGGTTTATGTTAAGAGGAGATCTTTGAAGTCGCTGCTGGCAGCATATTTACTGAAACCTTTTGTTTTCCCCTTGCCACTAGATACGATGCAAGCTTCTATATTTGCCTGGGCCCATGCATTCAAAAATAAAGCACCCTTCTCTATAGAGAAGAAGCAGTTTCCTATATCAGTCATTGAGTACCACATCCCCACGCTTCAACTTACAGGTTGGCTAAATTGTGGGATAGATACTTTGGGGAGCCTGTTTGAGCATTCTGTCTTACGTTCCTTTTTGAGTCTTTGCATTCTAGCTTTAACTTACCTAACTCTGTATTTTACCAGTATCTTCAGATTCGTCACTTTCTTTCATCACTCACTTTAGATATAGAAGTAAATGGGCGAGATCCACTTAGCAAGATTCTCAGTGTGGGTGCACATCCTCATTCCAGCCTCTCTTATTGGTATTCTCTTATGCAATCATCAGAAGGAGAAATTAAAAAGCCCTTCATGTCCAGGTGGGAGACTGAAATGGGGAAAGAATTTACGCTGGATGAATGGTTTGACGCCTTATTTTGGTCCATCAAATCCTCGAAATGCATAAACCATGCTGAGCAAAACAGAAAAATCCAATTGAGATGGTACCTCACCCCAAACAGATTAGCTCATACCAATCCGGATTACTCACCATTGTGTTGGAGAGGGTGCGGTCAGGTTGGTACGCCGTATCATATGTGGTGGAGCTGCACTGCCTTAACTCATTTCTGGGCGTCAGTGTCAAAAATAATAGAGGAGGTTTCAGGGGTCAAGGGGATACTGACCCCGGAGTTGGCGATTCTTAGCATCTGTCTAGGGGAGATACCTAATGATAGCAGGAACATAGTAGCTCATATCCTCTCAGCAGCTAAAAAAGTGATTGCTCGTCAATGGAAAGGTTTACAGTCCCTATCAACTAGCGAAGTCGTTGGTTTGGTTAATTACCATATGCACTACGAGTTCACCTTTGTCTCCTCTATGAAAAATAGAATAGCAACACACAACACATGGTTACTTTGGTTGTCCAGCACATATGCGGTTCCACTCCCGCACTACCTGCTTTAGATTTGAGGTATACATATAATGTACACTTGCGCTTGAGACGTATTTCCTTGCTATACTGTGTAAGAAGCGCTAGACCTAATGTTTGTACTTACGGCACATGCTGCATACTCTGATTGTATATTCTTCTATACACATTTTGGTACCTTCTGTTATTCTTTATTTTGTATGTAATATTATTTATGTTCAGTATGCATAATTTGTAAACTGTCTCATTCACAATATACCATTCAATAAAAATTATTGATTAAAAAAAATAACCTTCCAATTGTCATTCAAAAGAGCGTTTCTTCAGGAAGGAACAAATATACCAAACTTCAAAAAAGCTAAATTTAGCCAACTAAGAGAGGCCATAGGCCAAACTAACTGGGACAAAGTCCTCAAAAATAAAAATACAGCCACAAAATGGGATATTTTTAAAAGCATCCTAAAATCTAATTGTGAGAGGTACATACCTTATGGGAATAAAAGGTTAAGGAACAAGAAGAAACCAATGTGGATAAATAGAACTGTAAAGAAAGCAATAAATGACAAAAAGAAAGCATTTAAATCACTAAAACAGGAGGGTAGCGAGGAAGCACTGAAAAACTATAAGGAAAAAAAATGAATATGTAAAAAACAAATAAAAGCAGTCAAACTAGAGACCGAGAGATTAATTGCCAAAGAGAGCAAAACTAATCCTAAAATGTTCTTCAATTATATTAATGGTAAAAAGTATAAATCTGAAGGTGTCTGCCCTGTACAGAGCAATGAGGGGGAAGTTGCAGAGAGCGACGAGGAGAAAGCAAAGCTATTAATTAACAGGTCTAACTGGATGGACAGGTGTCTTTTTTCGGCCTTATAAACTGTTACTATGTATCAGAGAGGCCTTTAGATAGAAATAGAGGCTGGTCAGCCTTCAGGCTGTCAGACTGAATCTTTCTAGATCTTGGCAGAGTTGAGTGGCCCAGAGGCTACACTGGTGTCAGTAAAACCCTTGACTCATCTGCATGAGTTGAGAACCATGACTCTTCAGCCCAAATGGTATGATGGCTGTAACATGGCTTGGTCTAACCCGATTTTCATCAATACCCTAGGTATGCTGGAAACTGGAGGGAACCTGTAGACCAGCCTGTACCTCCAAGGAATGTACAGGGTATCTGCTGCCAAGAGATTGTCCTCCTAATACAGGAAAAGGAATATTTCCATCTTAGCACTGAATCTGATTACCCTGAGATAAATCTCTGGTACTTCCCACATATAAGCAATCTGCTTGAAGATCTAAATATGGCTATAGATGTTTTAACTTTAGGAGGAGGAGAGGTCATCAATAGAAAAAGCCTGGACAACCCCTTTAATGCTGCCCCTTATTCACCTCCCGGAACAATTTAGGACGCCCAGCATAAAGAATGAAAAACAGAAACGTGACAAGAAAACAAAAGCAAAGCAAACTATCTGTCCAAATCCACACAGGACAGAACAAAAAACACAGGGTTGGAGGGGCTAGGTTAGGACGTAAGGGAAACAGTCATTATCACAATTCTTTGTCCGTGTTCACTTTGCATTTGTCAGCAGCACATCCCGTTTACATGAGCCAACAAACAATAATTCTTATGTCTGTATAAAAGTAGCGATCATCCGATAAACGAGCGTTTACTCCATTGTCTTCTGATCAATGGACATGTTTACACCCGGCAATGGAATGTTCCTTCACACGATCATCAAGGCCTTCAGTCAGTGACTATACTGCCAGTTGGTCAGGAAGTGTTGTCATGGGACACAGCGGAAGAAGGTCTCGTGGAAAATATCAGCCTCGGATTTTGGATATTGGGAGTCCTCCTTGGATATCTGCCTATTTATGCCCCTGTGATGGTAGTTCCTTAGAATAATGGTCCATTCACATGTCTGCAAAATGGTTCTGCATCCGTTCTACAATTTTGCGGAATGGATGCGGACCCATTCATTTTCAATGGGGCCGCAATAGATGCAGACAGCACACAGTGTGCTGTCCGCATCCACACTTCCGTTCCGCAGCCCCGCAAAAAAATAGAACATGTCCTATTCTTGTCCACAGACACGGACAAGAAAAGGCATTTCTACTATAGTGCCGGCCATGTGCGGTCCACAAAATGCTGAACGCACATGGCCGGTGTCTGTGTTTTGCCGATCTGCAATTTGCGGACCGCAAAACAGTTGCGGACATGTGAATGGATCCTAAGAGTTGTTTTACACATGGCTTTTTTATCTGCAGTGTTTGTGTCAGTTTTTCTTCCATTTTTTTATTTATAAAACCAAAAATGAATCCAAAAGGAAGGGAAAATATAAAGGGAGGAATTATACTACTCCATCTTGCTGAATACACCGGGCTTTGGTCCAAAAACTACATCAAAAACTAAAGAGGAGTTTTAAAAAATAAAATGCCATAAGAGAAACCATTTATTTATTTATTTTTTTAAACGGCTGAGTTGTATCAGCGCCAACTTTAAAAGGGTTCTCTGGGCTCCAGATCTATTCACAGGATAGGTCATCAATATAAGAATAGTGGGGGTCTGACACATGGCACCCCTATTAATCAGCCGATGACTGACTATAGCAGTGACGTCACCACCAGTGATTGGCTGCAGTGGTCGTACATCAGGTGGACATGACATCTCTGTGTGAACAGAGACTGGCTCAGGTCAGTCCTGATATCCAGAAATGATGAGAACATTGGGGAAATAGCGCTGCCACATTACTGACTGGATGAAGAATATCGCAGAAGATATTTTATGTGTCTGTATCTTCATTAAAACATTAAAGAGTAACTAAACTTTTATACGATTTTTTTTATATGTTGTCCCTGACCTCCTAAAAAATCTTTTTCTAATATACTTTATTTATTCGTTTTCTATTTTTACCATACTTTTTCACCCCTAAAGCTCATCATTCACTGGTGCGCTAAAACTCCGTTCTCCCTACACCGCTGGCTGTCAGCGGTGTACAGAGTACTCGTTTTATGAATGGGGCCGCAGCAGCGCAGGAAGTACGGGCAGGAGCGCTCATTGCTGCCCCTGCCCGTACTCCCTGGACTATTACTAACTGCTGGCATAGCACATGGGTACCCTGTACCCATGTACTAAGCCAGGATTAGATGAGCTGAGCGGGCTCCTGCTTCTGCCTGATCCGCTAAGCTAAGAGAGCTGACATGCAGTGGGCGCTCCTGCCTGTACTCCCTGCGCTGTTTCGGCCCCATTCATAAAATGAGTACTCCGTACACCACTGACAGATCAGCGGTGTAGGAAGAACTAAGTTTTAGCGCACCAGTGAATGGTGCGCTTTAGGGTGAAAAAGTACGGTAAAAATTGAAAACTAATAAATAAAGTATATTAGAAAAATACTTTTTAGGGGGCTAGGGACAACATATTAAAAGTTAGTACAAAAGTTTAGTTACTCTTTAATTATTACTCCAGTGATAATACTCATCAGGCAGATAGATGAGCAGATACTGTCCATGGAGAGGCAGCAGCCCCGGGCATATAAAGCAGTGTCATCCAGCTTTCCATAGACTCTGAGTGACATATATTCCTCCCCCAGTCTCTCATCCAGTACTAAGTATCACAGTGGTCATGGACGTGTCTGGATCTGGCATTAGGCCCATGAAGCAGGAAGCCCAGTATGAACAATACTATAGGTCCATGTAAATGAAGGATCATCTGTCTATAATTTCCACTAGTCAAAGTTTTGTCACTTTTGATGGTAAGAATCGCAGAGTGTGCTGCACCCTGATTGATGGATGTGATAACTCTCAGAAATGTGATAACTTTTCAGAAACTTTCCACATGTGATAAGTCTTGATCAGTGGGGGCCCAGGTACTGAGACTTCACACCGATCACTATAATGAAGAGGCAGGAGCGCTCAGCTGAGTGATGTCATCTTCTGTTTCTGATCAGCTCTCCTTGGAGAGAAGCAAGAGGTGCACAAACTCCTAGAAATCCATACACTGCTCGCTCCGCTGTCCAAGGAGAGTGATCAGAAATGAAGGGGCACGCCCCTCAGCTGAGCATTTCTACCACTTCATTTTAGCATTTGGTGGGGGTCTCAGCACTTGGGCCCCCTCTGATCAATACTAATGACGTCAGATGTTTCTGAAAGTGAAAAACTAAGGGTGCATTTGTAACACCCCAGGGTTTTGTTACTACATGCCTCTACCCCACTACTATCTTCTAAGAGCCTTTATATTGTCATTAGATATGATTTTGCTCATGTCCTCCACAAATGTGCATATAAAGCTATGTTAAATGCAATTGTTCATGTAATTATCCTGGTTTTCCAGCAGGTGGCAGCAACTCATTGGCAGGTTAGTGTTTAGTGTATCTGAGCTGGAATGGTTTATTCCAGCTTAGCTCCCCATCTGTGGAGAGGTGGGCTGGACCCACATCCTGCAGTGTGGGTGGAGAAGGAAGTTTAAGTCAGTGCCAGCTCCCCCCTTCCTGCTAGAGGAAGGCTGTGATAGTGTGCAGGAGAACCCCTTCTTAGGGAAGACAGCAAGGACATAGTCTCGGCTGAGACGTGGCCATATACCCAGTCTGAGCACTTTCAGGTCTGCTGGATGAAGAGAGCAGAAACTACAGCCAAACTCCAGAGTTCCAGGAAGAAAGCATCCCCTGAGAATCCATCTGTGAGATAAGTCCAGAGTTCTAGGAGAAGCCTATTTCTCCTCAGCTAGACTGTCCCCACACAGCAGAAGGTACCAGATAAGTGTAGAAGCTAATCCTGCCACAGTTACCGAGCTACCAAGCAGTTATCCTGCAAGCTCCACATTTAAAGCAGAAGTACTCATTCCTGCCAATCATTGCCAAAACCTGCTGGGACCAAGAGACCAAAGCTGTATACTGTTTGGATGCAAGTTATTTCAAGTAAAGCAACGTTTGAACTTCATCTAAAGGTCTGGACATCATTTATTCTGCAAAGTTCCTCTATTACTCCTACTGTTACTACACTCAAATTTATTGCAAGTGAGCCAGGAGTCCAGCCGTACCCAGGTAGGAGACACCGTGACACAACTACCACAAAACTACAGAGACATTATAGGCCATTACACCACTCTGGCATTCCTAATCTGGGACGTGCATTATAACACTTTGGAATGGCCCTGGGGTATTACCCTGTGCAGGCTGCAATTGGCGTCATGACAAATACAGAATATTATCCACCCGTACCTGTCCACTGCATTAAAAGTGGCGTCACGAACAGGATCGAATTGTGTGTCTAACACTACTACAAGGCTAAAGAACTGTGTACAAACCCTGAAAATTGACTATTGCTTTTATTGCGGTGCGAGTGTCATGGAACCATGAACCAGACGTACAACAAGAGATAAGTGGAAATAAGAAGGCTTTATTGAAAATCAAGCTGTAAGCAAAAGTCCAAACGGATGGCTAAACCGAAGCAGGGTCTTGCGTAGACAGAGGTCAGGAACCAGAAGGGTAGTCAGACGAAGCCTGGATCAGGAACCAGCAGGGTAGTCAGATGAAGCCGGGATCAGGAACCAACGGGGTAGTCAGACGAGGCCAGGATCAGGAACCAGAAGCAGCAGCAGTCTTAGAAGCATGTGAACACAGGAGGACCAAGCAAGGAACTGAAGCCACAGACCTCCTATATATATGAGCTAGGCATCCAGCTCCTCCCAGTGGGAAGGAGAAGCCGCAGGGTGGGAGGCTACAAGAAACCCAGAAACCAAGATGGCCGCCAGCACATGTCAAACGAAGGAGAACAGTAAGAAGGTAAGACCATGACAGTACCTCCCCCTCAAGGGCCCCTCCTCCGCGGAGTAAGGAACGGTTTCTGAGGGAAGCGTGCGTGGAAGGCTCGGAGCAAAGCAGGAGCATGGACATCTGCGGAGGGAACCCAGGAACGCTCCTCTGGACCATAACCACGCCAATGGACCAAAAACTGCAACCGACCGCGGACCAGGCGTGAGTCCAGGATATTGCTCACCTCATATTCCTCACGTTTGCCCACTTGGACCGGACGGGGCCGAGGAACCGAGGAAGTGAAACGATTACACACCAATGGCTTCAACAGGGAGACATGAAACACGTTGGAGATCCGCATGCCAGGAGGAAGCGCAAGGGCATAGGCTACCGGGTTTACCCTGCGAAGCACTCGGAAGGGACCAACAAAGCGAGGCGCCAGCTTGGGAGTGGGCACTCGAAGGTTGAGGTTGCGGGTGGACAACCATACACGGTCTCCGACCTGGTAGGAAGGAGCGGGCGCTCATCTGTGATCAGCCTGGAGTCTCTGGCGCTGCGCAGAGACCTCAAGGGACCTCTGGATCTGTACCCAAGAAGCACGTAGGACGGAAAGGTGATCCTCCATAGCCGGAATATCCTGGGGAGAGAATACCTCCGGTAACACGGCAGGTTGGAACCCATAATTGGCCATGAAGGGAGACGTCCCAGAGGAAGAGTTCACCGCCGTGTTCCTGGCAAACTCAGCCCAAGGCAGGAGGTCAACCCAATTGTCTTGGTGATCGGAGACATAGCAACGAAGGAATTGCTCCAAGGCCTGATTGGATCGTTCTGCAGCCCCATTGGACTGAGGGTGGTAGGCCGAGGAGAAAGAGAGATGAATCCCCAACTGGGAGCAAAAGGCGCGCCAGAACCTGGACACAAACTGACTCCCCCGATCCGACACAATCTCCTTGGGCAAACCGTGCAACCGGAAGACCTCCCTGGCGAAAATCGTGGCCAACTCTTGTGCAGAGGGTAACTTCTTGAGAGGAACACAGTGGCACATTTTGGAAAACCGATCCACAATCATGAGAATGACCGTATGGCCTCGGGATGCAGGGAGGTCCACAATGAAATCCATCCCCAGGTGTGACCATGGGCGCTCCCCGGTGGCTATGGGTTGCAAAAGGCCCAACGGAAGGTGCCGAGGGGACTTACTCTGGGCACAAACGGAGCATGCCGCTACATATGCGGCGATGTCGGAACGTAGAGAAGGCCACCAGAACAGACGTGAAACAGCCCAGGACAGCTGATTCTTTCCAGGATGCGCCGCGGCCTTGGAGTTATGGTAGGTTCGCAACAACCGAGTGCGCAACTCCTCAGGCACAAAACACCTGCCGTTGGGTCTCCCAGAGGGAGCACCAGATTGAGCCGCCAAAATCTGCTCACCCAGGGGAGAGGTCAGGCTGGAGGTATGACCGAAGTCTGAATCGACTCCTCCCCGGACAGCTCGGAGTACTGCCGTGATAAGGCATTCGCTCTGATGTTCTTGGAACCGGGTAGGTAGGAGACCACGTAATTAAAACGTGACAAGAACAGAGCCCATCTGGCCTGACGTGGTGTCAATCTCTTGGCCTCAGAAAGGTAGGTCAGATTCTTGTGGTCCGTCAGGATGAGAACCGGAACCACCGACCCCTCGAGCAAGTGCCTCCATTCTTTAAGGGCCTGCACGATGGCCAATAACTCCCTGTCACCAATCTGATAGTTGCACTCCGCGGAAGACAGTTTCCGGGAGTAAAACCCACAAGGAAGCAGAGGACCCCCTGGTGTTCTACGCTGAGACAGAAGGGCGCCTACTCCCGTCTCAGACGCGTCCACCTCGAGGACAAAGGGCAACCCAGGGTTGGGATGCGACAGAATCGGAGCCGACACAAAGGCGGACTTTAGAGCCTCAAAAGCTCGGATGGCCTCGAGCGGCCAGACCTGGAAATTACTGCCCTTCCTGGTCAGATCCGTGAGAGGCTTGGCTAGCATAGAAAAGTCCCTGATGAACTTCCGATAATAATTGGCGAAGACCAAAAAGCGCTGCAGGGCACGGAGACCACTGGGCTGGGGCCACTGTAAGACAGCCGAAACCTTCTCAGGATCCATGGAGAACCCCTCAGCGGAAATGATGTAACCTAAGAAGGTTACCTGGGATCGGTGAAATTCGCATTTCTCAAGCTTACCGAACAGCCTGTTCTCTCGTAACCGTTGCAACACTCGTCTGACATCCATAATGTGGGCCTCCATGGATTCAGAATATACCAAGATGTCATCCAAATAGACCACCACACACTGCTGCAACAGGTCACGGAAAACATCGTTGATGAATTCCTGGAAGACTGCGGGCGCATTGCACAACCCAAAGGGCATGACCAAGGATTCATAATGACCGGTCCTGGTGTTAAACGCGGTCTTCCACTCATCGCCCGACTTGATCCTTACCAGGTTATATGCCGCCCTCAGGTCGAGTTTGGTAAAGACCGTGGCCCCTTTGAGGCGATCGAACAGCTCGGAAATCAAGGGTATCGGGTAAGCGTTCTTGATCGTGATGCGATTGAGACCCCTGTAATCGATGCAAGGCCTCAACTCACCGCCCTTCTTTTTCACAAAGAAAAATCCAGCCCCTGCCGGGGACGAGGATTTGCGAATGTGTCCGCGTGAAAGCGCCTCCCTCACGTACTCCTCCATGGCCTCATTCTCCGCTACCGACAGTGGATAGACTTTGCCACGAGGAGGAACGGCACCAGATTGTAACTCTATGGCACAATCGTATGGGCGGTGCGGAGGTAGGGCAACCGCGCGCACCTTATCGAATACATCCCGGTACTCTTCGTATTCAGGAGGCAACAGAGAGTCCGAGGAAGTACACAGCAACTTGACAGGCCCATGGATGCAACTAGCCCCACACTGCGGTGACCACGAGAGGATCTCGGCCGATCTCCAATCGAAAGTCGGATTATGCTTCTGGAGCCAGGGGTACCCCAAGACCACCGAGTAGTGTGGAGACGAAATCACCTGGAGACAGACCGACTCTCTGTGAACGGCACCAATGGCTATCCCCACTGGAAGGGTCTCTTGAGTCACGTGTGGCGGCAGAAGGGGTCTGCCGTCTATCGCCTCAAGAGCCAGTGGGGAACCTCGAGGCTGCAGAGGAATGGAATTGGCGGCAGCGAACACACTATCAATGAACAAACCACCAGCACCAGAGTCCACCAACGCCTGGGTCGTCACCGAGCCCCCGACCCAGGAGAGGACAACAGTAATCAGTGGTTTGTCAACACGGGAAACCGGGGACGAGGAGACTCCACCCAAGATCTGCCCCCGACAGGATCTCAGGTGCGAGCGTTTCCCGGACGGTTCGGACATGCCAACCGAAAATGCCCACCGAGACCACAGTACATGCATCGGCCCTCGCGTCTCCGGAGTACCCTCTCCCCCTCGGACAGGCGAGCAAACCCCAGCTGCATGGGTTCACCCCCAGACGAGTCATCCCCAGGAGGCGTGGGAGGAGAGGGAGGCACGGGTGGGACAGCAAACGTAGGCGCCAATCTGTTAGAAGACCTCCGCAGGCTCTCCTTAAAGGAAGGTCTCTCCCTGAGTCTGGTGTCAATCAAAATCAGGAAAGAAATAAGAGACTCGAGCTCCACTGGTAGGTCCTTAGCTGCAACCTCATCCTTCAAGACATCCGAGAGACCATGAGAGAAAGCAGCGACCAGAGCCTCATTATTCCAGCCCACCTCTGCTGCCAGGGTACGAAACTCAATGGCGTATTCAGCTACGGATCGTGAACCCTGTCTGATGGACATAAGGAGCTTCGCAGCAGAGGCAGCACGAGCCGGCACATCGAATACCTTCCGAAGAGAAGCAACAAAACCGGAAAACTCGGCAACCACCGGATTGTTGTTCTCCCATAAAGGGCTGGCCCAGGCCAAGGCCTTGTCCGAGAGCAGCGAGATCAAGAAGCCCACCTTTGATCTCTCAGTAGGAAAGGCATGTGGCAGCAACTCGAAATAAATGCCCACCTGGTTAAGGAAACCTCGGCACTGAGTTGGCTCTCCCCCAAAGCACTGTGGAAGGGGGGCAGAACCGGTCATACCCCGAGACACCGCAGGCGCAGCAACAGGTGTCGGGTAGACTCTGGCGCAACAACCGGAGCGGCAGTAGGAGCGGGCCCAGGAGCGACAACCGACCCATCGGCAACGGAAGCGAAATGAGCCGTGCGTTCAAGCAGGGTTTGCAACGCCACAGCGAACCGACCCAACAGGTGATCCTGCTGATCAAGTCTGGCAACCAGCGTAGGTAGCGAGGATGGCCCTGTACCGTCAAAATTCATGGCTTGGTCCTAATGTCATGGAACCATGAACCAGACGTACAACAAGAGATAAGTGGAAATAAGAAGGCTTTATTGAAAATCAAGCTGTAAGCAAAAGTCCAAACGGATGGCTAAACCGAAGCAGGGTCTTGCGTAGACAGAGGTCAGGAACCAGAAGGGTAGTCAGACGAAGCCTGGATCAGGAACCAGCAGGGTAGTCAGACGAAGCCGGGATCAGGAACCAACGGGGTAGTCAGACGAGGCCAGGATCAGGAACCAGAAGCAGCAGCAGTCTTAGAAGCATGTGAACACAGGAGGACCAAGCAAGGAACTGAAGCCACAGACCTCCTATATATATGAGCTAGGCATCCAGCTCCTCCCAGTGGGAAGGAGAAGCCGCAGGGTGGGAGGCTACAAGAAACCCAGAAACCAAGATGGCCGCCAGCACATGTCAAACGAAGGAGAACAGTAAGAAGGTAAGACCATGACAGCGAGAAAGGGCTCACATTTCTGAGAGTTATCACATCCATCAATCAGGGTGCAGCACACTCTGCGATTCTTACCATCAAAAGTGACAAAACTTTGACTAGTGGAAATTATAGACAGATGATCCTTCATTTACATGGACCTATAGTATTGTTCATACTGGGCTTTCTGCTTCATGGGCCTAATGCCAGATCCAGACACGTCCATGACCACTGTGATACTTAGTACTGGATGAGAGACTGGGGGAGGAATATATGTCACTCAGAGTCTATGGAAAGCTGGATGACACTGCTTTATATGCCCGGGGCTGCTGCCTCTCCATGGACAGTATCTGCTCATCTATCTGCCTGATGAGTATTATCACTGGAGTAATAATTAAAGAGTAACTAAACTTTTGTACTAACTTTTAATATGTTGTCCCTACCCCCCTAAAAAATATTTTTCTAATATACTTTATTTATTAGTTTTCTATTTTTACCGTACTTTTTCACCCCTAAAGCGCACCATTCACTGATCTGTCAGTGGTGTACGGAGTACTCATTTTATGAATGGGGCCGAAACAGCGCAGGGAGTACGGGCAGGAGTGCCCACTGCATGTCAGCTCTCTTAGCTTAGCGGATCAGGCAGAAGCAGGAGCCCGCTCCGCTCATCTAATCCTGGCATAGTACATGGGTACAGGGTACCCATGTGCTATGCCAGCAGTTAGTAATAGTCCAGGGAGTACGGGCAGGGGCAGCAATGAGCGCTCCTGCCCGTACTTCCTGCGCTGCTGCGGCCCCATTCATAAAACTAATACTCTGTACACTGCTGACAGCCAGCGGTGTAGGGAGAACTGAGATTTAGCGCACCAGTGAACGATGAGCTTTAGGGGTGAAAAAGTATGGTAAAAATAGAAAACGAATAAATAAAGTATATTAGAAAAAGATTTTTTAGGAGGTCAGGGACAACATATAAAAAAATCGTATAAAAGTTTAGTTACTCTTTAATGTTTTAATGAAGATACAGACACATAAAATATCTTCTGCGATATTCTTCATCCAGTCAGTAATGTGGCAGCGCTATTTCCCCGATGTTCTCATCATTTCTGGATATCAGGACTGACCTGAGCCAGTCTCTGCTCACAGCGCCAGCACTCCAAGGGTTAATTCGCCATATTTCTGTAATGGCGCAGCTTCTTCATGTACCTCAGAAGCGGGAAAACACAGGAACGCCCTCTCAGGAGTGCAAAAATGCTGACTACACCCCTCTAGAAGCGGGAAACCTAAATCCTGCCCACCAAGAACTCTGCATGCCAAGCCCAGGGAGTGAAGACTCCTCCGCATAGACTCCATCCTCTCTTCCTGTCTGCATCATGGCTGAGAGAAAGATGGCGTTGAGAGTGCCGCAGCCAAAGTGGGATCAGTTGACCATTGGAGAAGAACCAGTGTACGAGAGTTACCCACCGGAGATCCAGGTCTCCCAACTTGTGCAGAGACAGCTGCCACTTCTTAAACTAAGATGGCCACCGGCTTAAGCCCGCTCCCGTGGAAGCATCTGCCATCACTAACAAGGCCCCAGAGGGGATGACTACGTCTGCGACCTCACCGCCTGGCCCAGTGGTTGGCGTAACTGCACCTGAGTTGACCTTTAATCCCAGGGTGCAACCCTATGTCTTACCTTGGAAGCTTCCACAGGCGCCCCTCGCTTGCCTACCAGAACCCCTTAAGCCAGAGGTGCTGCCTGTCTCTGCACCCGCAAGGGATCCCGTCTTGCAGCAGGTTGCAGCAGCTTTCTCCAGGCTGACTGGAGAGGAGAGAATTGGGTGATGGTCAGAAGGCAGTGAAGACAAAGTGGATTCCATATCCCTAATATTACATTCTGGTATAATCCGGTATGTGCACTCAGAGTTGCACTTGAAAGATGTTGCATTGAAAAGACCAAACATCTTATGGGGAGTATTGTGTGGTTGGGACTGTTATAGGCTGTACAGTGTTATGGCACTGTTATGAGGTGCATCATGTAGTTGGCACTATATGGCTGACTCTGTTATGCCGAGCAGTCAGTAGTTGGCATTGCAGGACGCAGCGGCCGGGGAGCTTTGCCACCACACAGACATTATACAGCGCCGTCGTCATTTACTTCTGGTACACACACTTTATTTACAGGAGAAAATCCACCCCACAGAGCAAAAGTCAAGCTGAAGCACACATTCCTATACGTGTGGAAAGGGTTAAACACGACCGGTCCTACGGTCTTCACGTCACCATCATTTTTTATATGGATCGGACTACGGATTGGATGTGCAACGGGCGGCCTCCTCCCAGGGCCCTCTCTATATAAAACGCGTCCCAAGTGTAGGAATTGTCGAGTGGTATAGACCTTGTATGTAGTTGAACAGCAGCTTTACTTGAATAAACATTCATCAGAAACAGTCTTCAAGCTTTGTCTTGGTCCCAGCAGGCTTTAGCATGAAACTGGCAGGCAAACTCCACTCTGCTATATCTGTTTATCGCTGGCTGTATAACTCAGCTTCTTCTGTATGCTGCACTTCTTCTCTGTAGTCTGACTCTAGGTTATGCCAGGGAATTTTCCTCCTGGCTCCTGAGGCTTCAAGCTGTGGCCTCCATGGCCAGCAGAGCTGAGGGTGCTCTGGCTGGCGTGGGCACATCCAGCAGAGATGTGCCCCTGCACACCCTTCCCCTAGCTGGGGGTAAACTAGACTGACTATAATTTCTGCCCCACCCTTACTGCAGGAAGTAGGATTCGACCACCTTAGAATGGAATGGTTAGAATGGGTTAGAATGGAATGGTTAGCTCCATTCCACATAATTACAGCTCTGCTGGGTTTGCTGCCACCTGCTGGTGAACCAGGCACTTTACATGAACAGTTACATAACATTAGAAATGCACATTGTGGAGGACCTGGAATAAAAGCATATGATGACATGAGGTTAGACCAATAGAGACAGTAGCAAGGTGCAGAAGTAGTAACACCACTCTGGTGTAGAATAAACTTTTTCCGATTTGGGAATGCACCTGTCGAATGGAGCGTCTCCACTATGCGGTTGTCAGAGGGCCAGAAATGAATGACAGTGGATAACTGGCCAGTGCCACCCGATGTCTGTAATGTTAGCGCCCGCCCTGGTCTCTGCTTTAAAGCTTGTCTGTGTCATTAAATCCGGGAAATTGTCCGTTGCCGGGAGAAGAGTCAGTCCAAGGATCACCTCGCTGTGTCTCTAGAACTGCCAATACTAAAATCTGCTCACTTGATCCGTGGGCGAGCTGATGTCATGTTTCTAGTAAATATGGTAAGAACATTCGCCGTGTGCTCGGCGGTGTCGCCTTCATGTCCTCCTTTTGCTGTTTCCCTGCCAAAGTTTTAATTCCATTCAGAACCTTAAGTAAAACGTATTGAAATGACCAAAAAACAAGGAGATCCCTTTAATCAGACACTGAATGCTCCTATAAGGGTCCATACACACATCCGTATGTGTTTTGTGAATTCACGGATCCGCAAAACACGGACACCTGCAATGTGCGTTCCGCATTTTGCCAACCGCACATCGCCGGCACTATAATAGAATATGCCTAATCTTGTCCACATCGTGCGGCCCCATAGAAATGAATGGGTCCGCAATTCCGTTTCCGCAAAATGCGAAACAGAATTGCGGATGTGTAAATGGACCCTAATGTGGGTAATTAATAAACCCTGTGTTAGATGAGCTTCTGTGCCCCTATGACAGGGGTGGCCAACCTTACAGACACAAAGAGCCAGAAAAAAAACAACTTATGACTGCGAGGAGCCACAAGCTATAGATTTACACAAATATGCGTGCACACGACAGTATTACTGCAATTGAGTTATCAAACATTTAAAAGTGCATTTAAACCACCTTTCCTACCTGTAGTGAGAATTCTGGCAATCTTTGTTTTTCACAATTTGTTTCAAGATTTCTCAGATGACCGCCCTATGCTCAGATGACCGCCCCATGCTCAGATGACACCCAATGCTCAGATGACCGCCCCATGCTCAGATGACCGCCCCATGCTCAGATGACCGCCCCATGCTCAGATGACCGCCCCATGCTCAGATGACCGCCCATGCTCAGATGACCGCCCTATGCTCAGATGACCGCCCTATGCTCAGATGACCGCCCCATGCTCAGATGACCGCCCTATGCTCAGATGACCGCCCTATGCTCAGATGACTGCCCATGCTCAGATGACCGCCCCATGCTCAGATGACCGCCCCATGCTCAGATGACCGCCCCATGCTCAGATGACCGCCCCATGCTCAGATGACCGCCCCATGCTCAGATGACCGCCCCATGCTCAGATGACCGCCCCATGCTCAGATGAACGCCCCATGCTCAGATGACCGCCCCATGCTCAGATGACCGCCCCATGCTCAGATGACCGCCCCATGCTCAGATGACCGCCCCATGCTCAGATGACCGCCCTATGCTCAGATGACCGCCCTATGCTCAGATGACCGCCCTATGCTCAGATGACCGCCCATATGCTCAGATGACCGCCCTATGCTCAGATGACCGCCCAATGCTCAGATGACCGCCCCATGCTCAGATGACCGCCCAATGCTCAGATGACCGCCCTATGCTCAGATGACCGCCCCATGGTCAGATGACCGCCCCATGGTCAGATGACCGCCCCATGCTCAGATGACCGCCCAATGCTCAGATGACCGCCCAATGCTCAGATGACCGCCCCATGCTCAGACGACCGCCCCATGCTCAGATGACCGCCCATGCTCAGATGACCGCCCAATGCTCAGATGACCACCCAATGCTCAGATGACCGCCCAATGCTCAGATGACCGCCCAATGCTCAGATGACCACCCAATGCTCAGATGACCGCCCCATGCTCAGACGACCGCCCTATGCTCAGATGACCGCCTTATGCTCAGATGACTTCCCTCTCATAGAGGTCGGGAGCCGGCTATATGATTCTGCAGCCAGCACCCGCCTCCTGTATTTGAATAAATGAGTGAGTTAACTTCATTGGTGGCAGCAGCCACAGCCCCTTCCCTCCTCTTTTCCTCTGCGCTCTCATTGCTGGCGGCAGCGGCAGCAGCATAGGAGGGAGGGGGGACTGCTTTCTTCTCCCCTGTGCTGCTGATAGTTCGATACCTGCGAGCGACATCCCTAGTACAGGAATAGCTGGCCCGCTCCCCTGCAAGCCGCATATGTAGAGGAGAGCGCGCTCCTCTGCGAGCCGTAAATGAAGGTGCGAGGAGCCGCATGCGGCTTGCGAGCCACAGGTTGGCCACCCCTGCCCTATGACAACACTTCCTGCTCCTTGTCCAGTTCTTTACTCGATTTACTCCAGTTCTTTGCTCCATGTAATGGTTCTTTTAGGCCTCATGCACACGGCAGTTGTGCGGCCGTTCCGTGCATTGAGGACCGCAATTTGCGGTCCACAATGCACGGGCGATATCCGCGCGGAGGCCGGGATGGATCGAGACCCATTCAACTTGAATGGGTCTGTGATCCATCCGCACTGCAAAAAAATAGAACATGTTCAATTTTCTTGCGATGCGGAGGCATGGACAGAAACACTACGGAGTGCTTCCGTGGGCTTCCAATCCGTGCTTCCGTTCCGCACCGCATCTTCCGGATTGTGGACCCATTCAAGTGAATGGGTCCACATCCATGACGCGGGGTGCACACGGCCGGTGCCCGTGTATATGCAGGCCGCAATACGGACGGGCAACGGCCGTGAGCATGAGGCCTTACACGGGCAGATTTCCAGGCAGTAACGAGCACCAGTTGACGATGCAGAATCTCAATTGACGCTTATTTACGCTCTATTTAAAGGGGTTGTCCGATTACAAAGGTTAATCCCCTATCCACAGGATATTGGATAATTGTCTGATCGGCGAGGGGCCCAGTCTCTGGGGTCCCCACTGTGTTCCCCTGTTTGAATGGGACAGCAAACATTTCAGCTCTTTGGGGGCTCCACCGCTCCTTTCAGAGTAAGATGAGCGCCATTATTTTGATCACCAGGGAATCCGGCAGTCAGACCTCCGCCGATCAAACACAGCAGGGATGTCCAACCTGCGACCCTCTAGCTGTTGCAAAACTACAACTCCCAGCATGCATGGACAGCCTACAGCTATTAGGGCACGCTGGGAGTTGTAGTTTTGCAACAGCTGGAGGGCCGCAGGTTGAGCACGCCTGAAACACAGGATAGGGGATGAGTTGTCTTAATGGGACTACCCCTTTAGGGCTCATTCACACGGCCGTTGCCCGTGTGGCTGTATTGCGGCCCCCAAACGGCGGGTCCGCAATACATGGGGCACCAGCCGTGTGCACCCTGCATCACGGATGCGGACCAATTCACTTGTTTCTGGCCGTGCCTCCACAACGCAAAAAAGTAGTGCATGCACTACTTTTTTGCGGTGTGGACCATCAAGTAAATTGGTCCGCGATCCGCATGCGGCTGCCCCACGGTAGGCGCCCGTGCATTGCGGACCGCAATCTGCGGTCCTCAGAACAGGCCCGGCAAGCACACGGTCGTGTGCCTGACCCCTTAAGCAATAATCATAACATGCAAAGTGTCTAGGAACGAACAATCGTTAACGCGACTGTTCTTCCCCGTTCAGTTTGAATTTGTCGGCAGCACATCCCTGTGAACAAATAATAATTCTTATGTCTGTAAAAAAGTAGCGCTTATCCAATAAATGAGCGTTTACACCATTATCTTCTGATCAATGGACATGTTTACTCCCGGCAATGCTCGGAAAAAATCGTGCATAGGAACGAACATTTTTCCAATCATCAGCCTGTGTACAAGGCCTTCAGTCAGTGACTATACTGCCAGCTGGTTAGGAAGCGTTGTCATGGGACACAGCGGCAGAAGGTCTCGCGGAAAATATCAGCCTCGGATTTGGGATATTGGGAGTCCTACTTGGATATCTTATTTATGCCCCTGTGATGGTGATGCTTCAGAATTAGGGTTGTCTCACATATGGCACAGCAGCCAGGTATAGTCCAGTGATATAGTCCTGGGTCAGATTACTATACTGGTCTCTGGATAATCCATTATAAGTCCAGTATAGAGTATCTGACTCTGCACTTTATCACGTGGCTCCACCTGACTGCTTTGCATAGCCCTGGACCCCCCAGGATACTAGGGTCTTATTAACCCCCAGGATACTAGGGTCTTATTAACCCCCAGGATACTAGGGTCTAATGTCATCCTCCAGGGGCTGCCACCACTCTGGCTCTTCACGCAGCACTGTGTCCTGGCATTGCACAGCATCAGGTCATAGTGTGCGCCTACACAATCTACGTCCTGAAGCGGTACACTTTCAGGACATAGGCCTGCTCTGGCACCTAGAGATGAGGACCAGGGATCGTTATGTAATGTCAGCACAGCCATACTCATCACTCCCTGGGCCTCCAGTCCTTTACTAATGAAAGCTTTTTACGATGGAAGCACTCATTAGTTAAAATAATAATGCCCCCTCCTTCCTTGACGTATCGCAGATAATTAACTCGGGGGGTGCATGTGGCCTGCATGTGTGAGTAACCCCTGGGTTAGATCATCAGCCTTTACAGTCTCCATTCACTGACAGAAAACAAATTCTACAAAGGAAAAGACCGGCACTTGCTGAAATAGATGCATTGCCTCTATTTCAGCGAGTGTGGGTCTTCTCCTTTGTGTATTTGCGGGTTGCCGACCCTGACACGTGCACCGCGCATGAATAGTGGAGTGCCGGCTGTTTCTTTTTGTTGAGCAAACAGACTCTAGCGAGGAAATGAAATACAAAATGATATTAGAGCATTACAGAACTTGTCATTATACGGGGAATCTGTGAAGCAGGGATTTGGTCGCCTCTGTCTTCTGCGCTGGTTTTAATGAATAAACCACATCTGAGATCAGTTGTGTCTTCTGCTGATGGGTCCGCACAGTTCATCCTTCTTCACCGATCAGATACTACAACCCCCAATTTACATGTTTATTAAGAAAGACCATGAGAAACAGAGAAGTGCTCCACTGTAATCATACAAAAAAGGAATAAGTATTATACATGTAAAAGCTCCTTCCGGTCAGACAAAACCTCAGCTTTACATACTGCCCCCCTGATAATACAGTCAGCGCTGCTCTCAGGATCATCGGGGGTCCCGGCAGTCGACGGGGAAATCACATATTCTACCTATCTACCACCACTTCATCCGATTGGAATAACCCTCTAATGATCAACAGTTATCAATCTCAGGACATCTCCCCCATTATAGGGTTTTTCAGAGAAAGTTTAGAAAATAAAAAGCATTACGGACCTCCACCGATCCCCATCACTGCTACCATGACAGCCTAATTTATCCAGTTACTGATGAGGTGAGTCACCAGTAAAGCCTGTGATAGGCCCAGTGCCCTGTTACTGGCATTTCTGGTGTGTTGAGCCAGGACATAAAGTGGAAATTGTCCGCACTGAGGGATCAGTGGAGGTAAAGCGACAGACTGGCACCTCCAAAACCAAAAAGTAAGCATACCATCATTTTCGGTGCACCATAGGCAGGGCTGCTCTGTTTGGTGCAACTAAATTCCCTTGCGTCATTTGCACTGACAATCAAACGAGAGGGCGAGACACTGTGACACTTTACTGGCTAAGCGATGGTGCCCTGAAAATCTTATTTGTATAAGAATTAAAAGAAGCATTTCTCAGGATTAGAGGACCAGATTTTCACAAGAAAGGTACAGTTATTTCTTAGGGCTCCTGCATGGTGGTATGCTTACTTTGAAACCAATTTTGTAAGTGACAAACTCCCTGTAAAATTTATATTCGGATAAAACATTAATGCTGCTACATCTTATCTCCAAGAAATTGCTATATGCTTCATGTTCTCAGAAGGTCCTGCTGAAGCTTTCTACATATCTATATAGTGATTATAATGTGGGCAACATGGGACTCAGCTTCTTATTTTAACAGAGGCTTCATCAAGAACATACAGGATAACATGTAAGGGTTCAGTGAAGGAAGCACGGAAGGTGTGCAAGTGTCTGATGGGGTCACACAGCTGGTAGAAGGACAGACGCCCGGCCTCATAATCTAAGAAGACTCCAAGTGTTGGACAAATTGGATTAACATCAGGGATTAGGATAACCGAGTTGTGAAATGCTGAACACTTTTTATCACACATGGCCAAACACCAAGATTTATCATTCTGTGCAATACCAGACTGATATCCATTTCTTTCTATACTGGGATAACACATTCCAATGCCGCATTGTCCCATCTGGTTCCACTCTACCTCATAGTAATGTCTTCCTGAGGAGAAACTACATCTGCTTAATATCTGGTTGTAACTCTGAAACCTTCCTGGCATTTCTGGTCGGCCCTGGTTTTCTTTCAAATCTGTTGCTGTTTTCATATCTTCTGATAACACCATCTTTGTATGAGCCGTGTCCACATCCAGCAAGATGTCTGGAACATGGAACCTGAGCTCTGATGTTACATAGGTGACAACATCCTTCATAGATCGGTGTAATATTGATGAGATCAGAACATCTTCCAGATCATCAGCCATCTCATTGTCACTGACTGGAGCTTCTTCTTCTGCCTCCACACTGTTATCACTAAGGGATGCTCTTTGGTCTGATTCTTCTAGGACACTTTTTGGGTCAGTCCCATTATCCTGCACTTTGGGGTCAGGTACATGAACTTCATCTTCTCCTGGGACCAGTCCCACCTCTTCAGCATTGATCTGTCCACTATCTTCTCTTGTGTCCTCATCATCTCCACGACTAGATACTGTAATGTCACTTTCTTGTAATAGTCTTATTGGGTCAGTGACACAACACATCTTCTCCATCTGACACATCTTCCTGGACAGCTTGTCCTCTTTTATTTCCATCTTTTTGATCAGATCAGATATCTTGGACACCATCTCAATCTCCTGCCTGGAAATCTTGCTCAGAACTTTATTTTCTGCAATTTCCAGTTGTTCCTTAATGTTCATAAATAACTTATTAACGTTCTTCCTCTTCTCAGAGACTTTCTTCTGGATTTTCACCTTATGATTGTGCAAACTCTGGATTCTTGTCTGAATTTCTGCTTTTTGTGGGTTTAGTTCATTCAGATATTGCCTCAGTTTCTGTTTCTTCTTCTCTGAAGCCTCATCTAGAAGTTCCACCTGGTGTCCCCTGTGTTTGCCGACCAGACAGCAAGACACACAGAGAAAAGTTATGTCCTGCGGGCAGTAATACTCCAGAACCTTCTTGTGGATGGAACATTTTTTGTTGCCAAATGAGCTGGTGGGTTCTGATAATACATGATCCATCGTCTGGTTGTGGACGGTCAGGTGGTCATCACATAGAGAGTTCTCACACTGCAGACATGACTTCACAGCTGGTACAGGAGACTTTGTGCAGTAACTACAGAAGGTTCTGGTCTTATCCATATCAGGCTGAGTAGATAAGAAACGCTTCACTATATTACTTAGCTTACTGTTCTTCTCCAGGGCCGGATGTTCTGGATATTCCACTCTGCAGTCAGGACAGGAATACACTCCGCCTGCCTCCTGTGCATCCAGCACACTTACAATACACGAGCGGCAGAAGTTGTGTCCACATCTCAGGGATACGGGATCCGTATAGAGGTTCAGGCAGATGGAGCAGTTCAGCTCGTCCCTCAGGTCAGCAGACGCCATTGTAGCACGGAAGAGCAGGAATCGAAAGTAAAAAGATTTCTTTACTTCCTACAAAGGGCGGAGATCTTCTGAGGGTGGAGATCTTCTGAGAACAAACTATTAACCCCTGCAGTTACAATCTGGCTTAGGATTCCACAAGTATTAGATGTAGTGACTCCACCTGTTCATAACATATGAAGAATCCACCAGTGCAAGGAAAAAACAGCAGAGCACTGACAGTACTTAATTACATAGAAAAGTTGACTTGCAAATGTGTCACGAGACACAGAGCAGATGTTATGACAGCTCATGGACTAGCGATGGCCTCCAGGCCTGCCATGTAAAGAAGCCCGTTAGGCTGTGCCAGGAGTATTGCAATACATTATACAAATGATCTTCCTGTTCCTTAATTCCAGTCCTCAGGCCCCACCTGTCAGTCATATTTTCAGGATTACCTCAGTATTGAGCAGGTGATATAATAAGTGTCAATGCATCAGGACTTACCACAGGTGACATTCTGTCAGATATTCTAAAATCATGACCGGCAGGTGGGCTCTGAGGAGTTGAGAGAATGCTCTAGTGGGAATAAAAAAAACTGTCAAAGAGTAAAAAGGTTAATAACATTTTTAGAAATATTTAAAATAAAACATAAATTTAAAGGGAACCTGTCACCGGGATTTTGTGTATAGAGCTGAGAACATGGGTTGCTAGATTGCCGCTAGCACATCCGTAATACCCAGTCCCCATAGCTCTGTGTGCTTTTATTGTCTAAAAAAACTGATTTGATACATATGCAAATTAATCTGAGATGAGTCTGTAACACCCCAGAGTTGCGTTACTAAACTCTTCTACCCCGCTACAATCTTAACCTTGTCATCTGATGTGATTTTACATGATATCTTCACAGATGTGCATTATAAACCATGTTAAATGTATATTGCTATAATTTCCATGTTTACCAGCAGGTGGCAGCAATGTGTTAGCAAGGACTTAGGTTCAGTTTAGTACATCTAAGCTGGAATAGTTTGTTCCAGCTTAGCTCCCCCTCTGTGAGCAGCGTGGGCTGTGCCCACATCCTGCAGCATGAGGAGAGAAGGAAGTTAGAGTGAGTGTAGCCCACCCCCTGCTAGGGGTAGGGTGTGCATGTTAGGAGCTCCAGATATAGAGAAGAAAGCCAGGATCTTGTCTCAGCTGAGACATTGATCCCCATCCCCAGCCTGAGCCCTGCAGCCTCAGCTGGATGAAGCAAGCAGACAAACTCCAGAGTTCCAGGAAGAAAGCATACCCTGTGAAGATAACTGTGAGTAAAGTCCAGAGACCTAGGAGAAGCCATTCCTCCTCAGCTAGTCAGTCCCCATACAGCAGAAGATAGACAGTGCAGAAACCAAATTCCTACCATATGTTTAGAGCTAACAAAGCAGACGTCCTTTCCTGCAAGCCCCAGGTTGCTAGAGCAGAAGATAAATTCCTGCCAACCATTGCCAATACCTGCTGGGACCTAAGACAAAAGCTGTACCTTGCTTGGATAAAAAGTTACAATCAGTAAAGAAAAGTTTGAACTTCACCTAAAGGTCTGGACATCAAATTCTGCTGCAAATTCCTCTATTACTCCTAGTATCACTACACTTAATTTATTGCAAGTGAGCCAGGATCCAGGAGTCCAGCCGTACCCAGGTAGGAGACACCGTTGACACCATTATCACCACCATACAGAGACAATACACCACTCTGGCATTCCTAACCTGGGGCGTGTGTTATAACACCTTAAAGGGCCCTGTGACAGTACCCTGCGCACGCTGAAATTGGCGTCACAAACAAAATACAGACTATTATCCTCCTGACCCACTGCATAATTTAGGGTCAGTGTAACCGTACCGCAGTCCTGTGCTCCATTGCAAGTCCTGTCCCTGACTCATCTCAGGGACAGGACTCATCTCAGGTTAATTTGCATATGTATCAAATCGTTTTTTTTTACACAATAAAAGCACACAGAGCTATTGTCACTACCAGAGCTTTGAGACGTTCTCACAGCTCTGTTTCTCCACCCCTGTGATGATGTCACTACTAGAGCTTGGAGAAGTTCCCTCTGCTCTGTTTCTCCGCCCCTGTGATGAGGTCTTTACTTTCGGTTTCCTTCCTCCCAGCTGTCTCTCCTGTGTTTGATTTCGCTGCCTTTAAATCACCCCTCCTCCTTTGTAGAGGTGCGGATTATACTTTTCATTTGAGCTGTATCTCTCGCTTGAGTAGCTTCACCTGTGTGATATCTTTTCACTGGATCTGTGTTCTGCTGAAGCAAGTACTTTGGATATTGTCTGCTGACTTTGGATCTGTTTTCACTGCAGCTGCAGCTCCTTCAGATAAGTGTTCAGACATTGTGTGTTTCTGTTTCTTTGCTGACTGGATCCAAGGCGACCCTGGTTCCATCCATATACTGAGCAGGGCACCGGTGGCCGTGCCCCTTCCACTATTGTAGGGGTTTCAGTGGTCATCAGCCTGAGGTACGCGGGCATGTCTCGATCCACCATATGGATCTGGACATGTGCATAGCAGCTTAGGGAGAGCTTTTAGGGTCGGACAGGGGTCACCCTTTATCCTCCTTAGTTTGGGTCCGGTCAGTTGCTATTTACTGTGTGTTGCTCACTTACAGCCGTGACAGCTATGGGGACTGGGTATTACAGATGTCCTAGCGGCTATCTAGCAACCCATGTCCTCAGCTCTATACCCAAAATCCCTGTGGCAGGTTCCCTTTAAATATTCAAAGTTCTTAAACTTGGATGCTGGGTTCACCTAGATCAGGGGTGCACAACATATGCCCAGGGGCCACATGCAGCCGGTGATGACATTCTTCCCATTAGCTTGATACTGTTGTGGACAGGAAGCACTGTTTGGCTGGAACTGTCATGGGGAACATCGTGGGGTAGACACTGTTATGGGTTGCACTGTATTACTGGTGCTGTTATGGGGATCATTGTGTGAATGGCACTGTTATGGGGTGCACTGTGTAACTGAAACTTTGATGGGGAGCATCGTGCAGCTGACACTAAAATGGGAAGTAGTGTGACTGGCACTGTTATGAGGAGCACTGAGTGGTTGGTACTTTTATAGGAAACACTGAGTGGTTGGTACTGGGCTACACTGTGTGGCTTTCAATGCTATGGGGTTGCCACTGTTATGGGGTGTACTCTGTGGCTGGCACTCTAATGGAGAGCATCATGCGGCTGATACTATGATGGGAAGCAGTGTGGCTGGCACTGTTATGGGGTGCATTGTCTAGTTGGCACTGTTATGGAGAGCAGGGTGTGGTTGGTACTAATATGGCGAGCACTGAGTATATGCCACTATTATGGGGAGCATTGAGTAGTTGGCACTGTTATGGGGAACACTGAGTATCTGGCACTGTTATGGGGTGCACTGAGTAGTTGGCACTGTTATGGGGAGCACTAAGTAGCTGTCACTGTTATGGGGAGCACTGAGTAGTTGTCACTGTTATGGGGCACTGTTATGGGAGCACTGAGTAGCTGGCACTGTTATAGGGAGCACTGAGTAGCTGGCACTGTTATGGGGAGCACTGAGTAGTTGGCACTGTTATGGGGAGCACTAAGTAGTTGGCACTGTTATGGGGAGCACTAAGTAGTTGGCACTGTTATGGGGAGCACTGAGTAGCTGTCACTGTTATGGGGAGCACTGAGTGGTTGGCACTGTTATTGGGAGCACTGAGTAGCTGGCACTGTTATTGGGAGCACTGAGTAGCTGGCACTGTTATGGGGAGCACTGAGTAGCTGGCACTGTTATGGGGAGCACCGAGTGGTTGGAACTGTTATTGGGAGCACTGAGTAGCTGGCACTGTTATGGGGAGCACTGAGTAGCTGGCACTGTTATGGGGAGCACTAAGTAGTTGGCACTGTTATAGAGAGCACTAAGTAGCTGGCACTGTTATGGGGAGCACTGAGTAGTTGGCACTGTTATGGAGAGCACTGAGTAGATGGCACTGTTATGGGGAGCACTGAGTGGTTGGCACTGTTGTGGGGAGCACTGCGTAGTTGGTACTGTTATGGGGAGCACTGAGTAGCTGGCACTGTTATGGGGAGCACTAAGTAGTTGGCACTGTTATAGAGAGCACTGAGTAGCTGGCACTGTTATGGGGAGCACTAAGTAGTTGGCACTGTTATAGAGAGCACTAAGTAGCTGGCACTGTTATGGGGAGCACTGAGTAGTTGGCACTGTTATGGAGAGCACTGAGTAGATGGCACTGTTATGGGGAGCACTGAGTGGTTGGCACTGTTGTGGGGAGCACTGCGTAGTTGGTACTGTTATGGGGAGCACTGAGTAGCTGGCACTGTTATGGGGAGCACTAAGTAGTTGGCACTGTTATAGAGAGCACTAAGTAGCTGGCACTGTTATGGGGAGCACTGAGTAGTTGGCACTGTTATGGGGAGCACTGAGTAGCTGGCACTGTTATGGGGAGCACTGAGTGGTTGGCACTGTTGTGGGGAGCACTGCGTAGTTGGTACTGTTATGGGGAGCACTGCGTAGTTGGCACTGTTATGGAGAGCACTGAGTAGATGGCACTGTTATGGGGAGCACTGAGTGGTTGGCACTGTTGTGGGGAGCACTGAGTAGTTGGTACTGTTATGGGGAGCACTGCGTAGTTGGCACTGTTATGGGGAGCACGGAGTAGCTGGCACTGTTATGGGGAGCACTGAGTAGCTGGCACTGTTATGGGGAGCACTAAGTAGTTGGCACTGTTATGGGGAGTACTGAGTAGTTGGCACTGTTATAGAGAGCACTGAGTAGCTGGCACTGTTATGGGGAGCACTAAGTAGTTAGCACTGTTGTGGGGAGCACTGAATGGTTGGCACTGTTATGGGGAGCACTGAGTAGCTGGCACTGTTGTGGGGAGCACTGTGTAGCTGGCACTATTATGGGAAGCAATGAGTGGTTGGCACTATAATGGTTGGTTGGCACTGGGTAGCTGGTGCTCTTGTAGTTGTGTTATGCCTATTGCAGGGCTGACTCGAGAGCTCTGAATCTGTCAGTGCTTCCTTAGGCCCTCAGTAGAGATCCAGATCTAAATAAAGGAACAGATGACCCTTGTTTTCCCAATACAGGTAAGAGAAGGGGTCAGAAACCCTTGATAATACATCAGTTGTAAAACTACAACTCCCAGTGTGTTCCATCCACTTACATGGGCGTCCAGAGACCACCTGAGCAGCCGTGCATGCTTGGAGTTGTAGCTTCACAACAGCCGATGCGCCGAAGGTTGCTGTCCCCTGGATTATGGTACGGCCACATATGGGCGGCCAGGGAAACCGCAGAGGAGTCATATTATCTGACTTGACATGGATTGTTTACAGGTTACCGTATGGCTATTACTAATGGAGCCGACACTTAGGTCCCACAGCGACTGCTGATGGAGGCTGATGTGAGGAGTCCCATCCACAGAGAGAGAGAGCCAAGGAGTCCTCATATTCACAAGCTCCAGGCTCTTCCTGCCTCTGATGGCAATAAGAAGAGAGCTGAAGGGAGCATGAAACGCTGGTCATAGTAAATCTCCCCCAATATTTATTACGTCCTGGAATGTAGTCACCACGGAGGCACACCACTACTATGGGGCCTGGAATAATGGAGGGCCCGTCCCACTATAGATGTCTCTTGTTCTTGAACTAAAGCCAAGGAATTTTCCTACAACCACCACCAGGGAAAGCTCAGTGCAAAGAGATTTTACAGCTTCCATTGAGTCCAGTGATAGCTATACTGTATATATTCTTATGCACTGAGCTCCCCCTAGTGGTGGCTACAGGCAGCCAGTTTTATCATGTACTACAAGGGTATATACGCACGGTACATATTATGTGCTGATTTCTCTTCAGGAAAATCCACAGGCCCCCTGCACACGAACATGTGCTTCCCGTTGCCGTATTGCGCACCGCATTACACGGGTGCCGTTCCGTGGGCATTCCGCATCACAGATGTGGACCCATTCACTTGAATGGGTCCGCAAATCCGGAGATGCGGAACGGAAGCACGGAACGGAACCCTACGGAAGCACTACGGAGTGCTTCCATGGGGTTTCGTCCCGTACCTCTGTTCCGCAAAAAGATAGAACATGTCCTATCTTTTTGCGGAATGGCCGGATCGAGGACCCATTAAAGTGAGTGGGTCCGCGATCCGCTGCGGCTGCCCCACGGACTGTGTTCATGCATTGCGGACCGCATTTTGCGGGCCACAGCACGACCACGGGGTGCACACATTCGTGTGCAGGGGGCCTAATACAGTACCAGCTAGATAAATAAGATTTTCAAGCTCTCATGTACACAGTGCAGAGATTGACCTGCAGTGCTGATTTAGAAATCCGCAGCATGCCAATTTTTGGGGGGGATTTTTACTGCAGATTTCACCCTCTGGGGCAAATCCGTGTCCAAATCTGCAACAAAATCCTCACATTTGGTATGGAACGCACCAAAAACTTCCCAAAAATTGGAAAATCCACATAAAATATGTCGTATGTGTGTATCCTAAGGATGAGTTCACATGGAGTTTTTTCTGTGCTAAAAAACTGATGCAGAATCGGCTTCAAAATTCCATGCTTCTTTATCCTATCCAGTTCAATGGGGTGTGGATTCGGTGCGGAATCTGCACCAAGAATGGGCATGTCCCTTGTAAGGTCACAAAGTCTTCAGGGATAAGACCAATGGAGAAGGAAGGAAGTGTCACCTCGCTCCAGTCTTGGATGAAGAGGAGGTGTCTCACAGGTTTTTCCCTCAGGATAACATCATTGATACCTTTGTGGTAGAGGTAAGTCTCCATTCTCTGGCTGTTACTTCACAGGCCATGGAGGTGAGTACAGGTGCAGTGACGGGACTGGTCCTTTTTAGTGAGACATCGCATTTTATCTGGTTCCTCTGGATCGGTCATCACTATCAGATAGAGCGGCGGTCTGACCCCCCCCCCCTCACACCCGGGCCGATCAGCTGTTCTGCAGTAGCTCCAGCCCTGGAACTCCACAGCGCCATCTATTGTGCAGTGGACAGAGCCGGTTACTGCAGTGCTGCTCCCATTGAAGGGCATCATCTCCTCCCACTACACAATGGATGGAGCCCCTGCAGAACAGCTGATCGCCAGGGGTGCGGGATGTCAGTCCAAAATAGGAAGGGGGTTCTGCTCTTTTCTTGCTTTTGAGTGTTACACCGGTTTTACGGCCTGGGAAATACAAGAAATGACTGGCCTAGGGCGTGACCACCTCAACCAGTGATTGGCTGAGCAGCCATTTTTCTGCATGTCAAGAGGCGCAAGGAAGTATAGACCAGAGGGGTCGGGAAGAGCTGGAATGGGAGCACTGGGATCGGTGAGAGATTTGGGGATTTTTTTTTTACATTTTCTCAGCACTTTTTATACATTATTTTTCTCTTCATTTGCTTTGAAATTAAAAAGATTTTAAAAGGAACCTGTCACCAGTTTTATGGTGTCCTAACTAAGGCCTCTTTCACACTTGCGTTGTCCGGATCCGGCGTGTACTCCATTTGCCGGAATTACACGCCGGATCCGTAACACCGCAAGTGAACTGAAAGCATTTGAAGACGGATCCGTCTTCAAAATGCGTTCAGTGTTACTATGGCAGCCAGGACGCTATTAAAGTCCTGGTTGCCATAGTAGTAGTGGGGGAGCGGTATACTTACCGTCCGTGCGGCTCCTGGGGCGCTCCAGAATGACGTCAGAGCGCCCCATGCGCATGGATAGCGTGCCATGCGATCACGTCATCCATGCACGTGGGGCGCCCTGACGTCACTCTGGAGCGCCCCGGGAGCCGCACGGACGGTAAGTATACCGCTCCCCTGCTCCCCGCTACACTTTACCATGGCTGCCAGGACTTTAGCGTCCTGGCAGCCATGGTAACCATTCAGAAAAAGCTAAACGTCGGATCCGGCAATGCGCCGAAACGACGTTTAGCTTAAGGCCGGATCTGGATCAATGCCTTTCAATGGGCATTAATTCCGGATCCGGCCTTGCGGCAAGTGTTCAGTATTTTTGGCCGGAGCAAAAAGCGCAGCATGCTGCAGTATTTTCTCCGGCCAAAAAACGTTCCGGTCCGGAACTGAAGACATCCTGATGCATCCTGAACGGATTTCACTCCATTCAGAATGCATTGGGATAATCCTGATCAGGATTCTTCCGGCATAGAGCCCCGACGACAGAACTCTATGCCGGAAGAAAAGAATGCAGGTGTGAAAGAGCCCTGAGTCCTTTTGACGGAACTCAGTGCCGGAAAAGAAAAACGCCAGTGAGAAAGTACCCTAATGTGTATTAATTTAATTTCTATCGGGTGCCTATTTTTGACATACCTTACACATACGACCTCTGGATATGACGCTGGGCACGTGTACTCAACTTCTCAGGCGAGGCCTGCTCTTAGTGGAACCTGTCTTGTTAAACCACTGTATGGTCTTGGCCAACGTGCTGCAGCTCAGTGTCAGGGTGTTGGCAAACTTCTTACAGCCTAGGCCATCTTTATGTAGAGCAACTATTCGTTTTTTCAGATCCTCAGAGAGTTCTTTGCCATGAGAAGCCATGTTGAACTTCCAGTAACCAGTATGAGAGAGTGTGAGAGCGAGAACACCAAATCTAATACACCTGCTCTCCATACACGAACGTGTGTCCTTCATGGCCATAATGTGGCAGGCATATGGCGGGTCCGCAATACATGGGGCACCGGCTGTGTGCATTTCGCATCATGGTGCGGACGCATTCACTTGAATAGGTCCGCAAATCCGGAGATGCGGAACGGAAGCACTGCAGAGTGCTTCTGTGGGGTTCCGTTCCGCAAAAAAATAGAACTTGTTCTATCTTTTTGCGGAATGGAGGGATCACGGAACCCATTCAAGTGAATGGGGTCGCAATTCGCATGCGGCTGGACCACAGCAGGTGCTCATGCATTGCGGATTGCAATTTGCGGTTCGCAGCACGGCCACGGGGGACACCCGTTCGTGTGAAAGAGGCCTAACACTAATGAGTCACATGACACCGGGGAGGGAAAATTACAAATTGAGCACAATTTGGTCATTTTCAGTCAGGAGTGTACTCACTTTTGTTGCCAGCGGTTTAGACATTAATGGCTGCGTGTTGAGTTATTTTGAGGGCACACCCAATTTACAAGCCGTACACTGACTGCTTTATATTGTATCAAAGTGTCAGCTCTTCAGTGCTGTCCCATGAAAAGATAGAATAAAATACGGTATTTACAAAAAGGTGAGAGGTGTAATCACTTTTGTGAGATACTGAATATATTTATGTGTGCGGTATATACCAAAGAAACAAAAGAGGAGCGGTTTATTATTATTGGCCTTTGTGGGCTACTAGTAAGCTATTTTGCTTTCCTACCTTTGATTTTTAATGGGAAGGGGCGCCATTTTATTTTTCGTCAGACAGCAGAAAAGCTAGAATTGGCCCTGAGCCTTAGGCCTCATGCACACAACCATTGCCGGCCGTGGCCCATATTGCAGCACACAAAAATCGGGCTCTGACCGTGTGCTCACTGGATCACGGATGCAGACCCATTCACTTTAAATGCTCCGCAAATCAGGAGGAATGGTGCAGAACGGAGGCACAGAACACCATGTAAGCACTATGGGTCTTCTGTCCATGCATTTGCACCACAAAAGGCTAAAACGATTACTCGAATTAATCCATTAAATCGACACAAAAAAATCCTCGATGCAAATTTTTGGCATCGATGATTCGTTTGTGCCATGTGACCACGGAGTGTGAGTGAAGAGCTTGCTATCACTCACGCTCCGTGTTCACCCGCCTGCCCGCACAGCGCTGCACTGGATCCTGACGTACACAAATCGTCAGAACATTTTAGTTCACTGGCGCTGCAGCTGGGCACTGATGGCTAGGAGGGGGAGTGGGGGAACTGATGGCACTGGGGGAGAAGCTGGTAGCATTGGAGGGGATGCTGTTGGCACTGGGAGGGGAAGCAACTGATGACATGGGGGGCTGGTGGCATTGGAGGGGGAACTGGTGGCACTGCTGGAGGAACAAATTGCATTGGAGGGGGAACTGATGGCATTGGAGGGGGAACTAGGGGGAGCAACTGATGGCACTGGGGGGTAAGCTAATGGCACTGGGGGGAGGAGCTAATGGCAAAAGGGAGTGGGAACTGATGGCACAAGGGAGGGGGGAGCTGATGGCACAAGGGAGGGGAGACTGATGGCAGGGGGGCTGGTGAGTTTTTGTAGAAAACGTTCTTTTAATTCGTTTTCTCTTATTAGAGTAATCGATTAATCGTTGGATTAATTGGTAGAATACTTGCTTACTAAAATAATCAATAGCTGCAGCCCTAGTGAGGGCGGATCACGGACCCATTCAAGTTGAATGAGTCTGGATTCGTCACAGCAGCCACATGGTTAGTGTCCGTGCATTGGGGACCGCAAATTGCAGTCCCCAATACATGGAACGGGCCGAGCAACGACCGTGTGCATGAGGCCTTAGGCCTCATGCACACGACCGCTGTATGCATCCGTGGCCGTTGTGCCGTTTTGGGCCGTTGTGACTTTCAATGGGTCCGTGGAAAAATCGGAAAATGCACCGTTTTGCAGCCGAGACCGTGATCCGTGTATCCTGTCCATCCAAAAAATATGACCTGTCCAATTTTTTTGACGGACAACGGTTCACGGACCCATTCAAGTCAATGGGTCCGTGAAAGAACACGGATGCTCACAAGATTGGCATCCGTGTCCGCTATCCGTGACCGTAGGTTACTTTCATACAGACGGATCCAAAGATCCGTCTGCATAAAAGCTTTTTCAGATCTAAGTTTTCACTTCGTGAAAACTCATATCCGACAGTATATTCTAACACAGAATATGTTAGAATACACTACAAACTGTGTACAAGACTGTCCCCCTGCTGCCTGGCAGCACCCGATCTCTTACAGGGGGCCGTGATCAGCACAATTAACCCCTTCAGGTGCGGCACCTGAAGGGGTTAATTGTACTATCATATCCCCCTGTAAGAGATCAGGGCTGCCAGGCAGCAGGGGGCAGACCCCCCCCTCCTCAGTTTGAATATCATTGGTGGCCAGTGCGGCCCCCCCCCTCCCTCCCTCTATTGTAATAATAGGTTGGTGGCACAGTGTGCGGCCCCCCATCGCCCCCCTCCCTCTATTGTAATAATAGGTTGGTGGCACAGTGTGCGCCCCCCCTTCCTCCCTCTATTGTAATAATTTGTTGGTGGCACAGTGTGCGCCCCCCCAACCGCCCACCCGCCCCCCCCCTTCCTCCCTCTATTGTAATAATTTGTTGGTGGCACAGTGTGCGCCCCCATCGGCACCCCCACTCTCTCTATAGCATTAACAACATTGGTGGCCAGTGTGCGGCCTCCCATCTCCCCCCCCCCGATCATTGGTGGCAGCGGAGTTCCGATCGGAGTCCCAGTTTAATCGCTGGGGCTCCGATCGGTAACCACTGCAGTCCTGGTTGCCATGGTTCCTTAGCAATAGTACAATAGTAGAAGATTCATACTTACCTGCTAGCTGCTGCGATGTCTGTGTCCGGGCAGGAGCTTCACCTACTGGTAAGTGACAGGTCTGTGCGGCGCATTGCTAAATGAACTGTCACTTACCAGTAGGTGGAGCTCCCGGCCGGACACAGACATCGCAGCTCCCAGGTAAGTATGAATCTTTTACTATTGTACTATTGCTAAGTAACCCGCTGCCACCAATGATCGGGGGGGAGATGGGAGGCCGCACACAGGCCACCAATGTTGTTAATGCTATAGAGGGAGGGGGGCCAATAGGGGGCGCACACTGTCCCACCAACGATTTATTACAATAGAGGGAGGAAGGGGGGGGCCGGGGGGGGGGCGCACACTGTGCCACCAACGAATTATTACAATAGAGGGAGGAAGGGAGGGCGGAGAGGGGGCGTACACTGTGCCACCAACGAATTATTACAATAGAGGGAGGAAGGGGGGCCGATGGGGGGAGCACACTGTGCCACCAACCTATTATTACAATAGAGGGAGGGAGGGGGGGGGGGCCGTGTAGTGTCCCACTAGGTAAAGGTGGGCACTACACAAGTTAATGTGTTTCATTGCATTGAATGTCATGTGCATGTTTTTCCCTGTGTTATCTGGGTGTCAGGCCTGTCAGGGTGTAGTTTAGCCTCCCAGACGTTAGAGGGAGCTAGAGAGCCCTAGATATATATAGGAAGGCCCAGACAGGGGAGAGTTAGTGTATTCCAGGGGACTAGAGGAGTTACCTCGTCAGCCTGAAGCTCCTGAGGCTAAGGATAGCTGAGTTGAGATACCCCAGTAGTAGAACAGCACCTCCTGGGAGCAACCCGCTGTCACCTGTCAGCTGAAGCAGAGAGAGAGATACAGCCAGGAAGCAAAGCGCCAATACTGGAGGAAGGAATTCTTACCAAGGATTTAAAGGGAACCTGTCACCCAAAAATCGCCTATTAAGCTGTTTACAGTACCTTATAGTGCTGTATACTCGTTTCTTGATGCACTTTTTGTTCGTTTTCCCGCATGTCTGCTCATTCAGAAATCGATGTTATATTCAGCTGCTGCCCCGTGCTTCAAGTCAGGCTTGAAGTCACGGGGGCAGCGGCCTCGGCGTCTTACATGGCCCTCTCCCCGCCCCCTGCCTCTGTTACTGACAGCCGAACTCCGAATCCGGGACCGCGCTCAACGGCCGCATGCGCAGTAAAGGGCGGCAGGAGCGCGGTCCCGGCTGCCGCGCGTACTACGCGCCGTCTTACTTTCGCCGCACTGCGCATGCGCCCGACATCCTGTATCAAACGCGCCCGCGCCCGGCATCTGGGGGGCGGGGAGAGGGCCATGTAAGACGCCGAGGCCGCTGCCCCCGTGACTTCAAGCCTGACTTGAAGCACGGGGCAGCAGCTGAATATAACATCGATTTCTGAATGAGCAGACATGCGGGAAAACGAACAAAAAGTGCATCAAGAAACGAGTATACAGCACTATAAGGTACTGTAAACAGCTTAATAGGCGATTTTTGGGTGACAGGTTCCCTTTAAGCCAGCGAATAGGCATCCGGGCCTTGGGATCCAGCCAGCTAGAATAGCTGTGGGGATAGAGCAGCATAGCACTGCCAAGCATTAAATATATATACCCTCCACGTATCTTGCAAGATAGAAACCTGCTGTGATAAACCTGCTGTGCTTTTGGAACTGTAAAGGACTGCATTAACCCCTTCTGTACTTGATGTATAAAGTTGGACTGTTAAGTAAAGCAACGTTTGGTTCACTATACCACCTGTGTACCTCACTTATTGCTATTGAAAACCGGTGTGCCACCGTCACAGGCACTGGCGTCACGAACCTAAAGGGACCTTGCCCCAGGCACTCAAAATACCCGTAACATCCAGGGCACCTCATCCACCATAAGGCCTGGTCCCTACATACAGAGTGTGCCCCAGAGGAACCGTGTCTACCTCTCCTTCACTGCCACATGCCTGCACAGGGTTCTCCAATACAGTGAGCAACCCTCGTTTGCCCATAACCGTGACCTCACTTCGCTATACCCTGCAGGTCTGGCGTGTTGCAGCCGCACTGGCCACCAATGATATTCAAACTGGGGAGGGGGGGGGTCTGCCCCCTGCTGCCTGGCAGCCCTGATCTCTTACAGGGGGATATGATAGTACAATTAACCCCTTCAGGTGCAGCACCTGAGGGGTTAATTGTGCTGATCACGGCCCCCTGTAAGAGATCGGGTGCTGCCAGGCAGCAGGGAACAGTCATGTACACAGTTTGTAGTATATTCTAACTAGAAGCGTCCCCATCACCATGGGAACGCCTCTGTGTTAGAATATACTGTCGGAAATGAGTTTTCACGATCTAACTCATATCCGACAGTATATTCTAACATAGAGGCGTTCCCATGGTGATGGGGACGCTTCAAGTTAAAATATACCATCGGATTGGAGAAAACTCCGATCCGAAGGTATAAAAGGGACTCCAGACTTTACATTGAAAGTCAATGGGGACGGATCCGTTTGAAATGGCACCATATTGTGTCAACGTCAAACGGATCTGTCCCCATTGACATGCATTGAAATTTTAGGACGGATCCGTTTGGCTCCGCACGGCCAGGCGGACACCAAAACGACTTTTTTTTCATGTCCGTGGATCCTCCAAAAATCAAGGAATACCCACGGACGAAAAAACGGTCACGGACCCCGTTTTTGCGGACCGTGAAAAAATACTGACGTGTGCATGAGGCCTTAGGCTGTGGCTACACTGCAACTTTTTTTTAGCGCAACTGATTGATTTTAACTATTGAACTACAGCTGCAATCTAAATGAATGCATTCAGTTGAATACAATCTTGTGGACTGCAGCTGTCATTTAATAGTTAAAGTCAATCAGTTGCGCTACAAAAGGTTGCAGTGTAGCTGACCCCCTATCTATGCCCCGGAGTCATGCCACTGATTATGACACTCAGACTCTCTAGCTGATGACATCACAGATAGTGTTTCTAAGGAAACAAGAAGCGTTATCGTGCCAGGATTCTAATGGTGACATCACAAAAAGTGTAACCATGCTAGGATTCTAATGATGACATCACAAAGGGTGGCTTAGCATCAGAGCGGCCATCTTGAATGTAATCGGCTCACACTTTATTAACATACCCTTAATGGAGATAAAACTAGTAGATGGAGTATAACCTGGGGGATCATTTATTTTGAGATTTGTGCTAGTTTTCTGCCATACTAAAAGTGGCAGTTTTTGACACACCCAGATTTTATGCAAAAATGTGTGACTTTAAATATAACGCTTTTAAAAATAGGGAACTCGCCCCCTCAGGATCCAGCTCTGAGCTTACATAATATACCCTTAGGATACCCATACAAAATAGGAGCTGAGTACGATTTATGCAATTTGATAATAAGGAGAAATAAAACACAATTTTTTCTAGTTTTTAAAACGCTATGTTTATTTATAAAAGGTTTTAGGTTTTAGGTTTTAAGTGCATTGTTTTGCGGCTCTAGCTCCGTCTTCGGGATTGGCTGGATTCAGGTCCGCTAACTTATAGAGAGGAGGTCGGGGGTTGCACCTCTGGCAGATTTTCAGGGACAGAATATTGTCACCAGAGGTTCCTGATGTTATTTTGTAATCGGATCCTAGAAGAGAAAATACCCAAATAAAAAAAACTGTTTACAAAAACACAAGGAGAAGACGGAGGGAAGCGGCCAAACTTACCGGACCTGGTGGTGCTCTGCTCATCTTCACTGGAATTTCAGATGGTTTGGATGGTAAAAACCATCTGTAGATGGTAAATGGGCCCCAAGGGGTAGATGGTAAGTGGGCCCCAAGGGGTAGATGGTAAATGGGCCCAAAGGGGTAGATGGTAAGTGGGCCCCTAGGATAAGATGGTAAGTGGGCCCAAAGGGGTAGATGGTAAGTGGGCCCCAAGGATAAGATGGTAAATGGCCCCAAGCCGCAGATGGTAAATGGCCCCAGGCGGCAGATGGTAAGTGAGGCCAAGCAGCAGATGTTAAATGGTGGCCATGGGGCAGATGGTATAGCAAGGGCCTATCGGCAGATGTTAAAGCCGGCGGCAGATTATACAAGATGGCCGCTTTCTCTTCCGGGTACTTAAGGCCCTGATGTTGGTGGTTTTCCCCGGAAGGTCCTCCATCTCCACATCCTCCGGATATTGGCGAGGGCCAACATCCATTTTGTCGTCCTCGTGATCGGACTCCATGTCAACGTCGTCGGGATACTGTCGAGGGCCGACATCCATCTTCTCTACAGCGTTCACCACAGGAATCGTCAACCTCCTCTTCTTCCCCATGGTGAGAGCCAGCTAGAGATACTGACACTGCTGTCAGGGCGTGAGCCCTATTTATGTGATTAGACCACACCCCCTGATTATTATGTCATAAGTAAGCGAGTCATGCCCATTATGACATCACAAGTAAAAAGGTCAAGCCAGAGGAGGGGGGGCAGGGGGACAAGCATCTATTGATGACATCACAAGAAGTGCCTTAGCATGAGAGCGGCCATATTGAATGTACTGGACTCACTTTTTTAATATCACATCATGTACATACATGTTCTTGCCTGAAATTTTCATCATGTTTCTTCATTCTCTTCACATATATTTTGGGATGAGGGGTAGGATATATGACCCCAGGAAAATCTGATCCCTATAGAAGCCAATCACAGCGCAGCTTTCAGTTCATACTTGGCTCTTTGAAAATTAAAGCTGCGCTGTGATTGGTCGCTATGGGCAACAAAGACAGTTTTACTGTTAATCGGACCAGATGTTTGAGATGGTGGGAGTTATACATTGTGAGATGGTGGGAGTGATAAATTACGTACAAGATAATAGGAGAGATAAATTGTGTGTGAGACGAAGGGGGTGATAAATTGTTCATAAGATGTAAGATTTTCACAATAAAGCAACATTTTAAATATATTTCTGATACTTTACAGTGGATTATTGTGTAATATCCAGGACTATACATGAGGTGCAGTGTAATATACAGGACTATACATGGGGTGCAGTGTAATATACAGGACTATACATGGGGTGCAGTGTAATATACAGGACTATACATGGGGTGCAGTGTAATATACAGGACTATACATGGGGTGCAGTGTAATATACAGGACTATACATGAGGTGCAGTGTAATATACAGGACTATACATGGGGTGCAATGTAATATCCAGGACTATACATGGGGTGCAGTGTAATATACAGGACTATACATGAGGTGCAGTGTAATATACAGGACTATACATGAGGTGCAGTGTAATATACAGGACTATACATGGGGTGCAGTGTAATATACAGGACTATACATGAGGTGCAGTGTAATATACAGGACTATACATGAGGTGCAGTGTAATATACAGGACTATACATGGGGTGCAATGTAATATACAGGACTAGACATGAGGTGCAGTGTAATATACAGGACTATACATGGGGTGCAGTGTAATATCCAGGACTATACATGGGGTGCAGTGTAATATACAGGACTATACATGGGGTGCAGTGTAATATACAGGACTATACATGAGGTGCAGTGTAATATACAGGACTATACATGGGGTGCAGTGTAATATACAGGACTATACATGGGGTGCAGTGTAATATACAGGACTATACATGGGGTGTAGTGTAATATACAGGACTATACATGAGGTGCAGTGTAAAATACAGGACTATACATGGGGTGCAGTGTAATATACAGGACTATACATGGGGTGCAGTGTAATATACAGGACTATACATGGGGTGGAGTGTAATATACAGGACTATACATGAGGTGCAGTGTAATATACAGGACTATACATGAGGTGCAGTGTAATATACAGGACTATACATGGGGTGCAGTATAATATACAGGACTATACATGAGGTGCAGTGTAATATACAGGACTATACATGGGGTGCAGTGTAATATACAGGACTATTCATGAGATGCAGTGTAATATACAGGACTATACAAGAGGTGCAGTGTAATATACAGGACTATACATGGGGTGCAATGTAATATACAGGACTATGCATGGGGTGCAGTATAATATATACAGGACTAAACTTGGGGTGGAGTGTAATATACAGGACTATACATGGGGTGGAGTGTAATATACAGGACTATACATGGGGTGCAATGTAATATACAGGACTATACATGGGGTGCAGTATAATATACAGGACTATACATGGGGTGGAGTGTAATATACAGGACTATACATGGGGTGGAGTGTAATATACAGGACTATACATGGGGTGGAGTGTAATATACAGGACTATACATGGGGTGGAGTGTAATATACAGGACTATACATGAGGTGCAGTGAAAAATACAGGACTATACATGGGGTGCAGTATAATATACAGGACTATACATGGGGTGCAGTGTAATATACAGGACTATACATGGGGTGCAGTATAATATACAGGACTATACATGGGGTGCAGTGTAGTATACTGGACTATGCATGGGGTGCAGTGTAATATACAGGACTATACATGGGGTGCAGTGTAATATACAGGACTATACATGAGGTGCAGTGTAATATACAGGACTATACATGAGGTACAGTATAATATACAGGACTATACATGGGGTGCAGAGTAATATACTGGACTATACATGGGGTGCAGTGTAATATACAGGACTATACATGAGGTGCAATGTAATATACAGGACTATACATGAGGTACAGTATAATATACAGGACTATACATGAGGTGCAGTGTAATATACAGGACTATACATGAGGTACAGTATAATATACTGGACTATACATGGGGTGCAGTGTAATATACAGGACTATACATGAGGTGCAATGTAATATACAGGACTATACATGAGGTACAGTATAATATACAGGACTATACATGAGGTGCAATGTAATATACAGGACTATACATGAGGTACAGTATAATATACAGGACTATACATGGGGTGCAGTGTAATATACTGGACTATACATGGGGTGCAGTGTAATATACAGGACTATACATGGGGTGCAGTGTAATATACAGGACTATACATGGGGTGCAGTGTAATATACAGGACTATACATGGGGTGCAATGTAATATACAGGACTATACATGAGGTGCAATGTAATATACAGGACTATACATGAGGTGCAGTGTAATATACAGGACTATACATGGGGTGCAGTGTAATATACAGGACTATACATGGGGTGCAGTGTAATATACAGGACTATACATGAGGTGCAGTGTAATATACAGGACTATACATGGGGTGCAATGTAATATACAGGACTATACATGGGGTGCAATGTAATATACAGGACTATACATGGGGTGCAGTGTAATATACAGGACTATACATGGAGTGCAGTGTAATATACAGGACTATACATGAGGTGCAGTGTAATATACAGGACTATACATGGGGTGCAATGTAATATACAGGACTATACATGGGGTGCAGTGTAATATACAGGACTATACATGGGGTGCAGTGTAATATACAGGACTATACATGGGGTGCAGTGTAATATACAGGACTATACATGGGGTGCAATGTAATATACAGGACTATACATGGGGTGCAGTGTAATATACAGGACTATACATGAGGTGCAGTGTAATATACAGGACTATACATGAGGTACAGTATAATATACAGGACTATACATGGGGTGCAGAGTAATATACTGGACTATACATGGGGTGGAGTGTAATATACAGGACTATACATGAGGTACAGTATAATATACAGGACTATACATGGGGTGCAGTGTAATATACAGGACTATACATGGGGTGGAGTGTAATATACAGGACTATACATGGGGTGCAGTGTAATATACAGGACTATACATGGGGTGCAGTATAATATACAGGACTATACATGGGGTGGAGTGTAATATACAGGACTATACATGGGGTGGAGTGTAATATACAGGACTATACATGGGGTGGAGTGTAATATACAGGACTATACATGAGGTGCAGTGAAAAATACAGGACTATACATGGGGTGCAGTATAATATACAGGACTATACATGGGGTGCAGTGTGATATACAGGACTATACATGGGGTGCAGTATAATATACAGGACTATACATGGGGTGCAGTGTAGTATACTGGACTATGCATGGGGTGCAGTGTAATATACAGGACTATACATGGGGTGCAGTGTAATATACAGGACTATACATGAGGTGCAGTGTAATATACAGGACTATACATGAGGTACAGTATAATATACAGGACTATACATGGGGTGCAGAGTAATATACTGGACTATACATGGGGTGCAGTGTAATATACAGGACTATACATGAGGTGCAATGTAATATACAGGACTATACATGAGGTACAGTATAATATACAGGACTATACATGAGGTGCAGTGTAATATACAGGACTATACATGAGGTACAGTATAATATACTGGACTATACATGGGGTGCAGTGTAATATACAGGACTATACATGAGGTGCAATGTAATATACAGGACTATACATGAGGTACAGTATAATATACAGGACTATACATGAGGTGCAATGTAATATACAGGACTATACATGAGGTACAGTATAATATACAGGACTATACATGGGGTGCAGTGTAATATACTGGACTATACATGGGGTGCAGTGTAATATACAGGACTATACATGGGGTGCAGTGTAATATACAGGACTATACATGGGGTGCAGTGTAATATACAGGACTATACATGGGGTGCAATGTAATATACAGGACTATACATGAGGTGCAATGTAATATACAGGACTATACATGAGGTGCAGTGTAATATACAGGACTATACATGGGGTGCAGTGTAATATACAGGACTATACATGGGGTGCAGTGTAATATACAGGACTATACATGAGGTGCAGTGTAATATACAGGACTATACATGGGGTGCAATGTAATATACAGGACTATACATGGGGTGCAGTGTAATATACAGGACTATACATGAGGTGCAGTGTAATATACAGGACTATACATGGGGTGCAATGTAATATACAGGACTATACATGGGGTGCAGTGTAATATACAGGACTATACATGGGGTGCAGTGTAATATACAGGACTATACATGGGGTGCAGTGTAATATACAGGACTATACATGAGGTGCAGTGTAATATACAGGACTATACATGAGGTACAGTATAATATACAGGACTATACATGGGGTGCAGAGTAATATACTGGACTATACATGGGGTGGAGTGTAATATACAGGACTATACATGAGGTACAGTATAATATACAGGACTATACATGGGGTGCAGTGTAATATACAGGACTATACATGGGGTGGAGTGTAATATACAGGACTATACATGGGGGCAGTGTAATATACAGGACTATACATGGGGTGCAGTGTAATATACAGGACTATACATGGGGTGGAGTGTAATATACAGGACTATACATGGGGTGCAGTGTAATATACAGGACTAACATGGGGTGCAGTGTAATATACAGGACTATACATTGGGTGCAGTGTAATATACAGGACTATACATGAGGTGCAATGTAATATACAGGACTATACATGAGGTACAGTAATATTACAGGACTATACATGAGGTGCAGTGTAATATACAGGGACTATACATGAGGTACAGTATAATATACTGGACTATACATGGGTGCAGTGTAATATACAGGACTATACATGAGGTGCAACTGTAATATACAGGACTATACATGAGGTACAGTTAATATACAGGACTATACATGAGGTGCAATGTAATATACAGGACTATACATGAGGTACAGTATATACAGGAACTATACAGGGTGCAGTGTAATATACTGGACTATACATGGGTGCAGTGTAATATACAGGACTATACATGGGTGCAGTGTAATATACAGGACTATACATGGGGTGCAATGTAATATACAGGACTATACATGAGGTGCAATGTAATATACAGGACTATACATGAGGTGCAGTGTAATATACAGGACTATACATGGGGTGCAGTGTAATATACAGGACTATACATGGGGTGCAGTGTAATATACAGGACTATACATGAGGTGCAGTGTAATATACAGGACTATACATGGGGTGCAATGTAATATACAGGACTATACATGGAGTGCAATGTAATATACAGGACTATACATGAGGTGCAGTGTAATATACAGGACTATACATGGGGTGCAATGTAATATACAGGACTATACATGAGGTGCAGTGTAATATACAGGACTATACATGGGGTGCAGTGTAATATACAGGACTATACATGGGGTGCAGTGTAATATACAGGACTATACATGAGGTGCAGTGTAATATACAGGACTATACATGGGGTGCAATGTAATATACAGGACTATACATGGGGTGCAGTGTAATATACAGGACTATACATGAGGTGCAGTGTAATATACAGGACTATACATGGGGTGCAGCGTAATATACAGGACTATACATGGGGTGCAGTACAATATACAGGACTATACCTGGCGTGCAGTGTAATATACAGGACTATACATGGGGTGCAGTGTAATATACAGGACTATACATGAGGTGCAATGTAATATACAGGACTATACATGGGGTGCAGTATAATATACAGGACTATACATGAGGTGCAGTGTAATATACAGGACTATACATGGGGTGCAGTGTACAAACCGGATTCCCAAAAAGTTGGGACACTAAACAAATTGTGAATAAAAACTGAATGCAATGATGTGGAGATGGCAAATGTCAGTATTTTATTTGTAATGGAACGTAGATGACAGATCAAACGTTTAATCCGAGTAAATGTATCATTTTAAAGGAAAAATACGTTGATTACAATTTTCCTGGTGTCAACAAATCCCCAAAAAGTTGGGACAAGTAGCAATAAGAGGCTGGAAAAAGTAAATTTGAGCATAACGAAGAGCTGGAAGACCAATTAACACTAATTAGGTCAATTGGCAACATGATTGGGTATAAAAAGAGCTTCTCAGAGTGGCAGTGTCTCTCAGAAGCCAAGATGGGTAGAGGATCACCAATTCCCACAATGTTGCGCAGAAAGATAGTGGAGCAATATCAGAAAGGTGTTACCCAGCGAAAAAATTGCAAAGACTTTGCATCTATCATCATCAACTGTGCATAACATCATCCGAAGATTCAGAGAATCTGGAACAATCTCTGTGCGTAAGGGTCAAGGCCGTAAAACCATCCTGGATGCCCGTGATCTCCGGGCCCTTAAACGACACTGCACCACAAACAGGAATGCTATTGTAAAGGAAATCACAGAATGGGCTCAGGAATACTTCCAGAAACCATTGCCAGTGAACACAATCCACCGTGCCATCCGCCGTTGCCAGCTGAAACTCTATAGTGCAAAGAAGAAGCCATTTCTAAGCAAGATCCACAAGCTCAGGCGTTTTCACTGGGCCAGGGATCATTTAAGATGGAGTGTGGCAAAATGGAAGACTGTTCTGTGGTCAGACGAGTCACGATTCAAAGTTCTTTTTGGAAATCTGGGACACCATGTCATCCGGACCAAAGAGGACAAGGACAACCCAAGTTGTTATCAACGCTCAGTTCAGAAGCCTGCATCTCTGATGGTATGGGGTTGCATGAGTGCGTGTGGCATGGGCAGCTTGCATGTCTGGAAAGGCACCATCAATGCAGAAAAATATATTCAGGTTCTAGAACAACATATGCTCCCATCCAGACGTCATCTCTTTCAGGGAAGACCCTGCATTTTTCAACAAGATAATGCCAGACCACATTCTGCATCAATCACAACATCATGGCTGCGTAGGAGAAGGATCCGGGTACTGAAATGGCCAGTCTGCAGTCCAGATCTTTCACCTATAGAGAACATTTGGCGCATCATAAAGAGGAAGGTGCAACAAAGAAGGCCCAAGACGATTGAACAGTTAGAGGTCTGTATTAGACAAGAATGGGAGAGCATTCCTATTTCTAAACTTGAGAAACTGGTCTCCTCGGTCCCCAGACGTCTGTTGAGTGTTGTAAGAAGAAGGGGAGATGCCACACAGTGGTGAAAATGGCCTTGTCCCAACTTTTTGGGGATTTGTTGACACCATGAAATTCTGATTCAACATATTTTCCCCTTAAAATGGTACATTTTCTCAGTTTAAACTTTTGTTCCGTGATTTATGTTCTATTCTGAATAAAATATTAGAAGTTGGCACCTCCACATCATTGCATTCAGTTTTTATTCACGATTTGTATAGTGTCCCAACTTTTTTGGAATCCGGTTTGTAAAAGGAAAGCTATCCTGCGAGAGTGCAGGGGTAATATATGTTCCTGAATGCCCCTGTAAACTCCAATATGTGGGGAGGACCCTTAGAAAACTAAAAGTAAGGATGAACAAACATATTAGGAATATCAGGAAAGGCCTGGACTCCCATAGTGTGTCCGCACATGTTAAGAAAGTACATCAGAAAAACCCGTCAGGTCTGAAATTTATGGGGGTAGAATTGGTACAGAAAAATTGGAGGGGACCCGGTAAAGCAGATCAATAAAATAGAAGCTCAGTGGATATATAATAGGAATACCTTACAGCCCGCAGGTATGAATATTGAGTGGGATATAAAGTCAGAGAATTGCGTATTCCTTCTTAGGGAGGCCAGTAAGGGGATGGAGAGCGTATATTTTCAAGCTGAACTTGATTATAAAAGTTATGTGTTTAGGATTTAAATATAGGAAGGGTGTAGTTTTTTTTACCTTGAATTGTTCTGGACGCATGTCCTGAAGTAAGCTTTGGGAAATGTGGAGCAGACATCTGAGGAAAGATGCCCTATTAGGAGAAATAAGGTAGGCTCCTGTTGAGTGCACTGCTATTAAGGAGAATATGGTATGCCCGTGATGAGCTAAGAGCCCATGAGCTAGATGGAAGATCTAAGTATAACATTTATTTTATATATCTTTATAGTGGATGTTGTAACTTGCAAGAAGTTTGAAAGAAGTAGTTGAGGAAAGAGAGTGTTTTGAAAGGAAACTTGGATGATGGTAAATTGCATGATATATGTGTTTTTATTATTATTATTATTATTATTAAAGCGCCATTCCTTCCATAGCGCTGTACATGTGATAAGCGGTGCACATACATAATACAGACAATTGCACTAATCATAAACAAGATGAGTTACAGACTGGTAGAGAAGGAGAGAGGGCCCTGCCCGTGAGGGCTTACAATCTACATGGTGTGGGAGAAGCAGGGGCGTAGCGTGGGGGGGGGGGGGGGGGGGGCGGAGGGGCCGTTGCCCCGGGCGCCAAATTGCAGGGGGGCGCCAGGCAGCCGAAATTTCAATGAGGGCTACAGGAGCCTATGGCTCCCGTCCCCTTCGTTATGCCCCATAGGCTTCAGGCCTAGTGGCCTGAAGCCTATAAGGCAGTAGAGCGATGCAGGACTCGGTCACGATAACCTCACTGTGACCTCCTGCGTCGGGTCTCGCGAGATGACGCGATGACGCGGCGCAGGAAGGCACAGTGAGGCGTTTGTGACCAAGCGGGGATGGAGATAGGTAAGTATTTTTTTTTTATGTTACCTTACCTAATTGCAGAGGCTCTGGGGGCAGTATGGGGGGTGGGAGAGGAGAGGACTGGAGCAGAAAGGCTATCCTATTCAATGGCATTGGCACAGTAATAAGAGGGGCGATTATATTAGCAAAGAGGGGGGCCAGTACATTAATAACAAAGAGGGGGACATTACATTAGCAAAGAGGGGGCCAGTACATTATTAATAAAAAGGGGGCCATTATATTAATAATAAAGAGGGGGCCAGTACATTATTATTAATGTAATGACCCCCTCTTCATTATTAATGTAATGACCCCCTCTTTATTATTAATATAATGGCCCCCTCTTTATTATTAATGTAATGGCCCCTCTTTATTATTAATATAATGATCTCCTCTTTGTTATTAATATAATGGCCCCCTCTTTACTATTAATATAATGACCCCCTCTTTATTATTAATGTAATGGCCCCTCTTTGTTATTTATATAATGACCCCCTCTTTGTTATGAATGTAATGCCCCCCTCTTTATTATTAATGTAATGGCCCCCTCTTTGCTAATATAATGGCCCCCTCTTTATTATTAATGTAATGGCCCCTCTTTATTATTAATATCATGACCCCCTCTTTGTTATTAATATAATGACCTCCTCTTTGTTATTAATGTAATGACCCCCTCTTTGTTATTAATGTACTGGCCCCCTATTTATTATTAATGTAATGGCCCCTCTTTATTATTAATGTGATGACCCCCTCTTTATTATTAATATAATGACCCCCTCTTTGTTATTTATATAATGACCCCCTCTTTGTTATTAATATAATGACCCCCTCTTTATTATTAATGTAATGGCCCCTCTTTGCTAATATAATGGCCCCCTCTTTATTATTAATGTAATGCCCCCCTCTTTATTATTAATGTAATGGCCCCTCTTTGCTAATATAATGGCCCCCTCTTTATTATTAATGTAATGGCCCCCTCTTTATTATTAATGTAATGACCCCCTCTTTATTATTAATGTAATGACCCCCTCTTTATTATTAATGTAATGACCCCCTCTTTATTATTAATACAATGGCCCCCTATTTATTATTAATGTAATGGCCCCTCTTTATTATTAATGTGATGACCCCCTCTTTATTATTAATATAATGACCCCCTCTTTGTTATTTATATAATGACCCCCTCTTTGTTATTAATGTAATGCCCCCCTCTTTATTATTAATGTAATGGCCCCTCTTTGCTAATATAATGGCCCCCTCTTTATTATTAATGTAATGGCCCCCTCTTTATTATTAATGTAATGACCCCCTCTTTATTATTAATGTAATGACCCCCTCTTTATTATTAATGTAATGGCCCCTCTTTATTATTAATATCATGACCCCCTCTTTGTTATTAATATAATGACCCCCTCTTTGTTATTAATGTAATGACCCCCTCTTTATTATTAATATAATGACCCCCTCTTTGTTATTTATATAATGACCCCCTCTTTGTTATTAATATAATGACCCCCTCTTTGTTATTAATGTAATGCCCCCCTCTTTATTATTAATGTAATGGCCCCTCTTTGCTAATATAATGGCCCCCTCTTTATTATTAATGTAATGGCCCCCTCTTTATTATTAATGTAATGACCCCCTCTTTATTATTAATGTAATGACCCCCTCTTTATTATTAATACAATGGCCCCCTCTTTATTATTAATATCATGACCCCCTCTTTGTTATTAATATAATGACCCCCTCTTTGTTATTAATGTAATGACCCCCTCTTTATTATTAATATAATGACCCCCTCTTTGTTATTTATATAATGACCCCCTCTTTGTTATTAATATAATGGCCCCCTCTTTATTATTAATGTAATGGCCCCCTCTTTGCTAATATAATGGCCCCCTCTTTATTATTAATGTAATGGCCCCCTCTTTGTTATTAATATAATGGCCCCCTCTTTATTATTAATATAATATAATATTAATATAATATAGAGACGAGAAGCGGCTGAAAGAAGTTATCATGGCGGTCTTATCTCTGAATGAAGACGTCGAGGAGAGTCTACATCACAGGAGACGTCACTGGATGTAACAGGTATGGTGCGGTATTCTACTGTAATAGTAATGTCCATCCACATATCTGTTTCATGGTAGGGTTGGGGGAGAAGATTGAGAATTTGGCCCATACTGCCGCATTCGGCCCCAGACTTCAGGTCACCTACAGTGGAATCCTTCAAAAGAAACCTGAAAACCCACCTCTTCAGACAAGCCTACAACCAGTGACTCTGCTGCCTCTATACCGCCATGACCAGCTTCACCCGCACCTACTGCGTCCTTCTCCCCAGTGGCATAGCGTGGGTTGCCAGCACCCGGGGCAAGCCAAAAATTGCTGGGTTGCCAGCAATTTTTGGCTTGCCCCGGGTGCTGGCAACCCACGCTATGCCACTGGGGAGAAGGACGCAGTAGGTGCGGGTGAAGCTGGTCATGGCGGTATAGAGGCAGCAGAGTCACTGGTTGTAGGCTTGTCTGAAGAGGTGGGTTTTCAGGTTTCTTTTGAAGGATTCCACTGTAGGTGAGAGTCCGATATGTTGGGGAAGCGAGTTCCAGAGTATGGGGGAGGCACAGGAGAAATCCTGGAGGCGATTGTGGGAAGAGGCGATAAGAGGAGAGAAGGAGGTCTTGTAAGGATCGGAGAGTGCGTGTGGGGAAGTATCGGGAAAGTAGCTCAGAGATGTAGGGAGGGGACAGGTTATGGACGGCCTTGTATGTATTTGTCAGTACTTTGAAGTGAATTCGCTGGGCAATAGGGAGTCAGTGAAGGGATTGGCAGAGGGGACAGGTGGAGTAATAGGGTGAGAGGTGGATTAGTCGGGCAGCGGAGTTGAGGATAGATTGGAGGGGTGCGAGAGTGCTAGACGGGAGGCCACAGAGGAGGATGTTGCAGTAGTACAGTAGTTTTTATGAACGGTAGATGGATATGCATTTAAATATTTATAATTGCAATGTCTATTTTTATTGTTGGAAGTTGAAACAAATATGTGTGAGTTGTTTTATGGATAGGTAATGTATCAAAGCCAAATCCCGGTGATACAGGGGGTTGGGAGAACATGTGATTGGTGGGACGGATAATAAATACTGCCCTAAGGAATGTGAAATCAGGACGCCCCAGACGAAGCTGGTAGCAAAACCCGGGTCGGGCAGAGGTACACAAAAACTTTGTATATGTGATGTGGCAAGAAATGGTCTTGTAAGTACAATAAAAGCACGGTGAACCTGTTTCTTTGCGGGTCTGCACTATATTTATGTCCTTTTGAAGGAAGAAAAAGTTTCTATTGCCGGTCGGTTCAGGGATCGAGGAAGCCAAAAGCCAGGAGTAAGGAGAGACGGCTCCAGGAGAGGGACCGCTTGTGAGCATTCATCTAGGGGAAAACAATTAGCGCCGACCCATAACTATGTGTTTTATTTGCAGTGCCGTGAACTGACGCGCACAGCGTAAGGTCACAGCACAACCTCACATCTGCGCAGCCTTCACAGCGGAGAGCCGAGGACCAGGAAGATGTGAGTATAGAGCAGGAGTACTCAAGTACTTTTTGTAAAGGTCCACATACCTGAGTCTGCTGTAGGATGAAGGTCCGAGTTGCAAAACATAAAAATATATAAGGAGGGACAACACCATTGGTGTGTAGCGCTGCATTATTATTATTATTTTTGTTACAATAATCCACACCCCCAAGCCCACCTAATCTCCTTTCTGCTCACCAAACAGTAAAAATGTCCTTTCAGTGCCCCCTAACAATAATGATGCCCCTTTAATGGCCCTTAGACAGTATGATATCCCTTTAGTGCTCCACAGAGTATGATACCCATAAGTGCACCCTCACAGCACGGTGATCCCTTGGTGCCGCCACACATTATGATGCTCCTTAGTGCCCCTGACACATTGCGATGCCTCCTTAGTTCCTCCCCACAGAGTATGAATACCCTAAGTGCCCCCTCACAGTACTAATGCCCTATCTGTGCCCCTTCACAATTGTAATGCCCTCTTTGTGCCCCCTTCACAGTAATAATCCCCATTGTGCCCCCTTCACAGTAATAATCCCCATTGCGCCCCATTCACAGTAATAATACCCATTGTGCCCCATCAATAATGCCCATTGTGCCCCCTTCACAGTAAAAATGCCCGCTGTGCCCCATTCACAGTGATAATGCCCTCTCTGCCCCTTCCATAGTAGAAATCCCCATTGTGCCCCCTTAATAGTAGTAATGCCCTCTGTGCTAGTAATGCCTATTGTGCCCCTTCACAGTAATAATGCCTTCTGTGCCCCCTTCAGAGTAGTAATGCCCTCTGTGCACTGTGCACCCTCCATAGTAGAAGTGCCCATTGTGCCCCCTTCACATTAGCAATGCCCATTGTGCCCCCTCCATAGTAGAAATGCCCATTTTTCCCCTTCACATTAGCAATGCCTATTGTGCCCCCTCCAGAGTAGAAATGCCCATTGTTCCCCCTCCAGAGTAAAAATGCCCATTGTGCCCCCTCCAGAGTATAAATACCCTTTGTGCCCCCTTCAGAGTAGAAATGCCCATTGTGCCCCCTCCAGAGTATAAATGCCCATTGTGCCCCCTCCAGAATAGAAATGCCCATTGTGCCCAATCCAGAATAGAAATTCCCATTGTGCCCCCTCCAGAGTAGAAATGCCCATTGTGCTCCCTCCAGAGTAGAAATGCCCATTGTGCCCCCTCCAGAGTAGAAATGCACTTTGTTCCCCCTCCAGAGTAGAAATGCCTATTGTGCCCCCTTCACATTAGCAATGCCCACTGTGCCCCCTCCAGAGCAGAAATACCCAATGTGCCCCCTCCAGAGTAGAAATACCCATTGTGCCCCCTCCAGAATAGAAATGCCCATTGTGCCCCCTCCAGAGTAGAAATGCCCATTGTGCCCCCTCCAGAGTAGAAATGCCCATTGTGCCCCCTTAACATTAGCAATGCCCATTGTGCCCGCTCCAGTGTAGAAATGCCCATTGTGCCCCCTTCACATTTTCAATGCCCATTGTGCCCCCTCCAGAGTAGAAATGCCAAATGTGCCCCCTCTGTGTTAAAAAAAAGAAACAAAGAAACAAAAAAAAACTACAGTACCTACTCACCTTGTCCCGTTCCTGCAGCTCACAGTCCTCTCTCCCCTGCAGACACAGATCACTCTACAGAACTATGTGGGCAGGCTTAAGCAGATTTCCGAGCTGCAGGCTCCTCCTACACAGGACGGCAGCGCGATCCATGCCTGCAGGCTGAATGGTGGAGCGGGAGAAGTCTTCCTACTTCACCATTCAGAGCGCCGCTGGCCTGAAGGAGGGGAGGAGCGCGGGAAGCTGAGCGGTGAGTGACAGGACCGCAGCTCCCAGCACTCTAGCAATGACCGCTTCCATCTGCATTGACACCCCCGTGAGAGCTGGCACCTTTAGCAAGCGACTGCATGCAGGGGTCCGGACCGCTGGCAACCGCGGTCCGGATTTGGACCGCGGTCCACCAGTTGAGTACCCCTGGTATAGAGCTTTCACCTATGGGTAAGTCCTTCACTATGCGAGCCATGCATAGTAGGATAGGATCGGGACACGGAGCCGGCAATTGTGGGCAGTGGCCAGCGGGACTCAAGAGGCAGCTGCCTTGGGCCCCCTAGGAGCAACTGGGCCCAGAGCAGCTGCCCCTTTTGCCCCGCGTTAAAGATGGCCCTGCCTATACATCCTAGTTATGGAGTCACTAGCTATTGCCCTTAGAGCAAACCAGTCCATTAAGGTAATACAAATAGGTAAAACCGAACACAAACTGTCATTGTTTGCAGATGACCTCCTCTTATATTTATCATCACCTAGGCTGGGTGAATTCGAGCTCTGTGGACGTCTCAGCAACTTCAAGATGAATATCCAAAAGTCAGAATTACTGAACATCACCCTCCCCCACCGAGAAGTCACCCAACTTAGGGAAGAATTTTCCTTCCAATAGGCTACACAATCCATTAAGTACCTAGGTGTCCACCTACCTGCAAATCCTTTCCACCATTTTAATTTTAATTATAAACCCATACTGAGATCAATTGAGCTGAGTCTCCATTGGTGGTCTTCTCTCCAAATCTCCTGTTTTGGTAAAATCAACGCCCTTAAGATGGACATTTTGCCCAGACTACTGTATCTATTTCAGACGATCCCATGTGGGTTCCTTCAAGCATTTTTTGCCCGCCTTAGGAGACTGACCTCTCAATTTATATGGAAGAACTCTCGGGTGAGGTTGAGTTACAGTCTGCTGACATGTCCAAAGACCTCTGGCGGAGCTGGCCTCCCCAACTTTCTCACGTACTACAGGGCAGCGATTGCAAACTGTGTCCTTGACCTTCTTCATAATCGCTCTACGAAACTATGGGTGGAGATAGAACATGAAACAGCGCCACACTTGGCTGTATTTTTTGGCTCTCATCCTCCTCACAGACCTAGATGCTCCACCCTCAACCTTCTCCACTCATACTTTCTCTGGCTATGTCTTGGGGCAAGTTTGCATCTAAACTTAAACTAGTCACAACGCCAGGTCCTCTCACAGTTCTGACAGACCACCAGGCTTTTCCTCTGGCCTCAAATCTCTCCTGACCTTTCAACCCCCAACTGGGAATTTTTTTCTTTAAACTCGTTTTATTAAAGTATAAACAAGAAGGTATGGCATTAGTTAGTACATACAATAGGAATGATACTACTACAGAGGGATCTGGATAGATTGGAGGCTTGGGCAGATAAGTGGCAGATGAGGTTTAACTCTGACAAATGTAAAGTTATGCAGATGGGAAGGAATAATGCAAGTCACCCGTACATACTAAATGGTAAAACACTCGGTAACACTGACATGGAAAAGGATCTAGGAATTTTAATAAACAGCAAACTAAGCTGCAAAAAACAGTATCAGGCAGCTGCTGCCAAGGCCAATAAGATAATGGGTTGCATCAAAAGGAGCATAGATGCCCGTGATAAGAACATAGTCCTACCACTTTACAAATCACTAGTCAGACCACACATGGAGTACTGTGTACAGTTCTGGGCTCCTGTGAACAAGGCAGACATAGCAGAGCTGGAGAGGGTCCAGAGGAGGGCAACTAAAGTAATAACTGGAATGGGGAAACTACAGTACCCTGAAAGATTATCAAAATTAGGGTTATTCACTTTAGAAAAAAGATGACTGAGGGGAGATCTAATTACTATGTATAAATATATCAGGGGTCAGTACAGAGATCTCTCCCATCATCTATTTATCCCCAGGACTGTGACGAGGGGACATCCTCTGTGTCTGGAGGAAGGAAGGTTTGTGCACAAACATAGAAGAGGATTCTTTACGGTAAGAGCAGTGAGACTATGGAGCTCTCTGCCTGAGGAGGTGGTGATGGTGAGTACAATAAAGGAATTCAAGAGGGGCCTGGATGTATTTCTGGGGTGTAATAATATTACAGGCTATAGCTACTAGAGAGGGGTCGCTGATCCAGGGAGTTATTCTGATGCCTGATTGGAGTCGGGAAGGAATTTTTTATTCCCCTAAAGTGGGGAAAATTGGCTTCTACCTCACATTTTTTTTTTGCTTTCCTCTGGATCAACTTGCAGGATAACAGGCCGAACTGGATGTACAAATGTCTTTTTTCGGCCTTATGTACTATGTTACTGTGTTACTATGTTACAAGAAGTGATTCTAGCGTTACATTGCTTATACACAGTGGCCCAGATTCAAGAAGCACTTGCGCGGGAACAAGTGTGATTTGCGCCGCGCAAGTACTGATTTGCTCCTATGCAAATTTGCGGCTGATTCTGTAAACCAGTTAAGCCTGAAATGCGGCCATTTTCCCGCGCACGCAGCCTAGCTGTTCCTGCGCAATTTTCGTGCAATTTTGCGCGGGGTGTAAGTTGCGCCTTCATGGAATTCCCTCAGCGAATATGCAAATTAGGTACTGCCGATGATTCAGAAACATGCGCGTGTGATGCGCATCTTGCGCTGGAAGCGTGCAAGCTTTTTTCCCTGGGCAAACTTGCTCCTGTTAAAAGCAGGGGCAAGTTAGCAAAAGATGGCCAAATGTCATCCCAGGTACGCACTTCATTACCCAGGGCATTGATGTCCAGGGCAATGGCTTCATATATAGCCCTCCTTTGGGCAATGGTGGTGTTTGCCCGCTGGGCACCATATAGGACTTCCTTATGCTGCTGGAGTGCAGCAATCAGGATGTCCATCTCTGCAGCCACAAAGTTGGCCTTCCTTATTTTGGTCCCTTTGGGAGGTGCCATGTCTTGCAAAAGGGCTGAATTTCCTTGCTCAGGGGGGGGTAGGAAAAAGCAGGATGAAATTCAGCAAAGAACCTGCGCAAGTCTGCTCCTATTTATTTGCTCAGTGCAAGCAGCTGAGCAGGATTTGCCCTGAAATTATGCTAGCAAACCTCTGCTGAGCCGAAAATTCCTCATTTACATAGGGGCACACCCACTTTGACTTGCACGGCCTTGCGCCCTCAGCTTTGCCTTAAACAGGAGCAAATTAAATGAACAAACGATTCCTGAATCAGGTGGCAATTTGGCAAAATTGCTCCAGCGCAGAGAAATTCAGCTGAGCGGCTCAGGTGTAAGTAATGGGCAAATCTACCTGAATCTGGGCCAGTGTCAGACTAAATTGGGATAACATTATGCACTTCCATGTATTTCATTCAATAAAGTCAAAATCTTGTGTAACAAAGATTCCTTTGGGGAGTGTTTTACAGCATTATAGAGTTGGCATGTCTGAATGTAAGTGTCTGGAGTTGGGCAGTGTCAGAGATGATGAGCACCACGTTCCCCACACCTTCTAGAATTTTTGTGAGCATTTCCTATATTTAAATACTACATTTTCAAAAGGAATAATTTGGTTGACCAGGGATTTCTATTGTCCTATAGTGGGCGGTCGATCCACCATCCATCTAAGTGCTATTGCTTTCCTCGCAAGGAACACGGTTTCCCTCAAGAATATCCTAATATGGTGGGGCCATACCTCTTCCTCCAGCATCCCCGGTAGGCACACCTTGGGATAGAAAGAGATAGGGCTGGGGATCATAGTGGTTAAAGTATTAACAACTCCCCGCCAGAAAGATTTAATGTAGCTACATTCCCACATCATATGCCAGAAATCGGCGTTTGTCTATGCACATCTATGACACCTAGTATGTGGTACTCTACCCATCTTATACAATCTGGTAGGGGTCAAGTAACATCTATGTAGAATTAATAGTTGTATTAGCCTATTATTAATAGAGGGCAAAATCTTTAAGGGAGACTCCAATGCCTCCTGCCAGTCTTCTACACATAAATGAGGGAAGAATTCCCTCCATTTAGTTTCAACCGTCAAAGGGTGTAAAGCCATTGGGTTTCTCAGTAGGTGGGTATATAGAGCTGATATAATTCCCCTGGGTCCTTGTGTATTAAGTATCCCTATCAGTGGATAAGTCAATATGGCTGATCTACTATCCTGAAACTGTGCGTGGAGAGCGTGGTGCACTTGTAGATATCTAAAAAAGTTAATGCGCAAGATTCCAAAATTTTCCTGTAGTTGCACAAAAGAATATAGGACCCCATTGTCATATAAATCTTTCAAGGTGAGTATTCCATATTCTCTCCATATTTTTGCCCTTCATTATTCTGCAAGTGAGTAAACATTGGGTCAGCGGGACAGACAAGATAAATGCAAATTTAAAAAAATGGCAACGGCCGTTTCGCGCTTGTATGCGCTTCCTCTGGCCTCCTTCCTTCCTTTTATTATAGAGATCCATTTGATGAAGACCGGACCAAAGCCGAAGTGTTTCAGTACATCTAATAGGTATGGCCATTGCACTGGGTCGAATGCTTTGGCCGTGTCTAAGGAGGCTAAGTCCCATTGTTTATGTCCCCTCACTCCCACCTGAGCAATGACCTGTGCCCTTCTTATATTGCTCGATGTTGATCGTCCCGGAATGAAGCTGGATTGATCCCCATGTACAATAGCAGGGATTACTTTATTCAATCTATTAGCTAATATCTTAGTGAGGATTTTGTAATCTATATTCAACAGGGAAATAGTCCTGTAAGAGCCGCATTCCAGCACCACTATAGAAGCATCATACAAAGATTCTGGGAGGCCCCTTGTTGCTGTGCTGCCAGATACATTTTGTGTACTTGTGGTCCCAGAACGTCAATACACTTGGAGTACACTTCTAGCGGGATGCCATCTGGCCCAGGTGACTTCCCCGGGGTTACTCCTTTTATAGCAATCTGAACTTCCTCTAGTGTTCTCTCTCCATCGAGGAGCTCTCTATCCTGGTTACTCAGCTATGGGTAAGTAACTTCCTGAAGATAGTTATCCAATTCAGGGCGGGTATATTGCACCATAGATCTATACAGGTCTCGGTAAAATTCTTGGAATCTAGTCACTATTCCCTCAGCCTCCTCGACCAAGGTACCCCCTGTAGTGTGTAGGTGCAACACTGATGGGGCTGCTGTGTTGCTCCGCACCACATGGGCCAGTATTTTACCTGCCGGGTTACCCAATTCAAATGTTTGTTGTTTAAGGAAAAACAGCTTACGATCACTTCTCTCTCTAAGGTGTATCATAAATTGCCTCCCCCTCCTGCATCCACTCCCTTCTGCTGTCCTCAGTGGGGTTAGAAGTGTATCGGCTCTCTGCCTCTTTATATTGGCGACTCAGTTCCTCCTCCTTACGTTGTGCATCTTTTTTAATATAGGATATGAAGGATTTAAAGCAGCCGCGTATATAAGCTTTCAACGTCTCCCATAGCAACAGGTCATCCGTTGAATTATCATGTACCTCCGGGCAGGGGGGGACACAGACAGCAGAGGGCCCCTGTGCAAAGAATTGCCTGAGCCCCCCCGCCCCAAGACAAATTCGCAACCTAACCTATTCCGTCCTAACATTACTTATAGCAATACAAAACATACTGGGCAAGGCTACTTTCACACCTGCGGCACTACGCTCTGGCAGAAAATGCAAGGAATCGGCCGGGCACAAACTCAGGCATGCAACAGTTTGTGTCCCGCTGATTCTCTGCATTTTTGCCAGATTGTGGCCGGATCTCTGCCGTACCCCATCATAGTCAATGGGGCTGGCGGACATTCGGTCTGCATCCAGCAGTGCCGGATCCAGTAAATTCCAGCAGGCTATTCTCTGCTGGAACAGCCTGCCAGAATCACTTAGGGTACTTTCACACTAGCGTTTTTCTTTTCCGGCATAGAGTTCCGTCACAGGGGCTCTATACCGGAAAAGAACTGATCAGGCATATCCCCATGCATTCTGAATGGAGAGTAATCCGTTCAGTTTGCATCAGGATGTCTTCAGTTCAGTCGTTTTGACTGATCAGGCAAAAGAGAAAACCGTAGCATGCTACGGTTTTTTCTCCGGCGAAAAAAACTGAAAAAATGCCTGAACGCCGGATCCGGCATTTTTTCCCATAGGAATGTATTAGCGCCGGATCCGGCATTCAGAATACCGGAATGCCGGATCCGTCGTTCCGGCATGCGCATGCGCAGATCGGTAAAAATGCGAAAAATGTACAAGACGGATCCGTCGGTCCGCATGACAAGCGGAGAGACGGATCCGTCCTTGCAATGCATTTGTGAGACGGATCCGCATCCGGATCCGTCTCACAAATGCTTTCAGGCAGCAGCAGATCGGCGGATCCGGCGGCCAGTTCCGACGACGGAACTGCCCGCCGGATCACACTGCCGCAAGTGTGAAAGTAGCCTAACGCAGATGTGAAAGTAGCCTAATACAGCGCCACCTCTTATATCCAGTGACGTCTCCTTTGATGTAGATGTTCTCTGTCCTCATCTTCTTCTTTCAGACCACACCGCCATGATGATTTTTCAGCCATCTCTTCTCTCTGCAGAGTTTGACAGACATCTTAGTTTCCTACTTTTCCATCATCCTCCCACCTTCTGAACACCCCATCCTGCCACCCCCAATACTGTGCCCGCTGTGCTCCCTATACAGGTTACACACAGATAGTTCCCCTTCAATAATTATTGGCACACAGTGTCCTAAAAAATAACTGTGCCCAGGAAACAGTGTCTCTGACACTAATAGTGTAAGCATAATGTTCCCCAAAAATAATTGTGCTAAGCTGATACCGTGCCAGGGTGCCCCCACAGTAATACTGCTCCCCAAAGTCCCACCAATAGAAATAATTATCTACCAGACAGCACATAGTAATAATAGTGCCCCTACAGTAATAATTTCCCCACTGTGTCCCAGAAGTAATAATACTCCCATAGTGCTCATACTAGTATTCATGTTCCTCATAGTCCCTCAACTGTAATAAAGCCCACCATAATGCCCACGGTAGTAATATAATGTGTTACAGTAAAAATAAAAGTGCCCTGTTGTGTGGCAGTATAAAACATACCTCCTCTTAGTGCCCCCTGTAGAGCCAATGTCCCCATAGTGCCCTCATAATGTGTGCCAATGCCCCTTACTGTGTGCCCAAAAAAACTCTTAGTGCCCCCAGTTGAGACAAGGTCCCCATAGTGCCCTCATGTGTGCCAATGCCCCTTATTGTGTGCCCAAATAACCTCTTAGTGCCCCCAGTTAAGTCAAGGTCCCCATAGTGCCCTATCATTTGCGCCAGTATAAAATACTCCTATATCCTGCCCCAATAGTGCACCTCCCTTTATCCCCATGGTACCTGACAATGTGCCAGTATAAAATGCCCTATAATGTGTGCCAGTATAATTCCCCTATATAATGACCCCAATAGTGCTCCTCTCCCCCTTCTCCATAGTGCCCCCCATGTGTGCCAGTATATAAGATAGGGTCCCCAGTAGATGCCCCATAGATGCTCCCCCTTCTCCATAGTGCCCCCCCATGTGTGCTAGTATATAAGATAGGGCCCCCAAAGTGCTCCCCTCCATAGTGCCCCCCCATGTCTGACAGTATATAAGATAGGGCCCGAGAAGATGCCCCCATAGTGCTCCTTTCCTCCCTTCTCCATAGTGCCCCCCATGTGTGCCAGTATATAAGATAAGGTCCCCAGTAGATGCCCCATAGATGCTCTCCCTTCTCCATAGTGCCCCCCCATGTGTGCTAGTATATAAGATAGGGCCCCCAAAGTGCTCCTCCCCTCCATAGTGCCCCCCCATGTCTGACAGTATAAAAGATAGGACCCCAGAAGATGCCCCCAGAAGATGCCCCCATAGTGCTCCTTTCCCCCCTTCTCCATAGTGCCCCCCCATGTGTGCCAGTATATAAGATAGGGTCCCCATAGTGCTCCTCCCCTCCATAGTGCCCCCCCATGTCTGCCAGTATATAAGATAGGGCCCCAGAAGATGCCCCCATAGTGCTCCTTTCCCCCCTTCTCCATAGTGCCCCCCATGTGTGCCAGTATATAAAATAGGGCCCCTATATTGCTCCTCCCCCTCCATAGTGCCCCCCATGTGTGCCAGTATACAAGATAGGGCCCCCATAGTGCCCCCCATGTCTGCCAGTATATAAAATAGGCAGGGCCCCCATATGTCAATTGCTCAGGCCCCCCCATATGTCACTTGCTCAGAACCCCCAGAGTTAGGAGGAGCCCCCCTAATATCAGTTGTTAATTATTTATTCAGGCCCCCCATATCGATGTGACAGGCGCCCTCATCAGACCTCAGATCAGACAAAAAATAAATACTGTCATTTAAACTTACCTCTCCTGCTCCGCTGCTCTCCATGTCCGCCGGGGTTTCCTGCCCTGCTGGTCTCCAACAGCCTGCGCTGCACAGTCACGTGACCTGACTGCGTACAGCGTCAGGTCATAGTGTGCGCTGAACGCAGTCAGGCTGGAGGAGACCAGGGAGGAAGCGGAGCTGGAGGGGTAAGTAAGCGCCTCTCTCTTGCATACTAGATGGGGCCCATTCATACTAGTAAGCGCTTCCAGAAGTGCTCACTAGTATGAATGGGACCCCTCACACGCCGGGCGCCTGTGCAGCTGAACCGGCTGCACAGGCGATATGTCCGCCCCTGCCTCCAGGAACATATTGAGTTGGTCTGGTATATGATTGTTAGTTGTCATAAGGGTCACCCAGAAGGGGTGGATGCGAAGGTTAGCCACAGATCTCGTGGTATCAGCCAGTATCAACCTCGCCACTATGGGTGCATGATCCGCCACCCCTTGTGGACCATATTGAACATATGTGGAGGTTGTGCCGAATATATAATCTATCCTCGACAATGCTCCCCGTGTAAAACAAGAGTATATTTCTTGTCTAGGATGTCGTTCCCTCCATAAATCTACCCAACCCATCTCAGTAACTAATCTTGACAACGCGGCGTGAGAAGACTGCTGGCCTGTCCCATCTGCCTCAGCATGAAATCTGTCTAGATGGCTGTCCATTACCATGTTGAAGTCTCCCATGCATATCAGTCTAGTGTCAGGGTATTGCGCTGCAAATCCTGCTGCTGCTTGTAGGATGAGACATTGGCGGGTGGGGGGTTATATATATTTAACACTATGTATGGGATGCAGTTAATGTATGCAAAGACAAAAATATATTTCCATCAGGGTCCACTATTGTCTTCTGTGTTTCCCAGCGAATAGTACGGTGTATCAACAAGGATACTTTGGAGTATGAATTTCCGTATGCATGTACTGACCATTGTACCCATGGTTTCCTAAGCCTCCCTGCCGTGTCTGATGTTAAATGTATCTCCTGTAGACCAAGAATATGGGGATTATATTTACGGACATGAGAGAAGTCTGCTATCCTTTTTCTGGGGCCTCCAAATCCCCTCACATTCCAGGACATCACATTTAAGGTGGCCATGGATGTGTCATTGTAACAACTGCAGGATATCCAGTATCTGAAGAGCATGGTCGACTTAACATCACATTCCACTCCCTTAATTGAGCTACCCTATGTATTCTGTGTCTAATGCCTCTGTGCCATACCTTAACAAAAAGAAATAATATAGAACAAAACGTAAATAACCAAAACTGTAGAAACTGTATAAGGGTACTTTCACACTTGCGTTTTTCTTTTCCGGCATAGAGTTCCGTCACAGGGGTTCTATACCGGAAAATAACTGATCAGGCATATCCCCATGCATTCTGAATGGAGAGTAATCCATTCAGTTTGTATTAGGATGTCTTCAGTTCAGTCGTTTTGACTGATCAGGCAAAAGAGAAAACCGTAGCATGCTACGCTTTTATCTCCGGCGGAAAAAAATGAAGACTTGCCTGAATGCCATAGGAATGTATTAGTGCCGGATCCGGCATTCAAAATACCGGAATGCCGGATCCGTCCTTCCGGTCTGCGCATGCGCAGACCTTTAAAAATGAAAAAAAAAACAAAAAAAAAACGGATCCCTTTTGCCTGATGACACCGGAAAAACGGATCCGGCATAGCAATGCATTTTTCTGACTGATCAGGAACCTGATCAGTCTGAAAAATGCCTGATCAGTCAGAAAAAATTACATCCGTTTGCATACAGTTTGCCTGATCTGTAACGGAACTGCCTGCCGGAATCAAGCAACGCAAGTGTGAAAGTACCCTAAAAGATGTAGAAACCATCTTTGTGGCTACAAGGTCGGGGACCTGCATAGTGTAATGTGGTGAAATATCTATGCAGGTATCTTACCGGTTTCTCTTAACTTAGTCATAGAGCTATAAAGAATAACCAGTGCGATGGACATCATTAAGCTACCCTTGGTTAGTCAGGGGGTACCGACAACTAGGATTGTAACAATTGGGTAAAGTTATAAGCAATTACGATACCGATAGTCCAAGGTGTAGACTGTGAAAAATATCATCTCTGTCCAATAAAGAGATTCTCCTGTAGGAGGACAAAGAGAAAGAACTCACAGAACCACAATACCATTCAAGTGGGTGGTGAGTGTCTTGGGCATCTGGTCCCTCAGTCCTCTGCTTCTCGGGGGTCCGTTAAGAAGACTGTTTTCCCGCCATCCACAACGCGCAAACGAGCAGGGTACGCCATGGAATATTGTAAGTTAAGTTCCCTTAAGCGTCTCTTTACAGATACAAAGGTGGCACGCTTCTTCTGAAGTTCCGCAGAGAAATCGGGAAAGAGCGATATGGTCACATTTTCAAATGATATAGCCTATTTTTTCCTCGCTTGGATTAGGATAAGGTCTCGGCCTTCCCAGTTCAGTAAGCGGGTGCCGTCACCGGGCTCACTGCTGGGCGGAAGCCTCCGTATAGCAGTCCCTATGGAGAGCCTGGTACATCACCGGATCTCCAAAAAATGCCTTTGCCCTGCGATTCAGTGCAGGGCAAAGGAGAGCATCGAAGCATTAAATCAGGGAGGCCGGAGGGGTGAAGATGGGGATATGTCCGGGTTCACCGCTAAACCTGGACAACCCCTTTAATAGTAAAAGCAGTCATCCTCTCAGTCATTTTATATATGTCGCTGTGAAAATGACCAAAAAGTTAAATCAAGCAATTTTTTTGTCCCTCTGGTAAGATGGAGCGTTTGAAGAGAGAGCATGTAGTCAAAGACCGGAATAAAGGTGGAAGTGGATTTCTAGACCTAGAGGTTTATTTAATGATTAATTATAAAGCACAAATAGGTAAAAATAAACCATAGCAGCAGAAATGTTAAAATACAAAGCAGGATGGATGCTGACGCGCTCGCACTGGATACCCCGATACAGAAACATCCCTTTAGGTGATACGGTTTCTAAACATTATATTGCGGTTGAGCAATTTATAGAAAAACATGATCTTCACAATCTAAGTATGAATGATATGATGAATATAAAAAGAAACAGTTGAAGGACGTGCGTGAAAAAGATTTTATGTGTGATATCAATTTACTGAGTGGAGCTCAAGTGGAAAAAGTATGGAGAAGTAAGAGTCTGCGTGGCAGAAAGCTGTTGTATGGATGGGGATGCATGCTGTCCTCCGAGAGGGAACTTCAGAAAAAAGGAGATTTGGTTAGAACAGATGTATGACCTAGAGAGGGTTGTGGTGGGAAGGAAAGCTTCCTACACGTATTTTGTTTTGGAACTGTCCCTTTAGCACTTTAATTAAATAATTGACAGGCGTTAGGCTACTTTCACACTACCATTAATATTTTCCGGTATTGAGATCCGTCAAAGGGTCTCAATACTGGAAATAAACGCTTCCATTTTGTCCCCATTCATTGTCAATGAACAGAACTGAACGCTCCAAAATGCATTCCGTTCTCATGCCGGAGAGCAAACCGCAGAATGCTGTGGTTTTCTTTCCGTCATGGGATGCGGAGCAAGACGGATCCGTCATGACCCACAATGCAAGTCAATGGGGACGGATCCATTTTCTCCCCCATTTGACTTTCAATGTAATTCATGACGGATCCGTCTTGGCTATGTTAAAGATAATACAACCGGATCCGCTCATAACGTATCCAGTAAAAACGCTAGTGTGAAAGTAGCCTAAGTTTTCTGAACTTTGAGGTTGTTCTTTTTGGACTCAGAGCATTAGGTGATACAAAAGCTTGACTTCTTTGATTACCATATGGATAGGTTGTTGGCTTGCACTCCTGGGTTTTGGCGTAAAGCGTTGTGTCTGTCTGCTTTATGTTATGGGCAGAAATCTCAGGGCAATAAGCTATTGGTGATAAATAAGACAGGAAGGTAGCGGGACAAAGTTAGAGGTGATTGCTGAGATACAGATAGAAGTAAGAAAGTTCTATTGCAAGGGGGGTGTTTAAATTGGTAAGGATAGATAATTAGCTTAATATAGCCTAACCAATAGTATTGCACAAAGTTAGAGTAGTGATTAATTTGGTTAATTGAGGTAATTGTTACAAAATAACTCTTTCCTGGTATTTTAGTAAACAGAGATGCGTCTTATAAGCCAAAAAATACGCATGTAATAATTGCATGTGTTAAAGAAGTTTTATGGGACATGAGAAATGTTTTAGTTTTTAGTTTTTAAGAAAAGAATGATGTTGATTAAACTGTATGTTTGCTACCATAATGATAGTTATAGATGTGATTTGATGATGGTAAATGAGTGTGAAAGACAAAAAATGGAATCACCTTGTGAACTAGTAAGGCCTGCAGGTCTAGAACGCCATTATGCTGTTTTTTGAATATACAGAGAAAATCAACAAAAAGTTTTAAAAAAAGTAAAAAAAAATAATACTGTAAAACCAAAATGATGAATTGCATTCATTGATCAAAATGTTTAAATGACCATTGTGCACACTGATTTTTTTAATTATTTTTTTATATATAAAACCAGAGAGCTGGTCTTGAATGTTGCAATGTGTGCGGCATTACCATTGGTGAATATGCTGTTTCTGGTGTTTTTAGAGATGGAGAGTCGGCCTGCATACCTCACTAATGGAAAATTATTGATTGTCTCTTCTGTGTGTTTCAGGTACACAGGCTTTAGGCTACTTTCACATTAGCGTTTTTCTTTTCCGGCATAGAGTTCTGTCACAGGGGCTCTATACCGGAAAAGAACTGATCAGTTTTATCCCCATGCATTCTGAATGGAGAGCAATCCGTTCAGGATGCATCAGGATGTCTTCAGTTCAGTCATTTTGACTGATCAGGCAAAAGAGAAAACCGTAGCATGCTACGGTTTTATCTCCGGCGAAAAAACTGAAGACTTTCCTGAATGCCGGCATCCGGCATTTTTTTTCCATAGGAATGTATTAGTGCCGGATCCGGCATTTAAAATACCGGAATGCCGGATCCGTTTTGCCTGATGACACCGGAAAAACAGATCCGGTATTGCAATGCATTTTTCTGACTGATCAGGCATTTTTCAGACTGATCAGGATCCTGATCAGTCTGAAAAATGCCTGATCAGTCAGAAAAAATGACATCCGTTTGCATACAGTTTGCCTGATCAGGCAGGCAGTTAAGGCAACAGAACTGCCTGCCGGAATCAAACAACGCAAGTGTGAAAGTACCCTAACTTGTGCTGTTTAGGCAAAAAGGCGCACCATAGGGTAATACCGGCGTTCAATTCCGACACCGGAACTGCCCGCCGGATCCGGAAAAACGTGTGAAAACTGATTACATTTGAATCCTGATCAGGCTTTCGATCACAATGGAAAAATGCATTGGGAAAAAACGGATCCGCCATTTATGGACTTTAACTTTTTTTTCCTATTTTTCGGGTTTAACATGCAAAAGCCGGATCCGTTTTGACTGAACACACGGCGCCGGATCCGGCGTTAATGCAAGTCAATGGGAAAAAAGCCTGATCAGGCGTTCAGTCAAAGTGTTCAGGATTTTTGGCCGGAGGTAAAAATACTTCATGCTACGTTTTTCTGAAAAGCCTGATCAGTCAAAAAGACTGAACAGAAGACATCCTGATGCATCCTCAGGGACGGACTCTCCATTCAGAATGCATTAGGATAAAACTGATCAGTTCTTTTCCGGATTTGAGCCCCTAGGACGGAACTCAGCGCCGGAAAAGAAAAACGCTAGTGTGAAAGTAGCCTTAAGTATTGGTTCTAGTATAAGGCTCACCTTGGACTGTTGTGCTATTGATAGGCACAACTCTATGAAAAGCTTGTCAGGATATCTTCCTGGAACTCGGTTGGTGGTCAGTCTGCAGCCATGGATAGGAGGTCTTCTTAACGGAGATGCCTGAAATCCCCAAGAAGATGCGAGTTTCCAGTGCACAAAGATTTTCTTATGGCGCAAGGAACCGACCACGAATCATAAGGTTCTGAGTAGAAGTCTTTTATTTGCAGCGATACAACGCGTTTCGGGGAAACAGTCCCCTTCATCAGGTGCAGCATTTTTTACCTGATGAAGGGGAGTGTTTCCCTGAAACGCGTTGTATCGCTGCAAATAAAAAACTTCTACTCATAACCTTCTGATTCGTGGTCGGTTCCTTGCGCCGTGGGAAATCTTTCTTCTGTGTGTTTGGAAGAAATGAGTCCGGTATGGCAAGTTAGGGGCACATTTATTAAGATCAGTGTTTTAGACGCCAGTCTTAATAAAGTCCCATAGTCGGCAGTGGTTCCACCGAAGTTATGAAGAGGCGCCGGCCTCCCCGTGACTTCGGGGCATCCAGCGCCAGTTCTAAATGTAGGACGGCTTCTGAGCTGTCTTACATGTAGACCTTTTTCTATGCCTAAAACAGGCGTAGAAAATGGTGAATGAGCCGGGCCTGCCGTCCTGTCCCCTTCCCCGCCCACAATTTTAGAACTGGCGTGAGCGGGGCCATCTACACTGCGCTGCCATCTGCCCCTGAAATATGCCTAATTTAGGCGTATTTCAGCTTAGTAAATGACCCCCTTAGTCTTTGAGTAATGGAAGACTTAGGTGTCTTCACACGCTGAAATTACTGCAACTGAAAGTCACTTCACTGCTTGCCGCCCCAGTCAAATGAATGGAATCGATTTTCAGCCATAGAAAATCCTGCAACAAAAGCCACATCGTGCGAAGGCGTCCTTAGGATTGGGGAAATAATAAGGTTATGGGTTTGATATTAGAAGTTGTTTAAACCGGTTTGCTTTTTATCACCTGGTTCAGTTATTAAGGAAGTTGGTATTGAAAGGGTTAATAAGAAGGGGCTATGTTTTAATCTGATAGTTGTGATGAGGTTGATAAGATTGTTTGTCTGGTAGTTGTAGATGAAGGAAAAGTACTAGATGAAGTCTGAGCTTTTGTTAATGAAATAATTAGATTAATTGATACAAAGTAACCCTTTCTTCGTTTATTTGTAAACAAGGGTGCGTCTTATAGGCTGTCACCAGAAGTTGAGTGGGCGCCATATTTAAAACCCGCCAAAATGTCACTAAAGGGGTTAACAGTTTCTGGCCCGTTAACAAATTCTCCCCAGAAAACCCCTTTAAAATTTCCATTCGGATCAAGCATTGATGCTATTGGATCTTGGCCCTGATTTATCATGATTTCTACCACTCTCTCCAGTTTCGTAATGTGGGTGGAAAAGTGGGTGTGGTTAGTTATGTTAATGACTTTCACTCCAGATTTATCATTAAGACTTTTTTTTTTTAAGTCGCAATCTCAATCTAGGAGAAGAGTGAAGTAGGAAAAGTGGAGAAGCTTTTCTAGACAAAAATGCTAGGTTTAAGGACAAGACAAATTTATAAAACAACATGTGACATTTGATAAAGTGACTCAAGCAAAACTGACTTCAAATATTCACCTCATGATAAATCCCCCCCCCCCCCCAATCTCCAAAGAAGGGAAAAAAATATATAACAGGAAAAATGGCAGTGTCACCACCAGACATCTGAGAAGCTCTGACAGATGCCTTTCAGAACCTCCTCCTTGAGCTTCCTTTGTTTTGCTTTCAGTTCCTCATCTCGTTAGCCTCTCTCAGCTGTCATGTAGTTGTACTGATTGCATCCCTTTAAATTCCTCCCCATAATGCATCAGTGTGCGGTTTATATTACTTCCTGGAGTGTGTGTGCATGCTGATCCTACTTCTCAGTCTTCTACAAGATAAGTGTTGTGCATTCATTTGTGTTTTTCTGTTTGCTGGATCCCAGGTGACCCTGACTCCCTCCGTATCTAGTGTAGGGAGCCGGTGGTCGTGTCCCTTCACTATTGTAGGGTGTTCGGGTGTTATACAGTCGAGGTAGGAGGATATGCGATCATCTACCATTGGGATTTTCGCATAGGCTGAGCAGTAAGGGAGAGTGCCAGGTCTTATGCAGGGGTCTCCCTTTTTGTTCCTTAGTTTTGGATCCAGTGAGTCGTATATTCATTTTGTGTTGTCTTGTTTCCTGTACACATTCCGTGACAGGCAGCTGCCATATGCTTCACGTTCTCATAGGGTCCTATTGAAGGCAAGCTTTCTACATATCCATAATGGTGATTATAATGTGGGCGGCGTGGGACTCAGCTTCTTATTTTAACAGAGGCTCCTTTAAAAACATAGAGGATAACATGTAAGGGTTCAGTGAAGGAAGTGCGGAAGGTGTGCAAGTGTCTGATGGGGTCACACAGCTCGTAGAAGGACAGACGCCCGGCCTCATAGTCTAAGAAGACTCCAAGTGTTGGACAAGTTAGATTTACATCAGAGCCTAGGTTGACTGAGTTGTGAAATGCTGAACATCTTTTATTAGACAGAATCAAACACCAAGATTTATCGTTATAGGCCATACTAGACTGATGATCATTCCTTTCTATACTGGGATAACACATTCCAATGCCCCATTTCCCTGCCTGGTTCCACTCTACTGCCCAGTAATGTCGTCCTGAGGAGAAGCTACTTCGGCTTAATACCTGGCAGTATGTTTGAAACCTTTCTGGCAGTTCTGGTCGGCCCTGGTTTTCTTCTAAATATGTTGCTGTTCTCAGATCTTCTGATAACCCCATAATTGTATGAGCCGTGTCCACATCCAGCAGTATGTCAGGAACATGGAACTCAAGCTCTGATGTTACATAGGTGACAACATCCTTTATAGATCGGTGTAAAATTGATGAGATCAAAACATCTTCCAGATCATCAGCCATCTCATCGTCACTGACTGCAGCTTCTTCTTCTGTCACCATGCTTTTGTCACTAACGGATGCGCTTTGGTATGATTCTTGGAGGACGGTTTTTGGGTCAGTCTCATTATCCTGCAGTTTATCAAACACATGAACTTCAGCTTGTTCTGGGACCAGTCCCACCGCCTCAGAATTAGTCTGTCCACCATCACCCCTTGTGTCCTTATCATCTCCAGGACTACATACTGTAATGTCACTTTCTTGTAAGAGTCTTATTGGGTCAGTGATGCGACACATCTCCTCCACATGATGCATCTTCCTGGACAGCTCGTCCTTTTTTATTTCCATCTTCTTGATCAGATCATCTATTTTGGACACCATCTTAATCTTCTGCCTGGAGATCTCGCTCAGAACCTTCTTTTCTGCAATTTCCAGTTGCTCCTTAATGTTTATAAATAACTTCTTCTCTGAAGTCTCATCTAGAAGTTTCACCTGGTGTCCCCTGTGCTTGCCAACCAGGCAGCAAGACACACATAGACAAGCCGCGTCCTGCGGGCAGTAATACTCCAGAACCTTCTTGTGGATGGAACATTTTTTGTTGCCAAAGGAGCTGGTGGGTTCTGATAATACATGGTCCATCGTCTGGTTGTGGACGGTCAGGTGGTCATCACATAGAGAGTTCTCACACTGCAGACATGACTTCACAGCTGGTACAGGAGACTTTGTGCAGTAACTACAGAAGGTTCTGGTCTTCTCCATATCAGGCTGAGTAGATAAGAAACGCTCCACTATATTACTTAGCTTCATTTTCTTCTCCAGGGCCGGACGCTCTGGATATTCCGCTCTGCAGTCAGGACAGGAATACACTCCGCCTGTCTCCTGTGCATCCAGCACACTTACAATACACCAGCGGCAGAAGTTGTGTCCACATCTCAGGGATACGGGATCCGTATAAAGGCTCAGGCAGATGGAGCAGTTCAGCTCGTCCCTAAGCTCAGCAGACGCCATTGTAGTGAGGAAGAGCAGGAATCGAAAGTGAAAAGGTTTCTTCACTTCCTACAAAGGGCGGAGAACTTCTGAGAACAAACTATTAACCCCTGCAGCTCAGGGACTGGGTTTAGTCCTGATTCATAAGGAGCAAGACAATGATTACTGGGATCTGATGTAGGATTCCTCATGTAGTAGATGTAGTGACTCCACCTGTTGATAGTATAGCATGAAGCCATCAGCAGTACAGGGAAGTAAAAGAAAGCAAAACACAAATGTAGATAACATAGTTGACTTCATAACAAATAATGTGATTGCGAGGAACTGATTGAATGGTCTGGTAGCCCAAAGCCTAATGATGGCCTCCGCCTGCCATGTCAGCCTGATTAGTGACCACTAATACGCCTTTTTACTGACGTAAACAAAATTGGTTTTAGCTAAACAGCTGGCTTTAATTGATTTAAAAAAAAATGGGGTTAAAGGGCTTTTCCCATCTTGCTAATTCATCCTCCCCTGCAGCCAGCTCTGCTGTTCACTTCCCGGTTTCCTGCTCCTAAGGCTGGCCGGGCTTAGGCAGTTTGAGTGAAGGCCGGTGTTCTAAGAAAAATCCTTACTTCGTGAAAATACCTTACCCCTCGTGACTTCCGGGAGTGTGCGCCTCAACTTTCGGGGGTGTGCGCCTCAACTTCCGGGGGTGCGCACCGCAGCGCAAGCGCACTACCACGGCACGGGAATTACAGGGAGCGCTGACTCACGGACACCGCGTGTGTGCCCTCAGTGGTAGGGAGATCTGACAGTCTTTTCTCCTTACCCTCACACTGCGCATGCGCGGATTGTGAAATCTCCTTACCCTCACAATGCGCACGTACGTACACAGCGCGCTTCAGATGCATTGCTGGCTGGGTCCGATCAGGATCAGGTCGGTCTCTCCCTGCTCCCAGCACTATCAGCCATCCAGGGGGTGGGTGCAGTATATTGGGGGGATTTGATCAGTATATTGGGGGGATTTGATCAGTATATTGGGGGGATTTGATCAGTATATTGGGGGGATTTGATTAGTATATTCAGGGGGATTTGTGCAGTATATTAGGGGGGATTTGTGCAGTATATTGGGGGGGATTTGAGCAGCATATTGGGGGGGGTCTCGGCAGTACATTGGTGGGACAGTGTATTGCATGGAGGGGCCGCACAGTATATGAGGCCTATGTGCAACCCTAGTTTGAGAACAAAATATTTATTTCCAATATCTCAAAGCCATGCCATATTTTTTACAACAAAAGCCCAGCCATCGAGTCACTCACTAGGGATGGATGAGAGACTGCACCCCAATCTATCGGTCACTGCACCCCAGCCAGAGGGACTGCCCCACATCTGCAACCCAATCCGTCCCTGAATTCTGTAATCTCTGTCTGTGCATTGTGTATGTATAGCACTACCAATTATTTTATTTAATACTGTGTGGCTCCCATAATCCTTGTGTCTGTCTGCTGTATAGTATGTTGCACACAAATCTACATGCACTGTGTCTGTCATGCCATTAACTCTAACCATATATATATTTTTTGTGTGTGAGACAACTAGGACCAGCATGTTCTCCTATGGAACACGAGGCGGATGAAGAGGCGCCATCTTTGATGCTCATGTCCAGTGTGGAGTATTGCATTTAAAGTGTCATCTGCCATGTGAAAAGCTTTTCCAGTTTGCACAGAGACTTCAACATTGTGTACCGTGATCATGATCACCGTCTAGTTCAGAGGTTGGTAACCTTTGGCACTCCAGCTGCTGGGAAATACATTTCTCCTAATGCTGGAAAAGCATCATGGGAGGTGTAGTCCAAAACATCTGGAGTACCAAATGTCTATGAATGGTCAGTAACAAGGGTTGAAGCCTTGACATGGCGTTACTGCTCACATGTATATCCATGTGCCAATGCGACCCATGTGAGTGACTAATACTTATGTGGTTACCACGAATCCTGTGACTGTGGAGAATGAAGCGCCCGTATCACCTAAACACCGCTGATACTGTGACTGTTTCACCTAAACACCGCTGATACTTATTGGGATCCATCAAAGGTGAAATTTCATGATTTTACTTTTCCATGACGTAAAGTCATGATTTTATAAAGGACACGGAGGCGAGTATTGCTGTCTCTCTCTTTACTGTGTTTCCATAGCAGCAAAGAAAAAAAAACACCTTAAACATGCAGTAACTATGGCAACAAGCACCACCCTGTGTCCATATAACCCCTAGTCACACTGGAGCAGTCCTCTTTCTTTGGTGGTCCACAAACTGCAAACTGATGGACGCCCAAACATGAATGACGAACAGACTTCAGGTCTCCCGAACTAGAAACCGACAACTGGAACGGAGGTCCGGATCCGACTTGTCCACGAGACTGTGTACATTCCGGACATCCTGACTGGAACCTCGATCAACGAAACTGCGAACATTCCGGACATCTTGGCTTGAACATCAACCTAGGAAAAACCAAGCAAATACATACGGTAGTATACAATTCAGACACAGGAAGACACATATCAACTGATTCATACGAATGAAATAAATCAAGCTATCAAAATGACAGATAAAACAATCGATATTCTAGGGAGGGAAAAAACGGGTGGGCAATACTCGCCTCCGTGTCCTTTATAAAATCATGACTTTATGTCATGGAATAGTAAAATCATGAAATTTTATTCCAGGACACGGAGGCTCCTATTGCAAGTTTAAAGCTGGGCCACCACAGACGAGAAAGCATGAGATGGTGGCCTGAAGTAAAATTCACGAAAGGTAGACGCTCTAGACCAATCCGCCAACCTCATAACATCCTCTAAACGGGCACCAGAAACCGTCATAGAGGTGGCAGAGGCACTGCGAACCGAATGAGCCATAAAAATGGAGGTATGAATACCCGCCAGGGATAAAACCCATTTGACCCAACGCGAAAGGGTAACGCTGGTCACCGGGTGAAAAGGTCTACGAAAGGAAATAAAGAGATGAGGAAACTCAGGAACACGCAACATACAGGTACGACGTTTGTATTCCTGCAGACAAATGCCAGGACAAAGTTGCGGAGACTCCGGAAAATACAGATAGGACACCGAGCGAATGTTTGTCTTCGTACGCCGGGAGATATTAAACGTCACACCCACAGGCGAGAAGGATCGTGCATCATGATCCAACGCCCGGACGTCAGAAACCCTCTTGCAGGAGATCAAGCACAAGAGGGTGACCAACTTAGCCGAGAGTTGCCTCAACGACAGGACGTCATTAGAGGGCCAATCCTGGAGGAAGGACAAAACGATGGAAACATCCCAAGTAGCGGAAAAACGCGGTCTCGGAGGACGAGACAGGCAAGAACCCCGCAACAATCTACAGACCAGGGGATGCTGGCCCGCCGGACGACCTTCAAACCCCGAGTGCCTAGACGAGATGGCAGACCTATAAAGATTAATAGTCCGATACGCCTTACCCTCATTAAACAAGGCAGACAAGAATGATAAAATAGCCGTTACAGGAGCTTCAGTGGGATCCAGGTTCCCTGAGAGGCACCAACGAGGCCAGGAATCCCAAGCTGAGCGATAAGCTCGTCTGGTTCCGGGTGCCCAAGCGCTTGCCAGCAAGAAACGAGCCGTTTCCGAAACTCCTGAGACCTCCCAGGGACCCCTGAGACTCTGCACGCGAGGAGGTGTAAAGTTCCGTCGATGAGTAGAGGATGAAACCGACCCGCCGGATCCCTGAGCAGGTGGGGAAAAACGGGGAGCAAGACTGGCTCGGCGATGAGAAGATCCAGAAGGTGGGGAAACCACGACTGCGACTTCCAAAGGGGCAAAATGAGAACCAATTCCGCTGACTGGCGGCGGATCTGGAGAAGAACCCTCGGGATTAGAGCAAATGGAGGGAATGCGTACAGGACTGGGGTCGACCACTCTTGGAGGAAAGCGTCCACCGCTTCCGCCTCCGGATCCGGACGCCAGCTGAAAAATCTGGGTAGCTGAGCGTTGAGGCGCGATGCAAACAGGTCGATGGAAAATGGACCCCATCGAGATGACACGGCATCGAAAACCCCGGAATCCAATTTCCAGTCGCTGGCATCCGAAAGATACCGCGAACTCCAGTCTGCTCTCACATTGTGGAGACCCGGAAGGTATTCCGCGACCACCATGATCCCCCTGGAGAAACATTGGTCCCAAAAATCCATGGCCAAATGAGTGAGCACTGACGAGCGCGTTCCACCCATAAAGTTGATGTACCGGACCGCCGACACGTTGTCCATGCGGAGTCTGACACAAACCTTGACCGTGTTGTTGACAAAGCTGCGGATCGCCAAAGATCCCGCCAGCAGCTCCAGGGAATTGATGTGGAGCCGGGATTCGCTCCGGGACCAAGGACCCCCGGTGGAGACGCCATTGCAATGTGCGCCCCACCCATGGAGACTGGCGTCCGACTCGATGATAAGGTCCGGCTGAGGCCCAAAAATGGCTCTGCCGTTCCACATTGAGAGGTTGTGGATCCACCAGCTCAGCTCGTGCCTGGTCTCTGTATCCAGCACGATTGTATCGGCATAAGATGCACCCTCCCGAAGGTGAGCAATCTTGAGGCGCTGAAGCGCCCTGTAATGGAGGGGCGCCGGAAAAATTGCCTGGATGGAGGAAGCCAGAAGCCCTATTATCCGGGCCAGATGTCTTAGGGATAGCTGAGGTAACGACAGAGCGTGCCTCAACTCCTTCCGAATACTCAGAACCTTTGACTGCGGCAGACTGAGAGATTGTGAGACCGAATCGATCTGGAAACCCAAAAATTCCATAGTGGTGGACGGAATCAAACAAGATTTCTCCTGATTGATGATGAACCCCAGACCGGAGATGAGGGAGGTGGCCAACCGCAGGTGCGACAGAAGGGAAACCGGACTGGACGCCATGAACAAAATGTCGTCCAGGTATACTATCAGACGCACTCCCCGACTGCGCAACCAGGCTACCACAGGGCACAGTAGCTTGGTGAAACACCAAGGGGCGGACGAGAGGCCAAAGGGAAGGCACGTAAAGCGCCACACTTGACCTCTCCAGGCAAAACGTAACAAATCCCTTGACGCGTCTTTCAAATCTAATTTCGCCATCCAATCTCCTGGAAGGAGCATGTCCCTCAAGAGATGAATCCCTTCCATTTTGAAATGGCGGTACCTGACGAAACTGTTCAGTGCCTTCAGATTGATGACGGGGCGCAGCTGACCCCCTTTTTTCTGCACCAGAAAGATGCTGCTCAAGACCCCCAAGGAGTCCCCGGGAGCCAACTCTATTGCCCCTTTGCCCCAAAGGGCCGAGAGCTCCGATTCCATGAGTGCGCGAGCGGACCCGGACGGCACGCGGGTACAAGGGGGAGAAATACCCACAGGGTTTGACACTAATTCGATCACGAATCCCCTGACCGTAGACAGAATCCACGGGTCGGAAGATACTTTTCTCCACGCATGGGAAAAGAACTGGAGTCTTCCCCCCACCGGACAATTGGACATAGGAGGAACCTTGAATAGATGACTCACCGTATGGTTTCCTGGAGCCAGTGTGTCCACGGAATCCTCTGCCGCGGTTGTAGCCGCCCCGGGTGGGAAAAAAGGAGGGTTGATGTTGCTGGTCCTGCAACGAGGGTCTGTGGACAAAGGAGCCTCTGCCCGAACCATGGGCATAGGAGGAGGAACGGCCGGGCAGACGGCCCCTGAAACTGCCGGCCCTGGCAGAAAAACGGTTTGGGAAAACCTTACGCATAGACGTTTGCGCCTTATCAAGGGCAGTAAAAGCCCCAACATATTTACCGAGCTCTTTAATAAAAGGCTCTCCAAAGAGGAGCCCTTGGGCATCCTTGCCCGCCTCAGAAATAGCCAAATTAGCCAGTTTCGGCTCAATTTTCATAAGAAGCGCTTTGCGCCGTTCTATAGCCAACGATGTGTTAGCGTTGCCCGTAAGGCAAACCGCTCTCTGAGCCCATCCAGTTAATTCTTCAGGGTCGACCTGATTACCAGCCGCCCTGGCCGCCTCGGCCATGTCCAGAATCTTGGCCAGTGGCCCCATGATGTCCAAAACTTTATCCTGGCATGCCCTAAGGGCAGAATCCAGGCCTTTGCGGGGATTAAACCCTGTTTTAGTCAAGAACTGGACCATCTTTGGGTCCACCACCGGCGTCTCACAAACTTTATGGGGCCTAGGGCATTCAGCCCGCAGTTTGGTACGTGCCTCCTTGGTGAGGGGTTTACGGGTCATTGACTCAATGTATTGGGCTACATGCGTGGCAGGAAGCCACTCAGAAGACCACGGGTGGTGTAAAGCATTGGGGTCAAACATAAGATCCCCCAAAGGATCCACAAGAGGATCCGCAGACCCAGACGGGGCATCCGGGTATGCCGCAGCAGGGGGTGGCGGCAAATCTACATCAATAGGGTCAACTACGACCCCAGTCAAATCCTCCTCTGAGCCATGCAGGGAGTAGTGCCGTGCCTCTTCATCAGACTCTCTATCAGAGTCAGAAACATGTTCGGGCTGTGACCGCGCCGACTTCCAACCTCGCGCACGTTCTGCCTGGCGCGGACAGGCTCTTTTACGCGACCTTAGCGCGTCGTCAGTGGATGGAACAATGCCATCGTTCTCTGTTGTTCTGGAGGCATGAGGGGGCTGAATGGCTAGGGCTTGGGTCACAGATTGTGAAATTGCTGTGGACATGGACCCCATGGCAGACATGATAGCGCTTGATAATGAGCGCTGAATGGCCAAGCTCTGGGCATCCACTATAGGAGGTTCCCTGGTAGGGACACTAGATCTCCTGGGTGAGGGAGAAACGTGGCCCCTGGACCAACTGAGGCAGAAGAACCGCTCCTGAACAGCGCGCCGCACGAAATCCCGCGAGACCTTGGCCGCAGTTAGCACCCGAGATCTCGCGAGAAGAGAGGAGGAGAACAAAGAAGAAGGAGAAGAAGCGCGCGAAATGGCGCCGCCTCCTCCCAAAAGCGCGGACGAGCAGCGCAGGCCTGGGGACAACGAGGGGTAAGAGGGTACTACCCCGCTATGATAGAAAGGAAGAAACGGTGAGCCTATTCCTCCCCAGCCGAAGCAGAGAAACGCCGCAAACGGCGGGGAGAGGAGAGGCAACCGAAAGGAAAAAGAATATATATATAGAAATCTATATGTAAACGAAAAAACGTACACTAGTAAGGAAAACCTTCAGGTTGATAAACAGTAGATATCACAATATTACAATAATGAGATAAAATGAGATAAAATGAGATAAAATTAGATAAAATGCCCTAAGGAGTGCCCAAATGGGAACACCTCAGGGCATAAGACAACTGCTACGGAAGTGTATACTTAACTGGAGCAGCAAAGAAAGAGGACTGCTCCAGTGTGACTAGGGGTTATATGGACACTGGGAGGGACAGGGTGGTGCTTGTTGCCATAGTTACTGCATGTTTAAGGTGTTTTTTTTTCTTTGCTGCTATGGAAACACAGTAAAGAGAGAGACAGCAATAGGAGCCTCCGTGTCCTGGAATAAAATCTAGGGTTATATAGTCCAAGTCACTTAAATCAGGTGGTGTTTGGACTGTAGTGTGATTACTTTCGTATGTGCACGCAAAGAACACTCCAAGATCCATACCCAGTAGTAGTTCTGCACTACAGCCCTCTGTCGTGGCTGTGGATTCAGGAGCGCTCCTGCCTCCCCCACTGCACTGAAGACCAATTTAGTCTCCAGAAATATGTGAAAACTGAATCGGAAACTTGTTTCAGTAGGTTCCTCATCAACATATTGTTCCTATAAAATGTTATAATGGTCACATATATTGTTTAATTTCACCATTAATAATATTGTAAAGCGCTGCGGCATAACTTTACACGATATAAATGCAAATTATAATAAAAAACGGCTCTGTCACCTTCTGTGGTTTTTACGTATTATGCAAAGACTCCAGCTGGTCACTGTTACACTTGTATTCCATGGAGGGCATGTGAAGGTAGGTTTTAGTTGGATTAAACTGTCCTTTGTATGCACTGCCATCTTCTTTCACAAGGTCCTCTTCATCTCCTGGAGCCAACGGAATCGCTCTACTCACAAGCATGCCCAAGGGGACCCTAGGTACCTCTGCCTTTTGTTAAGCAAAAATACTTAAGATGAAGTTGACCCTATTTTGTCTTAACATATGGGGGTGATATAGATGCTTCAAGTCAAAATGGAAAGAGCTCTCGTTCTTTCTATTCTACGCCTCCTATCCTCAACATGGAAATTGTAGTGTTTAATAATATAACAGATATAGATTGTAATATGCTTTCTGCTAAAGATTTGGTGAGTTTGAACTATTTTATTTTTGAACAGCTCCAGAGGGAAGGAGCAAACCGCCTTGAGGAGTCCCTGCATAAGAGACTATTGGAGACCGAAGGGCTGTTCTGTGAAGGAAGATCATCACAGCCTCATCCAAGCCCTAGGAGGATATGAAGCCTCTTAAGAGTAAAGAGCGGCTAACAATATCTGATAATAGGCCACGTGTGCAATTATTATGTATCTAATGTATAGGCTTTTTCACTTTTATGTTAAATTTGAAATTAAATATAGTTTGTCAAGTATTATTCTTTTACTGCAACTTTTAAAAACATTAAAACTATTAACAATTTAGAAATCCACAATAATTTGTCTGTGCGGTGAAATGTTTATCTGTACATAACGTTAACCTGTTAATTATTGTGGGACACTGGAGAGCAACCTCAAACTGGCACTTTACCAAACAATCCATGACGTTAGGACATCCTATGATCATTTATGGTGCACATCGGTCCTCCTGTCACTGGGCCTATGCAGAGTTTTGCTTACAACTGTGGTGACTTCGAAAAGATAACAATAAGTACAGTAAGAAGTTTCTCTTTACAGGGACACTGTTTGGGTGTAGTGCCCATGTCCCCTGAACCCTGCAATGCTAATTATTAAGTACCTTTCAAGGTTAATTCATACTCTATTGGCTGTGTAGCAAACGGCCACGGAGGCTAACTACATAAAATGACACGGGACATCCTCACGTTGAGCACAACCAGTGTCTTTAAAAACCCTATAGAAAAGCACTGAGTTAATGCTTTCCGATGCGGAAGCCCAAATGCGTGCGCTGGAGGGTGCAGATGTTGGCGAGGCCTTACCAGCAATCTGGTAACTGACAAAAATGGAGCAGATGGAACTATAGTGTTAGCAATACGGTTTGATATTCCCAGCACTAGTTTTCCTTTAAAACAAAGAGTCATAACCCCCATTCTCAATTTATAAAGTGTCCCAAAAAATTATAACGCCAAAAAGGTCCTTTAATCTGTGTTTTCTTTGTGTTTTCTACTCTAAAATCCACCATCTCATGTTGTCGTTTCATCCTCCCACGCTATAGAATTGCAGCGATGTCATAAAATGGGATGCAGCAAATGCGGTTATTATTTATACAAAAGTAACAAAAATAGCATGTCAAGGTGTGTGCAATATACTTTATTTCTTTAAAATTAATATGCAGTTTAGACTTTATACGTATAATGAGAAATTACAGTTAAAATTTGAAACTGGCTAAGAGAAGCCAGTGTGGTATCCAACATGGAGAAAGTTCATTCACCTGTAAAGAAAAGCTGTATGGCATCAGGAAGGCAGTCTCTATATAATATAATGATCTCTCTCTCTGGGTGGTCCACGCTTCATAATCACTAGAAGATGAAGGTTACGTCATGTCTGCAGCATGTGTTATGAATCAGCTAAGGCCTCGTTCACTTCACCGTTTCTCCTTTCCGTTCTCCGGCTCCGTTGAGGAGCAGAAGAACGGAAAGGACAGATTCTGCAGATAACTGAGACCTAACTGAGCGTAACGGAGCCTAAAGACCCCATAGACTATAATGGGGTCCGTTCGGTGTCTGCTCAGAATATGAGACGAAAATCTGAGCGAACACCGAACGGACCCCATTATAGTCTATGGGGTCTTTAGGCTCCGTTACGCTCAGTTAGGTCTCAGTTATCTGCAGAATCCGTCCTTTCCGTTCTTCTGCTCCTCAACGGAGCCGGAGAACGGAAAGGAGAAACGGTGATGTGAACGAGGCCTAAGTGGAAGTTTTCTGTAGAAGAAGGTAATCTCTTCTCTTCTCTTTAACTAACAAACTTATTTCTGGTTCAATGTTATGACAATTTTATGTGCCACTTTATGTTGAATAACGCAAGCAGAACGAGGCGAGATCTGTATTTAAACAATTATTACATATACTATACTCAAATATTGAGCGGACACAGAAAAAAACAGTAACAACTCACCGGCAGTTCAACAGGAACCTCGGCGCGGAAAACTGCCTCCCTGCCGTACATCAAGAGAAAGGGTGAAAATGTGGTTGTTGTTTGGACCTTCGAACTTGTGGAAAATAATGTTACATCTCAACACAAGTCCCAGTTATTTTGCTTGTCATTCACCAATTTAGTGAGAGCTCTATAAGGAACAAAATAAAAAGAAAGATAAACACATTTACAACGGTCTCACAAACAATGTGGAATGTATAGCTCTCAGCTTAAGGCCTCATGCACACGACAGTTTTTTTTCACGGTCAACAAAAACGGGGTCCGTAGGTCCGTGATCCGTGACCGTTTTTTCGTCCGTGGGTCTTCCTTGATTTTTGGAGGATCCACGGACATGAAAAAAAAGTCGTTTTGGTGTCCGCCTGGCCGTGCGGAGCCAAACGGATCCGTCCTGAATTACAATGCAAGTCAATGGGGACGGATCTGTTTGACGTTGACACAATATGGTGCAATTGCAAACGGATCCGTCCCCATTGACTTTCAATGTAAAGTCAGGAGTCCCTGCGTTCATATAATGCAGACGGTGGCTCCGTTCAGAACGGATCCGTCTGCATTATATTGTTAAAACATTTCTAAGTGTGAAAGTAGCCTCAGACGGATCCGTCCAGACTTTACATTGAAAGTCAATGGGGGACGGATCAGTTTGAAAATTGAGCCATATTGTGTCAACTTCAAACAGATCCGTCCCCATTGACTTACATTGTAAGTCTGGACGGATCCGCTTGCCTCCGCACGGCCAGGCGGACACCCGAACATTTTAACTTGAAGCGTCCCCATCACCATGGGAACGCCTCTATGTTAGAATATACTGTCGGATATGAGCTACATCGTGAAACTCAGATCCGACAGTATATTCTAACACAGAGGCGTTCCCATGGTGATGGGGACGCTTTAGGTTAGAATATACTGAAAAACTGTGTACATGACTGCCCCCTGCTGCCTGGCAGGTGCTGCAGGCAGCAGGGGGCAGACCCCCCCCCCTGTTTTTAACTCATTGGTGGCCAGTGCGGCCGCCCCCCCCTCCCCTGTAGTTAACTCATTGGTGGCCAGTGCGGCCGCCCCCTTCCCTCCCCTGTAGTTAACTCATTGGTGTCCAGTGGGCCCCCCTCCCTCCCCTGTAGTTAACTCATTGGTGTCCAGTGGGCCCCCCCTCCCTCCCCTGTAGTTAACTCATTGGTGTCCAGTTGACCCTCTCCCCTCCCTCCCCCTCCTAATTAAAATCTCCCCCCCTATCATTGGTGGCAGTGGAGATTACCGATCGGAGTCCCAGTGTAATTGCTGGGGCTCCGATCGGTAACCATGGCAACCGGGACGCTACTGCAGTCCCGGTTGCCATGGTTGCTTAGCAATTTGTAGAAGCATTATACTAACCTGCGAGCTGCGCTGTCTGTGTCCGGCCGGGAGCTCCTCCTACTGGTAAGTGACAGATCATTAAGCAATGCGCCGCACAGACCTGTAACTTACCAGTAGGAGGAGCTCCCGGCCGGTCACAGACATCGCAGCTCGCAGGTTAGTATAATGCTTCTACAAATTGCTAAGCAACCATGGCAACCGGGACTGCAGTAGCGTCCCGGTTGCCATGGTTACCGATCGGAGCCCCAGCGATTACACTGGGACTCCGATCGGTAATCTCCACTGCGACCAATGAAAGGGGGGGCAATTTTAATTAGGAGGGGGAGGGAGGGGGGCCCACTGGCCACCAACGAGTTATCTACAGCGGAGGGAGGGGGGGCCCACTGGACACCAATGAGTTAACTACAGGGGAGGGAGGGGGGCCCACTGGACACCAATGAGTTAACTACAGGGGAGGGAGGGGGGGCCCACTGGACACCAATGAGTTTACTACAGGGGAGGGAGGGGGGGCCCACTGGACACCAATGAGTTAACTACAGGGGAGGGAGGGGGGGGGGCGGCCGCACTGGCCACCAATGAGTTAAAAACGGGGGGGGGGGGGTCATGTACACAGTTTTTCAGTATATTCTAACCTGAAGCGTCCCCATCACCATGGGAACGCCTCTGTGTTAGAATATACTGTCGGATCTGAGTTTTCACGAAGTGAAAACTCACCTCTGAAAAAGCTTTTATGCAGACGGATCTTCGGATCCGTCTGTATGAAAGTAACCTACGGCCACGGATCACGGACACGGATGCCAATCTTGTGTGCATCCGTGTTCTTTCACGGACCCATTGACTTGAATGGGTCCGTGAACCGTTGTCCGTCAAAAAAATAGGACAGGTCATATTTTTTTGACGGACAGGAAACACGGATCACGGTCTCGGCTGCAAAACGGTGCATTTTCCGATTTTTCCACGGACCCATTGAAAGTCAATGGGTCAGCGAAAAAAAACGGAAAACGGCACAACGGCCACGGATGCAAACAATGGTCGTGTGCATGAGGCCTAATGTAGTTGTACTGGTTTCTGTAGCCTGTCCCTGCTCTCATAGAGTTCTTTCCTGGGCCAGCGTACAGCAAATGTTATACACAGCACAACATATACACGTTACATATGTAACACACGGCTGTTTGTGTTACACAATATTATCAAATGCTAGCCAACATAAAACATCAGAAAGATCACCCCCGGCGGTGCAGGCATATCCTCTGTATACAATCAGGGAGACAGAGTGGAGTCTGTTACTGGATTCATGGTTTCCCCCGTCTGATGTACTATGGTGACTATCATTTAATAACAATGTTTTCTGAAAATGTCCCTGCACTGCAGGGGGTCATCTATGGACCACTGTCCCAGAAAAAGATAAATGCACAAAGATAAAGATAACGACATTTAAAGACAATGCTACTTTATACGAGATTAATCCTGATTCCTGAATGCAATTTATGTCGCCTAAACACTGCTTATACACACAACCAATCTGCAAATGAAATAAAAATAAATAAATAAAAAATGTCATATATTATTTAAACGCTCTAATTCAAGAGGGCAAGGAATGGGCACCCCTCCCCCGATATGCTGCACAATCCCCCCCAATATACTGCACAAATCCCCCCAATATACTGCACAAATCCCCACCCCCAATATACTGCTCAAATCCTCCCCCAATATACTGCACAAATCCCCCCAATATACTGATTAAATCCCCCCCAATACACTGATTAAATCCCCCCCAATATACTGATCAAATCCCCCCCAATATACTGATTAAATCCCCCCCCCCCCAATATGCTGCACCCACACCCCCAGATGGCTGAGAGCAGGGAGAGACCGACCTGATCCTGATCGAAGCCAGCAATGCATCTAAAGCGCGCTGTGTACACACGTGCGCATTGTGAGGGTAAGGAGATTTGACAATCCGCACGTGCGCAGTGTGATGGTAAGGAGAAAAGACCGTCAGATCTCCCTACCACTGAGTGCGCACGCGCGTTGTCCGTGCCATGTAATTTTACTTTACCCATGCGCTTGCACTGAGGCGCACATCCCCGGAAGTCACGAGGGGTAAGGTATTTTGCCGAAGTAAGGATTTTGGGCAGAACACTGGCTGAGCTGCGTTCCAAGATTTGACTTAATTTTTGGAACGCAAAGTCGGAAATTGTATCTGATTGGTCAGTCCGGGTACGGCGCCGCCTCTTCTGCTCGCAGGCATTCTGGGAGATGTAGTTTGTAGATCTGCACAGGTCGGGTGGTTACTACACTGCGACTTCCCCCTTGAGTTCTGTGAATGTAGAATCTGCAGCTCCTTTCTGCTGTGTGGGGCCTCCGACCCCCTGACCTAGACCTAAATCTGCCCTATAACTGCCTCCCGTGCTGTTCTGCAGTTTCATTATAATTTATATATAATATAATAATTCATAGGACATAAATGTGGCTGCCTGCGGCTCCGTGGTGACATACTGTGGTTGTTTTATACACCAGTACTGGCTGCATGCTAGAACTCAGTGTATAATAGTCACTACTATATGGATATTTTTTGCAGGGACTCTTTGGCCATGTTCACACTTAAGAATAAAATCTGACAAATTTTCTAAACAAGAAATTTGGGCCTGACCCTCGTATTTCTGTGGATTGAACTGCTGCAGATCTTTGCAAGGATTCATTACCCCCGCTATCATACAATGGGACAAATCCTTGTGTTTTCTGCGGAAAATAAGTGGAAATTCTCTTTTGCAGAAACCCTGTTCAGGTGCATGTGCATCGGGCCCCGGGTGGGAGTAGTGTAGTGATGGTTGTGGCAATGATGGTGGGAGTTGTACTCACAGTGTCAGCCCTCACCATGGCGCTCCGTAGGCCGTGCATGGAAGGGGCACAACTTAGCCTTCTCCTCAGGACAGACCCTGGACCTTTGGGGGCTCCTGCCTGGTGGTGGCTGGAGTGCCCTTGGTGTTAGATAAGCAGCAAGGCAGGAGGGCTGGCGGATGGTGGAGGCAGTCTCTCTCTACTGAGTGGATGATGGAGGTTGTAGCACATACACATGCAGCCGGCACAGTTCTCAGGTATTTCACAGAGCAGGCTTTTCCCAAATGGGCAGGGAAGGTGATAATCCCCTCTAAGTCTCTCTATATACACTATGCAATCTTACCAGTTGACCACAGGCGTGAAGTAACTCTCAATACACCTTTCTGAAATGCCCAGTCTGCAGGGTGCAGAACTTCAACGGGTGGCCAATCTGTCTTAGAGGTGTGGCGGGCGCCAAAGTCCAAAACCATAAATGTGTGGTACCTTTTGCTGACTTAGTCCACGCACTCTCTTAAATGGTCCCCAACAGTCTGTAAATGTCTCTTCTGCCTTCTCTTAGAGGTCAGACCATAGCACAGTTGCCTTTTGGTAGCGGCACACACCGTCATGTCTTCCAGCCTGTCTAACAAAAGACTCTGTACACCAGAAGGCAGGACCATCACACCACCCACAACGGTAACCAAGGGGCACTGATGGCCAGTTCACAGTGTTCGCCAGCGAACACATGCGGGCTGCCATCTTTAGTAAGGTAGACTCACCTGTCCGGCAATGCACAGGTAAGCCCTTACCTGTGCCGGTCTGAAATCAAACGCAGTCACAGGGAACAGGCGGTTCCGAGAACAGCTGCCAGGGGCCTTCATCGGGCTGTTCTCTGAACTGCCTGCTCCCGGTGACTGTGTTTGATTTCAGAAAGGCTCCCAGCACAGGTAAGGACTTAACTGTGCATCGCCGGGCGGGTGAGTCTATCTTACTAAAGATGGCAGCCCGCATGTGTTTGCTGGCGAACACTGCGAACTGGCCATCACTGCCAAGGGGTGCCTAAAAGCCAGGGTTTGCCACAGAAAGGTATCTAGGCTTTCTGACACCCTAGGCCAGTGATGGAGAACCTTTTAAAGACCGAGTGCCCAAACTGCAACCCAAAACCCACTTATTTATCGCAGAGTGCCAACACGGCAATACTATAGTCCAGTATAGTATATCTTCCATGTACTTTATCATTTAGCTATAATAGCCTGCATACATTCAGTGCGCTGCCTGTGCTGTTCATAGTGCGCCCTGCTCTAATGAATAGCAGAAGTCTAAGGCATATTGGTACACCATAGACTTTTTCCAGGGTGCGGGTGCCCACAGAGAGGGCTTTGAGTGCCGCCTCTGGCACCCGTGCCATAGGTTCGCCACCACTGCCCTAGGAAAAGATACTGTGGCTTTTTGATCCCCCCCCCCTTCCCCTTGGCCTTGACTCACATGTTTCGGCTGCCTCCCTAGCTATGCGCCTGCTTTGCCAGTACTCCTTTTTTAGTATTCTCTCAGTATCATCCTCACTATAGGGAGGCTTTTTATACAAACCATGTGCAGCCACCCTTATAGCTTTGTACAACTTTGACCCAGGCTGGTGGACCTCAGGCTCAGTCTATACTGGGAGGCCAATCAGATAAGTTTTTTTTTGCCAACAATTGATTGTGAGTTTGGAGGACTGGGGCATGTGGGAAGAACAGGTACCTCTGTCTCAGCTTGTTCCATGATTGTTGTGTGTCTTGTCCTTCTCTGTCGGTCTGTACTCCTCCCATTTTCTTGTCTTTCTGTGGATGCCTCTCAGGCCTCCTGTATTTTCCCATACCCTTTTTGTGTCTGTCCACGTCATCTTCTGTCCTGAGTCTTCCTGCACATTTTCCTTTTACCAAGGCTCTGCTCTGTGGTGCAACCAAGTTCTCAGAGCATTGGCAGTAGCAAGGAAACAAGGTTTCGTGACGTCCCAGAGTAGGCTTGATGCTGGTGTGGGGGCATCACTGCTGTGATGCTGGTAGGAGAGGACAAGGGAACCCATAAATTGGAAGAGCACAGGTAGTAGGCACGTGTGTGTGTGTGTGACTTGTTAGGAGGGCCCTACTGTGAAAGTGATTACAGAGGCATTCCAAATCTACTGTGACCTGGCGCCCCGGCAGCGTGTGTGACAGTTTATTTTTAAGTTAGTTAGATATCAATTCTTGTCTTACTGTTCAGGGCCCCTTCACAGCAGCAGCAGATCAGGGCCCCTCGCTAATGTGATCTAATCTTACTGTCTCCTTCCGTGTCTGGGATTCAAACCCACAACCTTGAATGTATCAGTGGCAAAGCATTTACCCACTCAACCATAAAGGCTGCATTGCAACTGATTGAAAAAAAACAGAGACTTCTACTGTTATAGCTGGCTAAGTGTACATCTATACACATGACTGCTGCCCCAACATACCCAGCACTGCTATATCTCTATATGACAGCTGTCCCAGCACACTCAGCACAGTAGAAGTCTCATATTTCTTCAGTCAGCAGCAAGGCAGCTTTTATGGGCTTGTGGTTAAGTGCTGTGCCTCTGATACAGAAGGTTGTGGGTTCAAATCCCAGCAGAAAATTTTCTGAAATACAAGCACTGACTCCATATATGAACATACATCGCATCGCTGACATGGAGGAGAGTAGAGGTGTTTATTATTATTTTTTAATACCCGACTGTTACTGCCATGGGGGGAGCGGGAGGCACTTGATACTGGCACATGGGGGGAGGGGGGAGGGGGGAGGGGGGATGGCACCTGATACTGGCACAGGGGGGGGGGAGAGGGGTTGGCACCTGATACTGGCACATGGGTGGGTTTGGCACTATGATACTGGCACATGGGGGGAGAGGCACTTGATACTGCAACTTTTTTTTGGGGGGGGGAGATGGCACTATGATACTGGGACATGGGGGGGGAAGAGAGAGGCACTTGATACTGGCACATGGGGGGTGGGAAGGAGAGAGGCACTAGCTATTGGCACATTGGGGGGGGATGGCACTATGAAACTGGGACATATGGGGGGGAGGAGAGAGGCACTTGATACTGGCACTTTTTGTGTGTGGGGGGGTGGCACTATGATAATTAGACATGGGGGGGAGGAAGGCACTTGATACTGGCACCTAGTGGGGGGAGGAAGGGTTGGCACCTGATACTGGCACATGGGGGGGGCACCTGATACTGGCAACTGGGGGGGAGGGGGGGTTGGCACCTGATACTGGCACATGGGGGGGAAGAGAGAGGCACTTGATACTGGCACATTGGGGGGGTGGCACTATGATACTGGGGCATGTGGGGGGGAAGAGAGAGGCACTTGATACTACTGGCACATGATGGGGGGGCATCTATGGGGACACTTACTGGCACATTATTGGGGGGCATTATGGGGGACACTAGGCCGGCAGCCTATCAGAGGCCGGACACTGAGGGGCATCTACTGGGGCACTATATATGGGGCATTTTATACTGGTACATTATGAGGGGCACTAGCAGGAAGGGGGGAGAGGAGCACTATGGGGGAATTTACTGGGGGCACTATATAGGGGTATTTTATACTGGCACATTATGGGGGCACTATGGGGACATTAGCTCAACTGGAGGCATTACAAGGGGGTATTTTTGCCACATTATAAGGATAATTATTACTACTGGGGGGGGGCATTATAGTGGGTTTTATTACTTCCCCCATAGTATGACCCCCTAGTAGCAGCACCAGCCTCTCCCTGCTCTGCTATCCCTCTGCCCCTTCTCCAACTCCTTATTATGAAATCTTTCTCATTAGGATAAAGCACAACATCAGCTCCGCCGAGCCCCCGGCCAAAGTGTGGAAGTGGCGTCCGAGATCCCCAAGGGCCAAGTAACTGTAAGTTTTCATATGAAATATGTTTGTTATACACATATAGCCTACACTGTGCCCCACAATGTACAGTATACCGCTACACTGTGCCAAAGGAGTGGGGTTTACACAGGAGGAGGGAGGTGCGAAGCGCGCTGGAGGGGGCCTTACAAATATTTGCTGTGGGGTCCAGTCACTTCTAGTTACGCCCCTGGCGGCCGCTTTAAAGTTAAAGTTACTGCAGGATATGGATTACAGTTTAGAAATGTCAAATGTACACTCCTGTGAGAGGCGGGGAGGGAGATCTGTGGATGACACTGTTATGGAGGGGGAAATGGGGATGACACTGTCATGGGGTGGATCTGTGGATGACACATATAGCATAAGATACTATATACGGTATGTGGCATCCACAGATCCCCCCCATAGCAGTGTCATCCACAGATCCCCCCCATAGCAGTGTCATCCACAGATCCCCCTCTCTATAAAAGTGTCATCCACAGACAGCTGGACTTTTCTTCCCTGTTGCGGTTTTAGGTATTGGGTAAAGTATCGCAGCATTTCTAAGCGTACTTGTGTAAATGTATCGTTGTTATAGCTGCCCCCCTACTTTTGTCCTGGCCTCCAGTGTGCCCCCCCAAAATTTGAAAGCTAGAGACGCCACTGCGGCCGTGGCCCATATTGCAGCACGCAAAAATCGGGCTCTGACCGTGTGCTCACTGGATCACGGATGCAGACCCATTCACTTGAAATGCTCTGCAAATCGGGAGGTATGGTGCAGAACGGAGGCACAGAACCCCATGTAAGCACTATGGGTTTTCTGTCCATGCCTTTGCACCACAAATAAAAAAAAATAGAACTTCTTTTTTTGTGGTGAGGACTAGGGCTAAAACGATTACTCGAATTAATCCATTAAATCGACACCAGAAAATCCTCGATGCAAATTTTTTGCATCGATGATTCGTTTGTGCCATGTGACCACGTAGTGTGAGTGAAGAGCTTGCTATCACTCACGCTCCGTTGTCACCCGCCTGCCCGCACAGCGCTGCACTGGATCCTGACGTACACAAATCGTCAGAACATTTTAGTTCACTGGCGCTGCGGCTGGGCACTGATAGCTGGGAGGGGGAGTGGGGGAACTGATGGCACTGGAGGGAGCTGGTGGCATTGGGGGAGAAGCTGGTAGCATTGGAGGGGATGCTGTTGGCACTGGGGGGGGAAGCAACTGATGACATGGGGGAGCTGGTGGCATTGGAGGGGGAACTGGTGGCACTGCTGGAGGAACAAATTGCATTGGAGGGGGAACTGGTGGCACTGCTGGAGGAACAAATTGCATTGGAGGGGGAACTGATGGCATTGGAGGGGGAAATGGGGGGAGCAATTGATGGCACTGGGGGGTAAGCTAATAGAACTGGGGGAGGAACTAATGGCAAAAGGGAGTGGGAACTGATGGCACAAGGGAGGGGGGAGCTGATGGCACAAGGGAGGGGAGACTGATGGCAGGGGGCTGGTGAATTTTTGTAGAAAACATTCTTTTAATTAGTTTTCTCTTATTAGAGTAATCGATTAATCGTTGGATTAATTGGTAGAATACTTGCTTACTAAAATAATCAATAGCTGCAGCCCTAGTGAGGACGGATCACAGACCCAAGTTGAATGAGTCTGGATTCGTCACAGCAGCCACATGGTTAGTGCCCGTGCACTGGGGACCGCAAATTGCAGTCCCCAATACATGGAACGGCCGAGCAATGACCGTGTGCATGAGGCCTTAGGCTGTGGCTACACTGCAACTTTTTGTAGCGCAACTTATTGATTTTAACTATTGAACTACAGCTGCAATCTAAATGAATGCATTCAGTTGAATACAATCTTGTGGACTGCAGCTGTCATTTAATAGTTAAAGTCAATCATATGCGCTACAAAAGGTTGCAGTGTAGCTGACCCCCTATCTATGCCCCGGAGTCATGCCACTGATTATGACACTCAGACTCTCTAGCCGGTGACATCACAGATAGTGTTTCTAAGGAAACAAGAAGCGTTATCGTACCAGGATTCTAATGGTGACATCACAAAAAGTGTAACCATGCTAGGATTCTAATGATGACATCACAAAGGGTGGCTTAGCATCAGAGCGGCCATCTTGAATGTAATGGGCTCACACTTTATTAAAATACCCTTAATGGAGATAAAACTAGTAGATGGAGTATTACCTGGGGGATCATTTATTTTGAGATTTGTGCTAGTTTTCTGCCATACTAAAAGTGGCAGTTTTTGACACACCCAGATTTTATGCAAAAATGTGTGACTTTAAATATAACGCTTTTAAAAATAGGGAACTCGCCCCCTCAGGATCCAGCTCTGAGCTTACATAATATACCCTTAGGATACCCATAGAAAATAGGAGCTGAGTACGATTTATGCAATTTGATAATTAAGAGAAATAAAACACCGTTTTTTTCTTTAAAAAAAGAAATGCTATGTTTATTTATAAAAGGTTTTAGGTTTTAAGTGCATTGTTTTGCGGCTCTAGCTCCGTCTTCGGGATTGGCTGGATTCAGGTCCGCTAACTTATAGAGAGGAGGTCGGGGGTCGCACCTCTGGCAGATTTTCAGGGACAGAATATTGTCACCAGAGGTTCCTGATGTTATTTTGTAATCGGATCCTAGAAGAGAAAATACCCAAATAAAAAAAAACTGTTTACAAAAACACAAGGAGAAGACGGAGGGAAGCGGCCAAACTTTCCGGACCTGGTGGTGCTCTGCTCATCTTCACTGGAATTTCAGATGGTTTGGATGGTAAAAACCATCGGTAGATGGTAAGTGGGCCCCAAGGGGTAGATGGTAAATGGGCCCAAAGGGGTAGATGGTAAGTGGGCCCCTAGGATAAGATGGTAAGTGGGCCCCAAGCTGCAGATGGTAAATGGCCCCAAGCCGCAGATGGTAAATGGCCCCAGGCGGCAGATGGTAAGTGGGGCCAAGCAGCAGATGTTAAATGGTGGCCATGGGGCAGATGGTATAGCAAGGGCCTATCGGCAGATGTTAAAGCCGGCGGCAGATTATGCAAGATGGCCGCTTTCTCTTCCGGGTACTTAAGGCCCTGATGTTGGTGGTTTTCCCCGGAAGGTCCTCCATCTCCACATCCTCCGGATATTGGCGAGGGCCAACATCCATTTTGTCGTCCTCGTGATCGGACTCCATGTCAACGTCGTCGGGATACTGTCGAGGGCCGACATCCATCTTCTCTACAGCGTTCACCACAGGAATCGTCAACCTCCTCTTCTTCCCCATGGTGAGAGCCAGCTAGAGATACTGACACTGCTGTCAGGGCGTGGCCCCTATTTATGTGATTAGACCACACCCCCTGATTATTATGTCATAAGTAAGCGAGTCATGCCCATTATGACATCACAAGTAAAAAGGTCAAGCCAGAGGAGGGGGGGCAGGGGGACAAGCATCTATTGATGACATCACAAGAAGTGCCTTAGCATGAGAGCGGCCATATTGAATGTACTGGACTCACTTTTTTAATATCACATCATGTACATACATGTTCTTGCCTGAAATTTTCATCATGTTTCTTCATTCTCTTCACATATATTTTGGGATGAGGGGTAGGATATATGACCCCAGGAAAATCTGATCCCTATAGAAGCCAATCACAGCGCAGCTTTCAGTTCATACTTGGCTCTTTGAAAATTAAAGCTGCGCAGTGATTGGTCGCTGTGGGCAACAAAGACAGTTTTACTGTTAATCTGACCAGATGTTTGAGATGGTGGGAGTTATACATTGTGAGATGGTGGGAGTGATAAATTACGTACAAGATAATAGGAGAGATAAATTGTGTGTGAGACGAAGGGGGTGATAAATTGTTCATAAGATGTAAGATTTTCACAATAAAGCAACATTTTAAATATATTTCTGATACTTTACAGTGGATTATTGTGTAATATCCAGGACTATACATGAGGTGCAGTGTAATATCCAGGACTATACATGGGGTGCAGTGTAATATACAGGACTATACATGGGGTGCAGTGTAATATACAGGACTATACATGGGGTGCAGTGTAATATACAGGACTATACATGGGGTGCAGTGTAATATACAGGACTATACATGGGGTGCAGTGTAATATACAGGACTATACATGAGGTGCAGTGTAATATACAGGACTATACATGAGGTGCAATGTAATATACAGGACTATACATGGGGTGCAATGTAATATACAGGACTATACATGAGGGTAGTGTAATATACAGGACTATACATGGGGTGCAGTGTAATATACAGGACTATACATGGGTGCAGTGTAATATACAGGACTATACATGGGGTGCAGTGTAATATACAGGACTATACATGGGGTGCAGCGTAATATACAGGACTATACATGGGGGCAGTGTAATATACAGGACTATACATGGGTGGCAGTGTAATATACAGGCCTATACATGGGGTGCAGTGTAATATACAGGACTATACATGGGGTGCAGTATAATATACAGGACTATACATGGGGTGCAGTGTAATATACGACTATACATGGGGTGCAGTGTAATATACAGGACTATACATGGGGTGCAGTGTAATATACAGGACTATACATGGGGTGCAGTATAATATACAGGACTATACATGGGGATGCAGTGTAATATACAGGACTATACATGGGGTGCAGTGTAATATACAGGACTATACATGGGGTGCAGTGTAATATACAGGACTGTACATGGGGTGCAGTGTAATATACAGACTATACATAGGGTGCAGGTGTACTGACAGGACTATACATGGGGTGAGAGTGTAAATACAGGACTATACATTGGGTGCATGTAATATACAGGACTATACTGGGGTGGAGTGTAATATACAGGACTATACTTGGGTGCAGTGTAATATCAGACTATACTGAGGTGCAGTAGTAATATACAGGACTCTACATTGGGTGGATTGATCATGACGATACTGGGGTGCAGTGTAAATATACAGGACTATACATGGGTGGGTGCAATATACAGGACTATACATGGGGTCAGTGTAAATATACAGGACTATACATGATGTGCAGTGTAATATAAAGACTATACATGGTGAGTGTAATATACAGTACTTTACATGGGTGCATGTAATATACAGACTATACATGGTGTGGAGGGTATTATACAGGCATACATTGGGTGCAGGTATATAACAGGACATACATTGGTGCAGTGTATATACAGGACTATACATGGGGTGATTGTAATATACATGATTTTACTGGGGGCATGTAATATACAGGACTATACATTGGGGTGAATTGTATTATACAGATACATGGGTGCAGTTTAATATACAGACTATCATGGGGTGCAGTGTAATATACAGGGACTATACAGGGGTGCAGTAGTAATATACAGGACTATACATGGTCTGCAGTGTAATATACAGGACTATACAGGGGTGCAGTGTAAATATACAGGACTATACATGGGGTGCAGTGTAATATACAGACTATACATGGGGTGCAGTGGTAATATATACAGGACTATACATGGGGTGAAGTAGTAATATACAGGACTATACATGGGGTGCAGTATAATATCCAGGACTATACATGGGGTGCAGTGTAATATACAGGACTATACATGGGGTTGCAGTATAATATACAGTACTATACATGGGGTGCAGTGTAATATACAGGACGATACATGGGGTGCAGTGTAATATACAGGACTAGACATAGGGCTTGCGAGTGTAATATACAGGATCTATACATGGGGTGTAGTATATATACAGGACTATACATGAGGGTGCAGTATATTATACAGGGGGGGACCCCCCCCCCCCCCTAGTACATGGGGTGCAGTGATAATATACAGGACCTATACATGGGGTTCAGTGTACAATAATACAGGACTACTCATACATGGGGTGGCAGTGTAATTTAACAGGACTATGCACATGGGGTGCAGTGTAATATACAGGACTATACACATTGGTGCCAGTAGTAATATACACGGCTATACATGGGGTGCAGTAGTAATATACAGGACTATACATGGGGTGGCAGGTAATATACAGGACTATACAGGGGTGCAGTGTAATATACAGGACTATACATGGGGTGCAGTGTAATATACAGGACTATACATGGGGTGCAGTGTAATATACAGGACTATACATGGGGTGCAGTGATATACAGGACTATACATGGGGTGCAGTATATACAGGACTATACATGGGGTGCAGTGTAATATACAGGACTATACATGGGGTGCAGTGTAATATACAGGACTATACATGGGGTGCAGTGTAATATACAGGACTATACATGGGGTGCAGTGTAATATACAGGACTATACATGGGGTGCAGTATAATATACAGGACTATACATGGGGTGCAGTGTAATATACAGGACTATACATGGGGTGCAGGTATATACAGGACTATACATGGGGTGCAGTAATATACAGGACTATACATGGGTGCAGTGTAATATACAGACTATACATGGGGTGCAGTGTAATATACAGGACTATACATGGGGTGCAGTGTAATATACAGGACTATACATGGGGTGCAGTAATATACAGGACTATACATGGGGTGCAGTGTAATATACAGGACTTACATGGGGTGCAGTAATATACAGGACTATACACATGGGGTGCAGTGTAAATACAGGACTATACATGGGGTGCAGTGTAATATACAGGACTATACATGGGGTGCAGTGTAATATACAGGACTATACATGGGGTGCAGTGTAATATACAGGACTATACATGGGGTGCAGTGTAATATACAGGACTATACATGGGGTAGTTTAATATAACAGGGTTAACATGGGGTGCAGTGTAATATACAGGACTATACATGGGGTGCAGTATAATATACAGGACTATACATGGGGGCAGTGTAATATACAGGACTATACATGGGGTGCAGTGTAATATACAGGACTATACATGGGGTGCAGTGTAATATACAGGACTATACATGGGGTGCAGTGTAATATACAGGAATACATGGGGTGCAGTATAATAACAGGACTATACATGGGGTGCAGTGTAATATACAGGACTATACATGGGGTGCAGTGTAATATACAGGACTATACATGGGGTGCAGTGTAATATACAGGACTATACATGGGTGCAGTGTAATATACAGGACTATACATGGGGTGCAGTGTAATATACAGGACTATACATGGGGTGCAGTGTAATATACAGGACTATACATGGGGTGCAGTGTAATATACAGGACTATACATGGGGTGCAGTGTAATACAGGACTATACATGGGGTGCAGTAATATACAGGACTATACATGGGGTGCAGTGTAATATACAGGACTATACATGGGGTGCAGGTAATATACAGGACATACATGGGTGCAGTGTAATATACAGGACTATACATGGGGTGCAGTGTAATATACAGGACTATACATGGGGTGCAGTATAATATACAGGACTATACATGGGGTGCAGTAATATACAGGACTATACATGGGGTGCAGTGTAATATACAGGACTATACATGGGTGCAGTATAATATACAGGACTATACATGGGGTGCAGTGTAATATACAGGACTATACATGGGTGCAGTGTAATATACAGGACTATACATGGGTGCGTGTAATAACGGACTATACATGGGGTGCAGTGTAATATACAGGACTATACATGGGGTAGTGTAATATACAGGACTATACATGGGGTGCAGTGTAATATACAGGACTATACATGGGGTGCAGTATAATATACAGGACTATACATGGGGTGCAGTGTAATATACAGGACTATACATGGGGTGCAGTGTAATATACAGGACTATACATGGGGTGCAGTGTAATATACAGGACTATACATGGGTGCAGTGTAATATACAGGACTATACATGGGGTGCAGTGTAATATACAGGACTATACATGGGGTGCAGTATAATATACAGGACTATACATGGGGTGCAGTTAATATACAGGACTATACATGGGGTGCAGTAATATACAGGACTATACATGGGGTGCAGTGTAATATACAGGACTATACATGGGGTGCAGTATAATATACAGGACTATACATAGGGGTGCAGTGTAATATACAGGACTATACATTGAGGATGCAGTATAATATACAGGAAGATACAGGGGTGCAGTGTAATATCCAGGACCTATAAATGAGTTGCAGTGTAATATAACAGGCTATACATGGGGTGCAGTGTAATAAACAGGGACTATACATGAAGGTGCAGTGTAAAATACAGGACTATACATGGGCGGTGTAGTGTAAAAATACAGGACTATACATGGGGTTCAGGTGTTAATATACAGGAATACATTGGGTGCAGTATACCAGGACTAAATGGGAGTGCAGGTAATATACAGGCTATACAGGGTGGATTGTAATACAGGATACATGGTGTGCAGTGTAATATACAGGCCTATACACTAAGTGCCAGTAGTGAAATATACAGGACTATACATGGGTGTGTGCAGTATAATAACAGGACTATACATGGGGTGAGTGTAAATATACAGGACTATACATGGGTGTGAGTGTAATATACAGGACTATACATGGGTGCAGTGTAATATACAGGACTATACATGGGGTGGCAGCTGTAATATACAGGACTATACATGGGGTGCAGTGTAATATACAGGACTATACATGGGGTTGCAGTGTAATTACAGGAACTATTACATGGGGTGCAGTGTAATATACAGGACTATACATGGGGTGCAGTGTAATATACAGGACTATACATGGGTGCGTGTAATATACAGGACTATACATGGGTGCCGTAGTAATATACAGGACTATACATGGGGTGCAGTGTAAATATACAGGACTATACATGGGTGGCAGTGTAATATACAGGACTATACATGGGGTGCAGTAATATACAGGGACTATACCTGGGGTCAGTGTAATATACAGGACTATACCTGGGGTTGCAGTGTAATATACAGGGACTATACATGGGGTGCAGTGTACTATACAGGACTATACCTGGGGTGCAGTGCAATACAGGATATACATGGGGTGCAGTGTAAATATACAGGACTATACATGGGTGCAGTATATATACAGGACTATACATAGGGCTGCAGTGTAATATACAGGACTATACATGGGGTGTAGTGTAAATATACAGGACTATACATGGGTGCAGTGGGTGCAGGTAATATACAGGACTATACATAGGGGTGCAGTGTAATATACAGGACTATACATGGGTGCAGTGTAAATATACAGGACTATACATGGGGTGCAGGTAATATACACGGACTATACATGGGGTGCAGTGTAATATACAGGACTATACATGGGGTGGAGCGTAATATACAGGACTATACATGGGGTGCAGTGTAATATACAGGACTATACATGGGGTGCAGTGTAATATACAGGACTATACATGGGGTGCAGTGTAATATACAGGACTATACATGGGGTGCAGTGTAATATACAGGACTATACATGGGGTGCGAGTGTAATATACAGGACTATACATGGGTGCAGTGTAATATACAGGACTATACATGGGGTGCAGTGTAATATACAGGACTATACATGGGGTGCAGTGTAATATACCGGACTATACATGGGGTGCAGTGTAATATACAGGACTATACATGGGGTGCAGTGTAATATACAGGACTATACATGAGGTGCAGTGTAATATACAGGACTATACATGGGTGCAGTGTAATATACAGGACTATACATGGGGTGCAGTGTAATATACAGGACTATACATGGGTGCAGTGTAATAACAGGACTACATGGGGTAAGGACTATACATGGGGTTGCAGTGTAATATACAGGACTATACATGAGGTGCAGTATAATATACAGGACTATACATGGGGTGCAGTGTAATATACAGGACTATACATGAGGTGCAGTGTAATATACAGGACTATACATGGGGTGCAGTGTAATAAACAGGACTATACATAAGGTTGCAGTGTAAAATACAGGACTATACATGGGGTGTAGTGTAAAATACAGGACTATACATGGGGTGCAGTGTAATATACAGGACTATACATGGGGTGCAGTATAATATACAGGACTATACATGGGGTGCAGTGTAATATACAGGACTATACATGGGGTGGAGTGTAATATACAGGGACTATACATGGGGTGCAGTGTAATATACAGGACTATACATAAGGGTTGCAGTGTAATATACAGGACTACATGGGGTGCAGTATATATACAGGACTATACATGGGGTGCAGTATAATCTACAGGACTATACATGGGGTGCAGTGTAATATACAGGACTATACATGGGGTGGAGTATAATATACAGGACTATACATGGGGTGCAGTGTAATATACAGGACTATACATGGGGTGTTGTAGTGTAATATACAGGACTATACATGGGGTGGAGTGTAATATACAGGACTATACATGGGGTGGAGTGTAATATACAGGACTATACATGGGGTGCAGTTGTAATATACAGGACTATACATGGGGTGAGCGTAATATACAGGACTATACATGGGGTGCAGTGTAATATACAGGGACTATACATGGGGTGCAGTTAATATACAGGACTATACATGGGGTGCAGTGTAATATACAGGACTATACATGGGGTGCAGTGTAATATACAGGACTATACATGGGCTGGAGTGTAATATACAGGACTATACATGGGTGAAGTATAATATACAGGATTATACATGGGGTGCAGTGTAATATACAGGACTATACATGGGGTGCAGTGTAATATACAGGACTATACATGGGGTGCAGTGTAATATACAGGACTATACATGGGGTGCAGTGTAATATACAGGACTATACATGGGGTGCAGTATAATATACAGGACTATACATGGGTGCAGTATAATATACAGGACTATACATGGGGTGCAGTGTAATATACAGGACTATACATGGGGTGCAGTGTAATATACAGGACTATACATGGGGTGCAGTGTAATATACAGGACTATACATGGGGTGCAGTGTAATATACAGGACTATACATGAGGTGCAGTATAATATACAGGACTATACATGGGGTGCAGTGTAATATACAGGACTAGTGTTGAGCGAGCATGCAGGGCCAGATAACTGTTCGGCTTCAGCATTTCTATGCTCGGCACATGGTGGTACTCGGCCGAGTACCGCATGCGCTTGAGCGCCATGTTCGAGTCTCCTTTCCGCACATTTCGCGGCTGCTAAGCAGCCAATAAACATGCAGGTAACTACTGCCATCACTGTAATGCCAGTAGTCTTGTTGTCTATTGGTATTACAGTGATTGGCTGGCCGGAACGCGTCATATACAGGGAGTGCAGAATTATTAGGCAAATGAGTATTTTGACCACATCATCCTCTTTATGCATGTTGTCTTACTCCAAGCTGTATAGGCTCGAAAGCCTACTACCAATTAAGCATATTAGGTGATGTGCATCTCTGTAATGAGAAGGGGTGTGGTCTAATGACATCAACACCCTATATCAGGTGTGCATAATTATTAGGCAACTTCCTTTCCTTTGGCAAAATGGGGCAAAAGAAGGACTTGACAGGCTCAGAAAAGTCAAAAATAGTGAGATATCTTGCAGAGGGATGCAGCACTCTTAAAATTGCAAAGCTTCTGAAGCGTGATCATCGAACAATCAAGCGTTTCATTCAAAATAGTCAACAGGGTCGCAAGAAGCGTGTGGAAAAACCAAGGCGCAAAATAACTGCCCATGAACTGAGAAAAGTCAAGCGTGCAGCTGCCAAGATGCCACTTGCCACCAGTTTGGCCATATTTCAGAGCTGCAACATCACTGGAGTGCCCAAAAGCACAAGGTGTGCAATACTCAGAGACATGGCCAAGGTAAGAAAGGCTGAAAGACGACCACCACTGAACAAGACACACAAGCTGAAACGTCAAGACTGGGCCAAGAAATATCTCAAGACTGATTTTTCTAAGGTTTTATGGACTGATGAAATGAGAGTGAGTCTTGATGGGCCAGATGGATGGGCCCGTGGCTGGATTGGTAAAGGGCAGAGAGCTCCAGTCCGACTCAGACACCAGCAAGGTGGAGGTGGAGTACTGGTTTGGGCTGGTATCATCAAAGATGAGCTTGTGAGGCCTTTTCGGGTTGAGGATGGAGTCAAGCTCAACTCCCAGTCCTACTGCCAGTTTCTGGAAGACACCTTCTTCAAGCAGTGGTACAGGAAGAAGTCTGCATCCTTCAAGAAAAACATGATTTTCATGCAGGACAATGCTCCATCACACGCGTCCAAGTACTCCACAGCGTGGCTGGCAAGAAAGGGTATAAAAGAAGAAAATCTAATGACATGGCCTCCTTGTTCACCTGATCTGAACCCATTGAGAACCTGTGGTCCATCATCAAATGTGAGATTTACAAGGAGGGAAAACAGTACACCTCTCTGAACAGTGTCTGGGAGGCTGTGGTTGCTGCTGCACGCAATGTTGATGGTGAACAGATCAAAACACTGACAGAATCCATGGATGGCAGGCTTTTGAGTGTCCTTGCAAAGAAAGGTGGCTATATTGGTCACTGATTTGTTTTTGTTTTGTTTTTGAATGTCAGAAATGTATATTTGTGAATGTTGAGATGTTATATTGGTTTCACTGGTAAAAATAAATAATTGAAATGGGTATATATTTGTTTTTTGTTAAGTTGCCTAATAATTATGCACAGTAATAGTCACCTGCACACACAGATATCCCCCTAAAATAGCTAAAACTAAAAACAAACTAAAAACTACTTCCAAAAATATTCAGCTTTGATATTAATGAGTTTTTTGGGTTCATTGAGAACATGGTTGTTGTTCAATAATAAAATTAATCCTCAAAAATACAACTTGCCTAATAATTCTGCACTCCCTGTATATATATATATACACAGGTCCTACTAAAAAAATTTGCATTTTGTGATAAAGTTCATTATTTTCTGTAATGTACTGATAAACATTAGACTTTCATATATTTTAGATTCATTACACACAACTGAAGTAGTTCAAGCCTTTTATTGTTTTAATATTGATGATTTTGGCATACAGCTCATGAAAACCCAAAATTCCTATCACAAAAAATTAGCATATCATGAAAAGGTTCTCTAAACAAGCTATTAACCTAATCATCTGAATCAACTAATTAACTCTAAACACCTGCAAAAGATTCCTGAGGCTTTTAAAAACTCCCAGCCTGGTTCATTACTCAAAACCGCAATCATGGGTAAGACTGCCGACCTGACTGCTCTCCAGAAGGCCATCATTGACACCCTCAAGCAAGAGGGTAAGACACAGAAAGACATTTCTGAACGAATAGGCTGTTCCCAGAGTGCTGTATCAAGGCACCTCAGTGGGAAGTCTGTGGGAAGGAAAAAGTGTGGCAGAAAACGCTGCACAACGAGAAGAGGTGACCGGACCCTGAGGAAGATTGTGGAGAAGGACCGATTCCAGACCTTGGGGGACCTGCGGAAGCAGTGGACTGAGTCTGGAGTAGAAACATCCAGAGCCACCGTGTACAGGTGTGTGCAGGAAATGGGCTACAGGTGCCGCATTCCCCAGGTCAAGCCACTTTTGAACCAGAAACAGCGGCAGAAGCGCCTGACCTGGGCTACAGAGAAGCAGCACTGGACTGTTGCATGTCATTCGGAAATCAAGGTGCCAGAGTCTGGAGGAAGACTGGGGAGAGGGAAATGCCAAAATGCCTGAAGTCCAGTGTCAAGTACCCACAGTCAGTGATGGTCTGGGGTGCCATGTCAGCTGCTGGTGTTGGTCCACTGTGTTTTATCAAGGGCAGGGTCAATGCAGCCGCTATCAGGAGATTTTGGAGCACTTCATGCTTCCATCTGCTGAAAAGCTTTATGGAGATGAAGATTTCATTTTTCAGCACGACCTGGCACCTGCTCACAGTGCCAAAACCACTGGTAAATGGTTTACTGACCATGGTATTACTGTGCTCAATTGGCCTGCCAACTCTCCTGACCTGAACCCCATAGAGAATCTGTGGGATATTGGGAAGAGAAAGTTGAGAGACGCAAGACCCAACACTCTGGATGAGCTTAAGGCCGCTATCGAAGCATCCTGGGCCTCCATAACACCTCAGCAGTGCCACAGGCTGATTGCCTCCATGCCACGCCGCATTGAAGCAGTCATTTCTGCAAAAGGAGTCCCGACCCAGTGCATAACTGAACATAATTATTTGAAGGTTGACTTTTTTTGTATTAAAAACACTTTTCTTTTATTGGTCGGATGAAATATGCTATTTTTTTGAGATAGGAAATTTGGGTTTTCATGAGCTGTATGCCAAAATCATCAATATTAAAACAATAAAAGGCTTGAACTACTTCAGTTGTGTGTAATGAATCTAAAATATATGAAAGTCTAATGTTTATCAGTACATTACAGAAAATAATGAACTTTATCACAATATGCAAATTTTTTTAGAAGGACCTGTATATATAGGGATGGATATTCAAGGCAGCACTCCTGGTAGTGGATTGTTTGGGTGCCAGCGGTGAAGACACCTTTCCAAGGTGTATCATATAGAATAAAGAATGACACCGCAGCACATCCGTTTGGTGAAAAAAGTGGGACCCTTTATTCACCTATGCGACGTTTCAGTCCGCTTGCTGGGACCATTATCAAGCAAGCGGACCGAAACGTCGCATAGGTGAATAAAGGGTCCCACTTTTTTCACCAAACGGATGTGCTGCGGTGTCATTCTTTATTCTATATATATATATATATACAGGGAGTGCAGAATTATTAGGCAAGTTGTATTTTTGAGGATTAATTTTATTATTGAACAACAACCATGTTCTCAATGAACCCAAAAAACTCATTAATATCAAAGCTGAATATTTTTGGAAGTAGTTTTTAGTTTGTTTTTAGTTTTAGCTATTTTAGGGGGATATCTGTGTGTGCAGGTGACTATTACTGTACATAATTATTAGGCAACGTAACAAAAAACAAATATATATGTAACGGATCTCCTAGCACCCCGACCGGGTACCTCCATCGATAGATGCTCCTAGTGCTTTCCGAGGACTCCAAGCACTCCACTTGACACCGTACGCCCTGCAGACCCCAGGAACCGCCGCAGCTTGGTTGGGGTCTCACCGTCCTCCACCCACGCTGGACCTACGACAAGGCTCCAGGCTCCAGTGGGTGAACCTCTCCTACAGCCAGAGAGCAGGAACAGCTCTTACAAGAGCTAGTAGTTATGCCAGGGGAGTATAGCAAATCTTCAGCGTATAGCAATCCCCCAGTTTTGATCAGTTATCCAAACACCAGTCTCAACATGATGAAGGATAAAACAGGAACACTTTATTGAGGGCTACCCGCCTGTATTTATGCAGGTCCCCATCTGGTAGACACGCCCCCAGGGGACCAGAATGGAGACTGCGACACACCGAACGGATACAACACATCCCCACAATGCATCATGGTTTCCTCCTCTCTGCCCCAGAGACAACCGAGGGACAATCCAATTATCTCTCAGGACAAAGGGGAGATCACCAATACACATGTGGAGACAACAGGACAGACATCACCATTTAAACACACAATGTCACACCCTCCTAGCAACCACAGACATTTAACATATTCCCAGATAGCTCAAGTCTGAGTGCATATCATTAGGCGAATGGCACTCAGACCACACGAATACAATTAAACTAGCCATCTGGGTACCCTCACATAACAAAATACAATTCCAAAGACAGATTTAAGCTGTGCGGCCGGCCTGTCTTCTTTAAAGTTAGTATGGGCCATAATCCTGAGGCAGGAGGCTGGCAACCAGCCCCCTCCAAAACACCGTGGCGAGGTTGGTTTCGTCACAATATACCTATTTCAATTATTTATTTTTACCAGTGAAACCAATATAACATCTCAACATTCACAAATATACATTTCTGACATTCAAAAACAAAACAAAAACAAATCAGTGACCAATATAGCCACCTTTCTTTGCAAGGACACTCAAAAGCCTGCCATCCATGGATTCTGTCAGTGTTTTGATCTGTTCACCATCAACATTGCGTGCAGCAGCAACCACAGCCACCCAGACACTGTTCAGAGAGGTGTACTGTTTTCCCTCCTTGTAAATCTCACATTTGATGATGGACCACAGGTTCTCAATGGGGTTCAGATCAGGTGAACAAGGAGGCCATGTCATTAGATTTTCTTCTTTTATACCCTTTCTTGCCAGCCACGTTGTGGAGTACTTGGACGCGTGTGATGGAGCATTGTCCTGCATGAAAATCATGTTTTTCTTACCTTGCAGACTTCTTCCTGTACCACTGCTTGAAGAAGGTGTCTTCCAGAAACTGGCAGTAGGACTGGGAGTTGAGCTTGACTCCATCCTCAACCCAAAAAGGCCCCACAAGCTCATCTTTGATGATACCAGCCCAAACCAGTACTCCACCTCCACCTTGCTGGCGTCTGAGTCGGACATGGAGCTCTCTGCCCTTTACCAATCCAGCCATCTGGCCCATCAAGACTCACTCTCATTTCATCAGTCCATAAAACCTTAGAAAAATCAGTCTTGAGATATTTCTTGGCCCAGTCTTGACGTTTCAGCTTGTGTGTCTTGTTCAGTGGTGGTCGTCTTTCAGCCTTTCTTACCTTGGCCATGTCTCTGAGTATTGCACACCTTGTGCTTTTGGGCACTCCAGTGATGTTGCAGCTCTGAAATATGGCCAAACTGGTGGCAAGTGGCATCTTGGCAGCTGCACGCTTGACTTTTCTCAGTTCATGGGCAGTTATTTTGCGCCTTGGTTTTTCCACACGCTTCTTGCGACCCTGTTGACTATTTTGAATGAAACGCTTGATTGTTCGATGATCACGCTTCAGAAGCTTTGCAATTTTAAGAGTGCTGCATTCCTCTGCAAGATATCTCACTATTTTTGACTTTTCTGAGCCTGTCAAGTCCTTCTTTTGCCCCATTTTGCCAAAGGAAAGGAAGTTGCCTAATAATTATGCACACCTGATATAGGGTGTTGATGTCATTAGACCACACCCCTTCTCATTACAGAGATGCACATCACCTAATATGCTTAATTGGTAGTAGGCTTTCGAGCCTATACAGCTTGGAGTAAGACAACATGCATAAAGAGGATGATGTGGTCAAAATACTCATTTGCCTAATAATTCTGCACGTAGTGTATATATATATATATATATATATATAGCACCCGATGACGCGGGTTCGGCTCATTGCGAGTCAGGGAGAGCTGCGCTTAGGAAGGGACAGATAGTGTAGGGAGTTTGTGATTGCAATTTATTCCATTTAAAACTTTTCAAAGACCCAAAAGTCCTTTTAAAGACTTATTGTGTGTGGTGGCAGCAACTTAATCTTGCAAAGTCTTCGATTTTTTTTTTTTCCCATACTTTGCGATTCTTTTTCTATAGAGGGTGTCTGCAGTGACTTGTGACATCTGTTCAGCAAAACTTTCTGTGTGTCAGGGGCAGAGATAGGAAGAATATTATTGAAAACAATTATATTTTTTCCATAATTTATCCATATTTTTCCTATAAACGGTCCCTGCAGTGAATTGTCATATCTGTGCTGCAATAGCATCTGTGTGTCAGGCCCAGATATTGGGAAAAATATTAGTGACAACAAATATTTTTTTTCCATAATGTATTGTAGGAGAGTCCCCGGAATAATAATGGACGGACGATACGTGCCACCAGAGGTCCTGGCCTCGGTGGAGTAAGAACCGGATCATTGCGGTTACAGCGGCGAATGCTGCTGGCGCAGCGTGTCCGGGCCGGTTCTTACTGGGAACAGGTAAAGAGTGGGGGGGGTGCCTGTTCCCCACGGCCAGCCCAGGTTTTTGGTGGAGCTGGGCCTTTAAGAACCCAGCCTGCTGATGATGGGGGTGGGGTGTGTCTTGCTGTGCTGGAGATTTCCACAGACAGAGTGAGTGCTGGTGAAGGAGAGTCTGGGCGCAGCACACATTGAAGGATAGCCTGGGACCTGTGGTGCTACGAGCCGAAGGGGCTCTGGCCTGAGGGAGACAAAGGCAGGTAGCTCACAAGCCTGCAGAACTGCTGTGGTCTGTCCAAACCAAGGTGACTCAAACCTGCTGTTTATTTTCTATGGAAGGACTTTTGTTTTATGCACTATGTGAATATGCCCCTGTGTGGTCTGCACATTGCCTGTTATGCCTTTGGTGTGAATAAAGTCACGGTGTATCACAAAGACTGTCTGTGATTGCCTCAATACTGCCGCCGCTACCGTAGCCTACCACGAGCACATCCCCACAATTGGTGGCTTGGAGCGGGCATTCCTGCAGTGAGGCAGGCCTGAGGCAAAAGTCGTGTTGGACTGCATGTCATATATCAGGCCTGCAAGTTTTATGGTTCCTGACAAGATGGAGGAGGCCATTAATCACCTGATTCAGAGTAATGTACAGCAGCAACAGGCATTGCAGGCTCAGAGGGAAAGTAATGAGCTACAGCAAAAAAGACATGAGGAGGCTATGTGTGCAAAGCAGCAAACAAACACTCTCCTAATGCAGCAGCTGGTAGCCATGCAAGAGTCGTGCGAACATCCCTGCAAGGAGTTTCAACTGCGACAACCCCGACTGTGTCTACCGCCAGGGACAAAGTCCGATCCGCCCTGAGGAAAATGGGTCCGGGAGATGATATAGAGGCATTCCTGATGGTATTCGAAAGAACTGCGGAGCAAGAGAGGCTGCCGTTGGAGCAGTGGGCCGAGGTGGTGGCGCCTTTTCTGGTGGGGGACGCACAAAAGGCCTATTTTGACCTTAGCTGCGATGAGGCCAAGGACTATGAGAGGCTAAAAACTGAGGTGTTGGCCAGGTTGGGGGTAAACACCTATGTGCGAGCGCACAGGGTGTATCAGTGGGTGTTTGCCGAGTCCCGACCCGCCCGGTCACAAGCCTATGACTTACTTCACCTAGTAAAAAAATGGCTTCAGCCTGAAATATTGAGCACTTCTCAGATGGTTGAAAGGGTTGTGGTCGACAGGTTCGTGCGTACCCTCCCGAGAGCCATACAGCGCTGGGTGGGACAAGGCGATCCAGGCAACCTGGAACAACTGGTTAGCCTGGTGGAGAGGTATATGGCCACTCAGGATTTGGTGCGGGACTCAGCGGTACTACCGAAGTCACGTCAGCCCCCGTTGCCGACCCGGGATCCTGAAAAAGGGATCCCACCACATAAGGAGGGGAGTGGATCTCCAGTCCGTGGGAGGAATACCCTGGGGAGGAGGGAGGCTGCGAGGATCAGATGTTGGCATTGTCAGGACTGGGGACATGTGGCATCCAACTGCCCTAGGGCATCCGAACCCATGGACTGCGGGTTCGCTTGCCGGTCCTCTTTTTATGCCCAACCTGTGTATATAGCTGACCCCCTGCTGGCGGCGGACACCCCTCCGGTGTGTGATGTCGTTGTTAATGGACACTCTGTGCAGGCCCTGCTGGACTCTGGGAGCCTGGTAACTCTGGCCCAGAGTCGGGTATATAACCGAACCGCCCGGGTAAGGACATTTCACCCGGGGGACCGAGTTCTTGTACTCGTGCCCACGGTCGAGAGTAAATTCTTGGCCCGGTGGCAAGGACCCTATGAAGTTAAGGAGAAGGTGGGCCCAGTTGATTACAGGATATACCAGCCAGGGAGGCGGAAGCCCTAACAGGTATATCATGTGAATCTACTAAAACCTTGGAGAGACAGAGAGAATTTGTTTGCAGACAGCCCGCCCTCTGTCGGGACGTCAGGGAGTGACCCGGGGTCACCAGGTGTTCCGGAGAACGCCGCTGGGGTGACGATAGGGGACGGACTGTCGACCAAACAAGCACAAGAGGTGAAAGAATTTGTTAGTCGGAATAGGGACGTATTCTCTGACCTTCCTGGACGTACCACCTTGATCGAGCATGACATTGTCACCGAGCCTCGGGTGAAAGTCCGCCTAAGACCATACCGAGTACCGGAGGCTCGGCGACAGGCCATTTCGCAGGAGGTAAGATCGATGCTACGTCTAGGGGTCATAGAAGAGTCAAAGAGCGAGTGGGCTAGCCCGATTGTCCTTATTCCCAAACCGGATGGTTCATTACGGTTCTGTAATGATTTTAGGAAATTGAATGAGGTATCAAAATTTGACGCCTATCCCATGCCTCGGGTAGACGAGTTGATAGAGCGGCTGGGAAAAGCCCGGTATTTTTCGATCCTAGATCTCACGAAGGGCTACTGGCAGGTACCTCTGACGGAGGCGGCAAAGGAGAAGACGGCCTTTGTCACCCCGGAGGGGCTTTTTCAGTATAGGGTGTTGCCTTTTGGGTTGCATGGCGCTCCGGCTACGTTCCAGCGTCTGATGGATGTCGTCCTCAAGCCCCATCACCAGTATACCTCCGCGTATCTGGATGATATAGTCGTGTTTAGCCCAGACTGGGAGGGTCATTTGTCAAAACTTCAGGCAGTGATAAATTCTCTAAGGAAGGCGGGGTTAACTGCCAACCCAAAAAAATGCTCGGTGGGACTAGAGGAAGCTCGCTATTTGGGGTATGTGATTGGACGCGGAGTCATTAGGCCCCAAGTGAATAAAGTTGAAGCAATCCTTAATTGGCCCAGGCCTCGTACGTCCAAGCAAGTACGGTCATTTTTGGGCCTGATTGGGTACTACATGAGGTTCATTCCCCATTTTGCCACCTTGGCAGCCCCGTTAACCGGCCTCTTGAAGGGTAGAAAGTCGGTGATGGTTCGCTGGGGGGAGAAGGAGGAGGAGGCGTTCTCCCGTTTGAAGTCGGCCCTATGTGAGTCCCCAGTTCTGGTGACGCCCGACTTCAAGCGGGAGTTTGTAGTTCAAACAGATGCCTCGGGAGTAGGACTAGGGGCTGTGCTTTCCCAAGAGCTCAACGGGGAAGAGCACCCCGTGGTTTTTCTATATTTTACATTTGGAGACATATTACAATTGGCGAGCTACCATACCGATGCATATTCAAGCTTGAACTCAAAAAATTATTATCAAGCTTTAATAAGTCGGAGAATCGAAGAGGAAACTTCTGAAGGAGGACAACAAGTGCCAGACATACCAAGATGTGCTTTTGACAGAAGCCCAGCCTTGAATCTACTGAGGTTGTCAGTATGGAAATAATACATTCTATTGCTGATAAGAGTAGATTACAATTTACATTTAAGCCTAGCGAAAAGTATGATTTGCAGAAGATATGGTTTGATTTACATGCAGAATGTGAAAAGGAAAACAAGATAGACTACTGTATGCGTATTTTAGTCAGAAAAGAGACCGAGAAAATAAGGAATATTTTCCATATGCTGAAGGTCTTTCACAGACTATTGTCATATAATTGTACTAGTGAAGTTCCAACCACAGATGCTGCGATCTGTAAAGATGCATCTACTGACGGTGGAATTGGCAATAAAGTAGAGGAAAGTAAGAATAATGATGATTTGAGAACTCAGCAGGATGAGTTGTGCTGTGCCGCAAAAGGGGACAAACCTAGCCGGTGGCGGACACAGCAGAGCCTACAAGTCATTACCGCGCTGCAGAAAAATTCTGTGCAGTCTAGCAAAAATAGAACCCTATCTACCTAACTACTTGCAGGCCTAAACTTGGTTTCTAGTACTGGAGTCCCTGATGAACTATGAAGCATAAACGGGTTCACAGACTTGATTCCCTTCGGTTTCAGAGGGTGGCTTTGACCGGGATGGCCACAAGTCCCTTTACAGAAATGCGGCCTTGCCGAGGTAGATGATGTTTCACTACACAGCTCACAGCAGCCTTCTTGGAAGCAATCCTTTCTCCAACAAGCAGGATCAAATAGTAAGCAGCGATCAGTCTCTCCTTTCCGCAACTACGATCACTTTCAGGCTCCCTGCAGCCAGGATGTAACGAGATGGCCTCCTTCACACACAATCCTCTCAAGATGTCAGCACCTTAACTTCCTGGTTCTCCTCACAAAAACAGCCTGCATGAGTCATCATTAGGGATGAGCGAACTCGAACTGTATAGTTCGGGTTCGTACCGAATTTTGGGGTGTCCGTGACACGGACCCGAACCCGGACATTTTCGTAAAAGTCCGGGTTCGGTGTTCGTCGCTTTCTTGGTGCTTTTTGATGCTTTCTTGGCGCTTTTTGAAAGGCTGCAAAGCAGCCAATCAACAAGCGTCATACTACTTGCTCCAAGAGACCGTCACAGCCATGCCTACTATTGGCATGGCTGTGATTGGCCAAAGCACCATGTGACCCAGCCTCTATTTAAGCTGGAGTCACATAGCGCCGCCCGTCACTCTGCTCTGATCAGCGTAGGGAGAGGTTGCGGCTGCGACAGTAGGGCGAGATTAGGCAGATTAACTCCTCCAAAGGACTTGATTAATCGATCGATCTGCAGCTGTGGGTCATTGAGCTGCTGAAATTCAATTGCTCACTGTTTTTAGGCTGCCCAGACCGTTTGTCAGTCACTTTTTTCTGGGGTGATCGGCGGCCATTTTGTGTCTTGTGGTGCGCCAGCACAAGCTGCGACCAAGTGCATTTAACCCTCAATGGTGTGGTTGTTTTTTGGCTAAAGCCTACATCAGGGTGAAGCTGTCACACCAAGTGCATTTAACCAGCAATAGTCTGTTTATTTTTTGGCCATATACTACATCAGGGGCAAGCTGCGCCCGTCACCAAGTGCATTTAACCCTCAGTAGTGTGGTTGGTCAAGCTGTCACACCAAGTGCATTTAACCAGCAATAGTGTGGTTATTTTTTGGCCATATCCCAGTCTAATTCTGTCAGTAAATCCATACCGGTCACCCAGCGCCTAAATACTAGGCCTCAAATGTATATCCCGCTAAATCTGTCGTTACCGCTGTACTGTTGTGGCTGGGCAAGTTATTTAGTGTCCGTCAAAGCACATTTTGTGTTCTGGGTTGAAATACAATTCCCAATTTAGCAATTTCATAATTTAGTGGTTTCTGCTGTATCAGAGCTATTTGAAATCTATCCCTAAAAGGGTATATAATATTCAAGGTGCACATAGGGTCATTCAGAATAACTTCACACACACGCTACTGTGCATTTCCAAGTCTAATTCTGTCAGTAAATCCATACCGGTCACCCAGCGCCTAAATACTAGGCCTCAAATTTATATCCCGCTAAATCTGTCGTTACTTTTGTCAACACGCCACAGCTAACTGCACCACCACCTGTTATGCAACGTGTTAGCAGGAGGCAACATTTCACTAACATGGTGGAACAGTACGTGTGCACACCCCTCCACGTACTGACTGATGGTTCGGCCCCATTCAACTTCTGGGTCTCTAAATTGTCCACGTGGCCAGAGCTAGCCTTTTATGCCTTGGAGGTGCTGGCCTGCCCGGCGGCCAGCGTTTTGTCTGAATGTGTATTCAGCACGGCAGGGGGCGTCATTACAGACAAACGCAGCCGCCTGTCTACAGCCAATGTGGACAAGCTGACGTTCATAAAAATGAACCAGGCATGGATCCCACAGGACCTGTCCGTCCCTTGTGCAGATTAGACATTAACTACCTCCCCTTAACCATATATTATTGGACTCCAGGGCACTTCCTCATTCAATCCTCTTTTTATTTTCATTTTACCATTATATTGCGAGGCTACCCAAAGTTGAATGAACATCTCCTCTGTCTGGGTGCCGGGGCCTAAATATATGCCAATGGACTGTTGCAGTGGTGGCTGACGTGAAGCCTGATTCTCTGCTATGACATGCAGACTGATTCTCTGCTGACATGAAGCCAGATTCTCTGTTACGGGACCTCTCTCCTCTGCCTGGGTGCTGGGCCTAAATATATGCCAATGGACTGTTCCAATGTTGGGTGACGTGAAGCATGATTCTCTGCTATGACATGCAGACTGATTCTCTGCTGACATGAAGCCAGATCCTCTGTTACGGGACCTCTCTCCTCTGCCTGTGTGTGTGCTGGGCCTAAATATATGACAATGGACTGTTGCAGTGGTGGCTGACGTGAAGCCTGATTCTCTGCTATGACATGCAGACTGATTCTCTGCTGACATGAAGACAGATTCTCTGTTACGGGACCTCTCTCCTCTGCCTGGGTGCCGGGGCCTAAATATCTGAGAATGGACTGTTCCAGTGGTGGGTGACGTGAAGCCAGATTCTCTGCTATGGGACCTCTCTCCAATTGATTTTGGTTAATTTTTATTTATTTAATTTTTATTTTAATTCATTTCCCTATCCACATTTGTTTGCAGGGGATTTACCTACATGTTGCTGCCTTTTGCAGCCCTCTAGCCCTTTCCTGGGCTGTTTTACAGCCTTTTTAGTACCGAAAAGTTCGGGTCCCCATTGACTTCAATGGGGTTCGGGTTCGGATCCCGAACCCGAACATTTCCGGGAAGTTCGGCCGAACTTCTCGAACCCGAACATCCAGGTGTTCTCTCAACTCTAGTCATCATCTATTTTATATATTCAAATCCCAGAATACACTCGTTGTAACTGCGAAACAGTGGCATCTAGTGGCAGAAATGCCAAATAACAATTATATACAAACTTTGAACAAAGAAAGCTGGCTCACAATCTCACGAGTGTATTAGAAGTGTAATACTTTTACAGCCAGCTTGCCTATGAGATCCAGGGGGCTGGATCTCACAGGCTGTCACAGAAGGTAGCCACGATGCCTAAGTAAGGCATCGGGCTGCCTCAGGGGCGGACACAGACAGCAGAGGGCCCCTGTGCAAAGAATGTGCCTGTCCAACCCCCCCCCCCCCCCAAGTTCTCAACATAACCTATTCCGTCCTAACATTACTTATAGCAATACAAAACATACAGGTTAAGGCTACTTTCGCCCCTGCAGCACTACGCTCCGGCCACCTGATCAGGCAGAGAATGCATGGAATTGGCCGGACACAAACTCAGGCATGCAGCGGTTTGTGTCCCGCTGATTCTCTGCAGTTTTGCAAGATTGTGTAGCCTATGAGAGGACTGGGTGAGGGAGACGCCTCTCCCCTGCCCCAACGCAGCATCCATCCGTATCGCCGTCCTAAGGACAGCGATACAGATGAATAGAGATGAGCGCTTCAACAATGGAAGCGCTCATCTCCCCCTGCTGCTGGTAAGAAGGGGCCCCCTCCTGCTTTGGGCCCCTGTGCAGCCACACCGGCTGCACAGGCGGTATGTCCGCCCCTGGGCTGCCTTCCTTGCCAACACGGACCGCGGCACATCAAAGGTTAATGCGTCGGCATCAGAGATTTCACTGATGCCAGCGCATACAGCAGGGGTACGGCTATCAGTCACCCCTGCCGCTGATTGGGCGGGCGCAACTCCTGAACCCACCCGATTAGCCCGCCGTAATAGTACGGCGCTGGGCGGCAAGTCATGTCCTGCTGCGCCGTACTATTACGGCGCTGGTCGGGAAGGGGTTAAAGTTTTTTATTGGGGTAAATAGTTGTGATTTATGGATACTCTATATAAAATAAATGTAGTTCTATAATTGATATACAGCCGGCTATTTTATACTAATAGAAACAAGAGATGGCTGAAAGAAATCATCATGGTGGTCTGGTCAGAATGGAGAAGATGAGGAAAGAGAAGCCTATATCAGAGGAGGCATCACTGGATAAGAGGTATGGGGCGCTGTATTACCCTGTATGTTTTGTACAAAACCTTAATACCTTATTAAAACATTCACAGACTTTAATAATTCAATTACAAACATAAAATACCGTATTGGTGGCTAAATCGTAACCAGCAATGTTGTGACAATATTGTTGCACAGGATAATCCAACAAAAAAATGCTCCTCTGCTGCAGACAGGGCCGGTCTTCGTTTACATGTTACTCTGTGCGAGAAGTCTTTTTGGTGCCCCCACCCCTCACACACACACATCTCCACAACCATGCACGACCACCCTTCAATTCACCATTATGGGACTTTCAGAAATAGCTGAGCACTGGTTATTTTCAGAAGTCCCTTAGCAGTGAATGGAACTGGTGGTGAAATACCAAGCTCATTACATTAAATACATTACAAGAACCAAGCCCGGTACATAAATACAGCACCAGGACCAAGCTCATTACATGAATACAGCACCGGAATTATATGATCCTTCAGGCGGACATAATCGCCTGAAGGATGATATAATTTTTGGGTATATTTTTTTCTCTCTCTTTTATATGAAGATTCTTTTTATATAGAAGATATACGACAAGAACCAAGCAAGGAACATAAATACAGCGCAGAACCAAGCTCATTACATAAATACAGCACCAGAACCAAGCTCATTACATGAATACAGCACCAGAACCAAGCTCATTACATGAATACAGCGCAGAACCAAGCTCACTATAAACGGTAATTGGCAAAGACATTTGTGTGGTGATTAGATGGTGTAGAATGGATTGCTGTGTGACTCTATGAAAGATGGGGCGGTTGTCCCGATCGACAAAAAAGGGGCAGAATAAATATTGAGTAACTGGCGTCAGATCACTTTACTAAATGTCGATTATAAAATCCTTGCAAAAGTAATGGCGAATAGACCAGGCGAGATGATTACTAGTGTGATTGGTGAAGAACAAGTATGTGTGATGCCGGAAAGGAGAATAACCGATAATCTGAATCTTCTGCGAGATATAATTGATAATTGTCAAGAGAGAAAGAAAAGCCTGATTGTATTTGGTATTGACTTTGAAAAAGCCTTTGACAGAGGGAGCCAGGATTTTATGTTTAATGCATTGACCCAAATGGTATTCCCTGAAACCTTTAGGCTACATGCACACAACCTTTGTTTTGGTCCGCATCCGAGCCGCAGTTTTTGCGCCTCTGATGCGGACCCATTTACTTCAATGGTGCCGCAAAAGATGCGGACAGCACTCCGTGTGCTGTCCGCATCCGTTGCTCCATTCCGTGGTCCCCAAAAAAATATAACCTGTCGTATTCTTGTGCATTTCGCGGACAAGAATAGGCAGTTATATTAATGGCTGTCTGTGCCGTTCCGCAAATTGCGGAATGCATATGGACCGCAAAACACACAACGGTCGTGTGCATGTAGCCTAAATTGGAGTAAATGTAGTTTGAAAAGGTTTGGAGGATCAGACTGCAGTGTCCTACTTATGTGTGTATAAGTGGTCCCCTTAAATTTCTGTATATGTAATTAATTTATTGCAATTCCTAAGTTCAGGCTGGCATTATCATTACATCTATTCCCCCTATGTGGTTCTGGCGCCACATACTATATATAGCTTGGGGTTTGCTGACTCAGTGGAGAGTGTGTAGTAGAAGAAAATAGGAAGCAGAGAGGAGAAGGAAGTGTATGGAGGAGCAGAGCAGGCTCAGACCTTTCTTTCCTCTGGGCCCTGATCAAGCCTGGAGAGGACAGACCAAGTAGTCACAGCAGCCCAGCACAGACAAGTAAGTCTATGTACGAATATGGAGCAAGTCTAGTGAAGATTAGAGCGGAGTCTAGCCAAGGGACTTCACAAGCACCAGTGACCAGGAGGAACTTAAAGTTACTGGGACCCAACTGGATGATTAAAGTCCATAATTATCCTTTTTCACTAAATGCCTTCCGGGACATAGTGAACCTGAATACTTTAGGAGAGCATCCTGCATAAGGATAATGTAGCAGAGAGTTTGCCTGCCACGAGGAAGAATGCCCTTATTGGATTGCTCAATATAAAGTAAGGAAACCATTATATTCAGTACCTGAGTGCTAGAGCTATTTACGAAGAGAACTTTTGTCTTGCCTGTAAAGTAACAGTATTAGGAAAACTCCTCAACTGACAATTGCCAGACCTGTTGTAAGGATTACAGCTAAACTAATTTCTGAATACTCCTTTATGCCATACAATTGTACTGTACTGAAGAACTGTACCAACGGTCTTAATACATTTGATTTAAGTAAATGTTCAACTGTTTATTACAACGGACTCCTCATCCTTTCTACTACTCTCAACATTTGCACCTTACGGTGCTGGCGTCACGAACAACACAGGGGCCCGGCCGCAAACGCACCTTAAATACCCATTACCATCAAGGGCACCTCAGCCACCATATGGTTGGTGTTCCCTGCAATAGAGAGTGCCCCGGAGGATTTAGTGCTGTCTTCCCCTCCACTGCAGGCCGGCCCAGGGAACAACTGAACTGTGAGTACTACTACCCTCACTTGGCATACCACCTCCATTACACTCACATAGCACCCCTCGGGCGCGGGCGTTGCACGACAGCGACACTGGATCGTGCTGGGTGTAGTCTTTGATAATGACTTGATGGGTAAAGAGAGCTGAAACAAACTCGGAATAAGAATTGCAAACAAACTAAAGTTTTGGAGGATGAGAATTTTAACTTTTACTGGTAAAACATTAAAGGGGTAGTCCGGGTTCAGAGTTAAACCTAGACATATCCCCATCTTCACCCCTCTGACCCCCTGACATGAGCATCGGATCATTTCATTGCCCTGCGCTGTATCGCTAAGGCTTTATCCGTTTACAACGGCACACTGCTGGGCGGAGGCTTCTGGCTAGCAGTGTTCCTGATGATGTCACCGGCTCTGATGGACGAGCTTTAGCGCTGACCTAGCTGTTTTACAGGTTACGGCAGTACTAAAGCTCACCTCTTAGTGCCAGTAATGTCACCGGGAAGCCTCCGCCTAGCAGTCCCTATGGAGAGCCCGGTACATCACTGGATCTCCCCAAAAAATGCCTTTGCCGTGCGATTCAGTTCAGGGGAAGGGAGAGCATCAGAGCATGCTCCGATGCTCATATCAGGGGGGCCTGAGGGGTTCAGCTCTGAATCTGGACAACCCCTTTAAGGGTCCATTCACACGTCCTTGGTGTATTGCGGATCCGCAATACACCCGGCTGGCACCCCCCATAAAACTGCATATTCTTGTCAAGAATAGGACATGTTCTATTTTTTGGAGGAGCCGCGGCCCGGAAGTTCGGGGCCATGCTCCGCAAATGCGGATAGCACATAGTGTGCTCTCCGCATTCCGTTCTTCCCCATTTAGAATGAATAGGTCCGCACCCGCTCCCTTATTGCGGAACGGATGCAGACCCATTTGCGGACGTCTGAATGGAGCCTAATAGTTAGAGCAGTCATCCTCTCAATGATTTTATATGTCGCTATTGTCTTCCCACCATCTGTGAAAATGACCAAAAAGTTAAATCAAGCAATTTTTGGGTTCCCCTGGTAAGATGGAGCGTTTGAAGAGAGAGCATGTAGTCAAAGAACGGAATAAAGGTGGAATTGGTTTTCTAGACCTAGAGGTTTATTTAATGATTAATTCTAAAGCACAAATAGGTAAAAATAAACCATAGCAGCAGAAATGTGAAACTACAAAGCAGGATGGATGCTGACGCGCTCACACTGGATACCCTGATACAGAAACATCCCTTTAGGTGATACGGTTTCTAAACATTATATTGCGGTTGAGCAATTTATAAGAAAACATGATCTTCACAATCTAAGTATGAATGATATGATGAATATTATTATTATTTATTATTAATGCGCCATTCATTCCATAGCGCTGTACATGTGATAAGGGGTGCACATACATAATACAGACCATTGCACTAAGCATAAACAAGACGGGTTACAGACTGGTAGAGAAGGAGAGAGGGCCATGCCCGTGAGGGCTTACACTCTACATGGTGTGGGAGAAGGACGCAGTAGGTGCGGGTGACTATAAAAGAAACTGTTGAAGGACGTGCGTGAAAAAGATTTGATGTGTGATATTAATTTACTGAGTGGAGCTCAAGTGGAAAAAGTATGGAGAAGTAAGAGTCTGCGTGGCAGAAAGCTGTTGTATGGATGGGGATGCATGCTGTCCTCCGAGAGGGAACTTCAGAAAAAAGGAGATTCGGTTAGAACAGATGTATGACCTAGAGAGGGTTGTGGTGGGAAGGAAAGCTTCCTACACTTATTTTGGAACTGCCCCTTCTCTAAAATGTTTGGAAAATAATTAGTGCTTTAATTGAATAATTGACAGGCGTTAGGCTACTTTCACACTAGCGTTAACATTTTCCGGTATTGAGATCCGTCATATGGTCTTAATACCCTAAACAAACGCTTCTGTTTTGTCCCCATTCATTGTCAATGGGGTCAAAACGTAACTGAACAGAACGGAGTGCTCCAAAATGTATTCCGTTCCATTTGGTTGCGCTCACATACCAGAGAGCAAACCTCAGCATGCTGCAGTTTTCTGTCCGCGATGTGGTGCGAAGCAAGACGGATCCGGCATGACCCACAATGTAAGTCAATGGGAACTGTTGTGGAAATTTTATTATGCGGACATTTTATCTTAGGATGTGTGTGTGTTTTATAGATTGTCATCATGTCTCTCAGTGGTAATGGTAGATTATTGTATACATGTGTTTGTATGGGGTGTGTCCATTGTCTGCACAGCCACATTGGCTGCCCCTCCCTGTCCTTTGATATGTCATCACTTCCTGTATCCTTGTCTTGTGGTAGTCAATAAAAGACGGATACTGGGCAAGGAGGGAGGAGGAGTTGCTCAGAATTTAATGAAGATGGTAGCATTTGTGTGGTTAACAGGCTGCGGCTGAGGGAAGATGGAGTTGCCTTTTCCTTACACTAACTATGATGCGGGCTGATTACAACTATTAATATTTTTACCACAACAGATGGCGAGCTCAGGAAGGAAATAATTTTTTTCCCTGTTATCAGCAGAACTTAAAAGGAGACACAATTTAATTTTCAAAAAGCAAAAAAGGCCGGCATAAGGTAATATCCTTTTCTTTACTCTCATTTTTGAGAAAGTTTTGCTCTTTGTGAACTGAAATCTGTGTCCTCCAATCTGCTGGTATCAGAGGAAGGAAAAATCTGTTCAAACAACCTATGTGGTTGTTGTCGGCCGCATCAGAGGGTGTAGGGATAAGGTAAGTGTTTTTCCATTGTGTTGATTGTACAGAGATTGTGTGCTGAATAGTACAGGGAATTGTGTTTTTTTGTAACTTCTTAACTTTTATGTTACTGTGATTTTGTAAGAGGCGATTTTATAGAGGCAGCAATTGGTTTTAGTGTCTGTACATTAGAGACAGCGTTCAGAGTGGTTTTTGTATTGTTAGCCTGTAAATCACCCATAGAGTGGAGGTTGTGCTCTGGTTTAAACATAGGGAAATATAAAAACTGTTTTTATTGCTAGATATTGTAGACACTATCTTGATTTCCTTTGTGTGACCATGCTTGTCGGCCATCTTTACCATGCTTGTCGGCCATCTTTACCATGCTTGTCGGCCATCTTTACCATGCTTGTCGGCCATCTTTACCATGCTTGTCGGCCATCTTTGTCAGTTTGCTATGGAAAGCGATTTGATTGTTTTTGCCTGAAATGTTAGTTTTGTTGAATAGTTATCTTGTCTTTTTGTAACCTTTCTATGTACAGTTTGATTTTGTTTTAATAAGTTTTGTGCTGGATATCGGTTTAGTGTTCGGTTATGTTATAGCTCAGTGACCAGTCTGATACAGGAACCATTGTGTGAGCATTAGTGGCAGTTTAGTGGTGAAATCGTCCTATAGTTGATGATTCTGCTTAATGTTTGTGTATCTGTGGCTGTTACACTGAATTGTAGACTTGTTTGGCATAATTAATGTGGGTATTACAGTGTAGAAAGGAGGTACTTGTAGTTCTGTGCCAAAAGTATTGGGACAACTAGTACTAGTGTTTTGTTTTTTGTAGCAACCATTGTGGTGTTTGTTTTCTGGTGCAATGGAAAGTAGAATGAAGGTTTATCTGGAAGCCTGATGCATGCACAGGGTGCTGTAAGGGAATTGCCAGAGTTATTGAAACAACCGTTGGAGAGTAATGTGTCTGGGATTAGAGGCAATGTATGGGCTGTAAGCACGGAGAAGTCTGAGGATTGTGGTTCAGATAGTGGAACCGATTCAGGGATGGAGGTGGACAATTTGTCTGACCCTGGAGCTGGAAGTGTTAACACAAGGCCAGAAGATTCCTCAGATGAGTCCGTGATTTGGTTAGGAGTACTGGGGTCTCATGATATTGTGTGGGAACTACTGTCTGAATTCAAGGGCTGCTGCTGAGCGAGAGGTTTTTGATCAGTCACTGCAAAAAGGGCTTCGTGTGCTGTTCAGCTTGACTATATAGAATCATATCGGCAAAGGAAAGTGAGTTGATGAGCATTTTTTTTTAAGGAGACAAGGTGATGTATATCACCTGGGCATACCAATAGCTATGTGAGTAACCCCATTCCCCACAGGAGTACTGTGTGTTTGTTTCCTGTGCACCCCTCGTCCCCACAGAGGGTACTGTGTGTTCTCTGTGCACCCCCCTTTTCCACTCCAGGTCAATTGGAAGCCCTATCCCGTGGTCAGGTCACTATTCAGAGCCAAAACCGAGGCTGGTATATCTCATTAGGAGACTCAGAGGGCCGCCGTGTGTCGGCGAGAGCCCTTTTCCTCACACTGATTACTCCTTTTCCTGAGGTCTATCTAGGGTGAACGGAGTCCGTGTGTCGGTGCCAGAAACCCTAGGGCAACTCAGAGGCGAACGAAGAGGAGTAGCAGCCGTCCAGGCGTTTGTCGCAGGACACTGGAGGTGGACGCACCTACTTTTAGAAAATTCCGTGCGTAGGTCGCAGGAAAATTTATGCTCGAGCATGGGTTTAGGGAAAATTAGGGATCAGAAGGGTCCCACTTCTGACTACTATAGGAAAGCCAAGCAGTACATGAAATCCATCTATAGAGGAGGAGTTGTTAAGCCCCCTCAAAGATTGGCACCAAGGGACTGTAGGTTCAGAGTGGATCATCCCCAAAGAAGGGACCTTTGAGGTCTGGATTGGAAAAAAGTTTGTCCGTAATTTCCCCACTAGACTCCAAAGCCATGGTTCCCTCCAGAAAGCAGAACTGTGGCTGCACGAATCCATCGATCTCCAGCAACAGGACATTCAAAAGTCCCAGACAGTGCGAACTAACACTGTCATGTACTCCCATCCCGCTAAGACTGCAGAGTCCAAGAGAAGAGCTTTTCTTTTTCTCTTTCTCTATCTCTCTCTCATCCCTCCGTCATCTCTCCATCTAACCTTGAGACGATGCACTATGCTAATCCAGCTTCTCTTCGTCCTGGTTTAAGGCCGATGAGAAGGGGGGAAAGTGGTGCAGAAATCAACGATCTTCAAACTTTCTAACCTCTCAAATGTCAATCAATCACAACTGCCTTTTCTTTGCTGGTACTTGGGTCAGATTTTTGCAAAGTAGGTAAAAATCATGGCCGATCCATGGCCTGAATGTTCCGCTGTAACCCTTTTATTCCATCAGGTATGCCTCCAGGCAGCCCCACGGGTTATCACCCGATGTCCACCACCGGGTTCGGGAATTGCTCCCGGACCCAGACTCAATAACCAGTGTTCATTCTAGCCAACCAGGTGATTGGGTCGTGCTAAAGAAACATCCGGGGACGGGACTAGAGCCGAGATATCTTGGGCCATTCCAGGTGATGCTGATGACGGCCAACTTCTCTGAAGTTCGAGGGACGAGACAACTGGATCCACACCGGTCACTGCAAGAAGCTGCTCAACTAAGTCAAAGAATGCAGAGTATCACTTTTGTTTGTTACAAGGAGGCATTTGTTGATAGACAATATTAATATTAGCTCTGGCTCCTGCTCCTCGCTTGTTAATCCTGTATGGGTGTCCGGGCAGCTAGGCGACCCGTAGATTTGGGATCCTTCAGTTGTGAGGAAGGTATATGGTTATGCCAGGCTAGCAGACACCATTGACAAGGGTCAGGCCCATACTGACAGGAGCAGGGCAGGGGCGGAGCTATGACTAGTGAGAGTCAGAATCCTTTTTAAAACTTTGGGAGGTCTTGGGGCTCACTGGTTTTCCATTGGATCCGGGCGAAAGGAAATAGGGCATATACTTATGTTTTTTTGTCTCCATTCCTTCTATACGCCGGAGTGAGATGTTCCTGATGTCTAATCAACTGATATACCGAAGTCCAAACAGACAAGACGCCCTGAAGACCAAACCATGGACCGGATGCAGAGGATCCCAAACCAGCCGGCGACCAACGCAAAACGCCACCTCCTAAGTCACCACCCGAAGAAAAGAAGCTACGTGTCAAGATTGACTTTCTGTTTTCCATCATCTGTTTTGTTTTATGGATTCAGGACTTTTCGTAGACAAGACTGTTTTTTTTTGCAAAGAAGAAGATCAAGATTTGTCAAGGGACACTGGGGAGCATATGACAAAGAGGAGGGACTGTTGTGGAAATTTTATTATGCGGACATTTTATCTTAGGATGTGTGTGTGTTTTATAGATTGTCATCATGTCTCTCAGTGGTAATGGTAGATTATTGTATACATGTGTTTGTATGGGGTGTGTCCATTGTCTGCACAGCCACATTGGCTGCCCCTCCCTGTCCTTTGATATGTCATCACTTCCTGTATCCTTGTCTTGGGCCAGCCCCTTGTACACCTTTTGTGGTAGTCAATAAAAGACGGATACTGGGCAAGGAGGGAGGAGGAGTTGCTCAGAATTTAATGAAGATGGTAGCATTTGTGTGGTTCTCTGGCTGCGGCTGAGGGAAGATGGAGTTGCCTTTTCCTTACACTAACTATGATGCGGGCTGATCACAACTATTAATATTTTACCACAACAGAACGGATCCGTTTTCTCTGACACAATCTGACACAATAGAAAACAGATCCGTCCCCCATTGACTTTCAATGGAGTTCATGATGGATCCGTCTTGACTATGTTTAAGATAATACAACCGGATCCGTTCATAACGGATGCAGATGGTTGTATTATCAGTAACGGAAGCGTTTTTGCTGAACCCTGCCGGATCCAGTAAAAACGCTAGTGTGAGAGTAGCCTAAGGTAATGGGAACGCAACTAAACAGAACAGAATGCATTTCGGAGCGCTCCGTTCTGTTCAGTTCGGTTTTGTCCCCCTTGACAATGAATAGAGAAAAAATGCCTATGACGGAACTCAATACCGGAAAACTAAAACGCTAGTGTGAAAGTAGCCTAAGTTTTCTTAGCTTTGAGGTTGTTCTTTTTTGACTCTTTTTGGACTCTTTGGGTGATACAAAAGCTTGACTTCTTTGATTACGGTATGGATAGGTTGTTGGCTTGCACTCCTGGGTTTTGGCGTAAAGCTTTGTGTCCGTCTGCTTTATGTTATGGGTGGAAATCTCAGGGCAATAAGCTATTGGTGATAAATAAGACAGGAAGGTAGCGGGACAAAGTTAGAGGTGATTGCTGAGATACAGATAGAAGTAAGGTTGATAGGTTAAAATGGTAAGCTAGTATTGAAAGGGTTAATAAGGAAAAAGGGGGGTTAAATAGGTAAGGATAGATAATTAGCTTAATATAGCCTAACCAATAGTATTGCATAAAGTTAGAGTAATGATTCATTGGTTAATTGAGGTAATTGTTACAAAGTAACTCTTTCCTGGTATTTTAGTAACAGAGATGCGTCTTATAAGCCGTCTTATTGCAGGTGTTAAAGAAGTTTTATGGGACATGAGAAACGTTTTTTGTTTTTCAAAAAGATACATTTTCAGAAAAAGAATGATCTTGGCTAAACTGTATGTTTGCTACCATAATGATGGTTATAAGTGTAAGGCTACTATCACACTGGCGTTTTGGTTTCTGTTTGTGAGATCCGTTCAGGGCTCTCACACGCGGTCCAAAACTGATCCGTTTTTCCCTAATGCATTCTGCATGGAAAAGGATCCGCTCAGAATGCATCCGTTTGCCTCCGATCAGTCACCATTCTGCTCTGGAGGCCGACACCAGACAGGGTTTTGCTGTCCACTTGACGAAACTGAGCCAAACGGATCCGTCCTGACGCACAATGTAAGTCAATGGGGACGGATCCATTTTCTCTGACACAATAGAAAACGGATCCGTCCTCCATTGACTTTCAATGGTGTTCAAGACGGATCCGTCATGGCTATAGAAGACATAATACAACCGGATCCGTTCATGACGGATGCATGCCCTTGTATTATTGTAACGGAAGCGTTTTTGCAGATCCATGACTGATCCGCAAAAAAAAACACTAGTGTGAAAGAGTGTGGAAGATAAAAAATGGAAACACCTTGTGAACTAGTAAGGCTACTTTCACACTTGCGGCAGAGCGATCCGGCAAGCAGTTCCGTTGCCATAACTGCCTGCCGAATCAGGCAATCTGCATGCAAACGGACAGCATTTGTAGACGGATGCGGATCCGTCTCACAAATGTATTGCAAAAACAGATCCGTCTGTCCCTTTGTCATATGCACAAACGGATCCGTTTCTATATATTTTTTCACATTTTTAAAGGTCTGCGCATGCACAGACCGGAAGGACAGATCTGGCATTGCAGTATTTTTAATGCCGGATCCAGCACTAATAGATTTCAATGTAAATTAATGCCGGATCCGGCATTCCGGAAAGTGTTCAGTTTTTTGGGCCGGAGAGAAAACTGCAGCAGCTGCGGTATTATCTCCGTCCTAAAACGTCAAGAAGACTGAGCTGAAGACGTCCTGATGCATCCTGAACATATTACTCTCCATTCAGAATGCATGCGGATAAACCTGATCAGTTCTTTTAGGATGGAACTTTATGCCAGAAAAGAAAAATGCTAGTGTGAGAGTACCCGAAGGCCTGCAGGTCTAGAACGTCATTATGTTGTTTGAATATACAGAGAAAATCATCAAAAGGTTTTAAATAAAGTTTCAAGAAAAAAAATACTGTAAAACCAAAATGCTGACTTGCATTCACTGGTTTAAAGCGTTGATCAAAATGTTTGAATGACCATTGTGCACGCGGATTATTTATTTATTTGTTTTAATCAGAGAGCGGGTCCTGAATGTTGCAATGTGTGCGGCATTACCATTGGTGAATATGCTGTTTGTGGTGTTTTTAGGGATGGAGAGTCGGCCTGCATACCTCACTAATGGAAAACTATTGTTTGTCTCCTCTGTGTGTTTGGAAGAGATGAGTCCGGTATGGCGAGTTAGGGGCACATTTATTAAGATCGGTGTTTTAGACGCCAGTCTTCATAAAGTCCCATAGTCGGCAGTGGTTCCACCGAAGTTATGAAGAGACGCCGGCCTCCCCATGACTTCGGGGCATCCAGCGCCAGTTCTAAATGTAGGACGACTTCTGAGCTGTCTTACATGTAGACCTTTTTCTACGCCTAAAACAGGCGCAGAAAATGGTGAATGAGCCGGGCCTGCCGTCCTGTCCCCTTCCCCGCCCACAATTTTAGAACTGGCGTGAGCGGGGCGAAATCGCAGATAGCGCTGCAACTAACCACTGCGATGCCATCTGCCCCTGAAATATGCCTAATATAGGAGTAATTCAGCTTAGTAAATGACCCCCTTAGTCTTTGCGTAATGGAAGACTTAGGCCCCTTTAACACGAGCAAGTTTTCCGCACGGGTACAATGCGTGAGGTGAACGCATTGCACCCGCACTGAATCCGGATCCATTCACTTCAATGGGGCTGCACAGAGGAGCGTCGATTTTCACGCATCACTTGTGTGTTGCGTGAAAAATCGCAGCATGTTCTATATTCTGCGGTTTTCATGCAACTCGGGTTCATAGAAATGAATGGGGATGCGTGAAAATCGTAAGCATCCGCAAGCAAGTGAGGATGCGGTGCGATTTTCACACATGGTTGCTAGGAGATGATAGGGATGAGCAACCCCGGACTCCATTAAAGTAAATTCACTGTATTATTTTCCTTTATAACATTGTTATAAGGGAAAATAATAGCATTCTTAAAGGGGTTGTCCGGGTTCAGAGCTGAACCCGGACATACCCTTATTTTCACCCCGGCAGCCCTCCTGAGCCTGGCATCGGAGCATCTCATGCTCCGATGCGCTCCCGTGCCCTGCGCTAGATCGCGCAGGGCACAGGCTCTTGTGTTTACAATAACACACTGCCGGGCGGTAACTTCCGCCCAGCAGTGTGTTCGGTGACGTCACCGGCTCTGAGGGGCGGGCTTTAGCTCTGCCCTAGCCGTTTTACTGGCTAGGGCAGAGCCAAATCCCGCCCATCAGTGCCGGTGACGTCACCGGGGTTCCTGTCAGCTCCATGGAGAGCCCGGTATGTCACCGGAACTCAGAAAAATGCCTTTGCCCTGCGCGATTTAGCGCAGGGCAAAGGAGAGCATCGGAGCATGAACTGCTCCGATGCTCATGTCAGGGGGGCTGCGGGGTGAAAATGGAGGGATGTCCAGGTTCAGCTCTGAACCTGGACAACCCCTTTAATACAGAATGATTAGTACAATGTTGCTTGAGGGGTTAAAAAAATGAACTCACCTCATCCACTTGATCGAGCAGCCGGCATCGTCTTCTTTCTTCTTCTTTCAGGACCTGCAAAAGGACCTTTGATGACGTAATCGAGCTCACCACGTGGTGACGTCAGCGCAGGTCCTGCTGAATGAAGATAGGAGGATCCACGTGGTGAGCGCGATTACATCATCAAAGGTCCTTTTGCAGGTCCTGAAAGAAGACGATGCCGGCTGCGCGATCAATTAGATGAGGCGAGTTAATTATTTTATTTTTTTAACCCCTCAAGCAACATTTTACTAATCATTCTGTATTAGGAATGGTATTTTTTTCCCTTATAACCATGTTATAAGGGAAAATAATAGCATCTACATAACACCGAACCCAAACCCGAACTTCAGTGAAGAAGTCCGGGCTCGGGTCTGGGTACCACATTCAGCTTTTTTTCACGCGCGTGCAAAATGCATTTTACATATACCCATGCTGGGTGAGAGAAATATCTTGGCAAAAGACAACTTTTCCCATTTTTTTATACAAAGTTAGCATTTGACCGAGATATTTATCTCACCCAGCATGGGTATATGTAAAATGACACCCCAAAACACATTGCCCAACTTCTCCTGAGTACGGCGATACCAGATGTGTCACACTTTTTTGCATCCTAGGTGGGCAAAGGGGCCCACATTCCAAAGAGCACCTTTAGGATTTCACAGGTAATTTTTTACACATTTTGATTTCAAACTACTTCTCACGCATTAGGGCCCCTAATTGCCTAATTTTCCGCTAACTTGTGACAAAAAATAAAAAGTTCTATGAACTCACTATGCCCATCAGCGAATACCTTAGGGTGTCTACTTTCCGAAATGGGGTCATTTGTGGGGTTTTTCTACTGTCTGAACATTGTAGAACCTCAGGAAACATGACAGGTGCTCAGAAAATCAGAGCTGCTTCAAAAAGCGGAAATTCACATTTTTGTACCATAGTTTGTAAACGCTATAGCTTTTACCCAAACGATTTTTTTTTTACCCAAACATTTTTTTTATCAAAGACATGTAAAACAATAAATTTAGAGAAAAATGTATATATGGATGTCGTTTTTTGAAAAAAAAAATTACAACTGAAAGTGAAAAATTTCATTTTTTTGCAAAAATTTCGTTAAATTTCGATTAATAACAAAAAAAGTAAAAATGTCAGCAGCAATGAAATACCACCAAATGAAAGCTCTATTAGTGAGAAGAAAAGGAGGTAAAATTCATTTGGGTGGTAAGTTGCATGACCGAGCAATAAACCGCTAAAGTTGTGAAGTGCCGATTTGTAAAAAAGGGCCTGGTCACTAGGGGGGTATAAACCTGTGGTCCTTAAGTGGTTAAAATTTCCATCTTGGCCCTGATTTATCATGATTTCACTCCAGTTTCGTAATGTGGGTGGAAAAGTGGGTGTGGTTAGTTATGTTAATGACTTTCACTACAGATTTATCATTAGGCCTTTTTTTAACCGCCTCAGGACCGCCGCACGCAGGATTGCGTCTTTGCGGCGGCCCTGTTATTCCTCCTGGACGCGCCGGGGCATCTTCTCGCGAGACGCGAGATTTCCTGTGAACGCGAGCACACAGGCGTGCACGTTCACAGGAAGTGCAGGTAAACTAGCTGATCTACAGCCTGCCAGCGGCGATCGCTCGCTGGCAGGCTGTAGATGCGATTTTTTTAACCCCTAAAAGGTATATTAGACGCTGTTTTGATAACAGCGTCTAATATACCTGCTACCTCGTCCTCTGGTGGTCCCTTTTGCTTGGATTGACCACCAAAGGACACAGGCAGCTCAGTAAAGTAGCACCAAACACCACTAAACCCCCCCCCCCATCACTTATTAACCCCTTATTAACCCCTGATGACCCTATATAGACTCCCTGATCACCCCCCGTCATTGATTACCCCCCTGGAAGGCTCCATTCAGATGTCCGTATGTGTTTTGCGGATCCGAGGTGTCCGTGTTTTGTGTGGATCCGCAAAACACATACGGACATCTGAATGGAGCCTTAGAGGGGGGTGATCACCCCATTGTCATGAGGGTGTCAAGAGCCACGTCTGACTCCGTTATACCCGGGGTCAGGAAGTCGCAGCGGGTGGCTGCGCGCTCTATGTCTAAAGATCACGTTGTTTCTTAATGATAGTTTTCTGTGTTTGCCTTGCAATCCTTTTTGTCTCACTCAGGGATCCGTAGCTTCTCCTCCTCAGCTGTTTCTTGTCTGCCACTCCCAAACCTCCTTATATTCTCCTCTCTCACTTCTCTGGTTGCCAGATATAGAGCTTCCTGCCTGGACATCTATACTGACCCACTGGAGCTGTGATTCCTGGTTGTTGTTCCAGAGCGTTACCCTCCGGATCCCTGTTGGGCTTTTTGTTGTCTTCTGTTGTCGCCCACCTGGGATTATATGTTTAGTCTATATTGTCTGTCCTCCCCTTGGTGTTTTCCTTTAGAGTTAGTGGTGCGGAGTAGTGTTCCCACCGCCCTATTCACTATCTAGGGCTCATCTTAGGGAAAGCCAGGGTTTTAGGCACGCGATCGGTGTACGGGTGAGGAACCCGTCTAGGGACGTCAGGGCAGTCAGTTGCCAGCCTCAAGGTGAGATAGGGGTCACCACCTTTCCCTCTCCCTTGGACAGGGCCTTCCTCTTTCCCTCCCTCTGTGTCACGTATGTGATCGGCACGCCGGTCGTGATATTATATCTGGCCCTTATTTTTGGGGAAGAAAGAAAAAAAAATTTTTTTTTCTTTTTCTCTCTCTATTTAGAATCCAGTATGGATCCTTTTGCTGCTTTGGCAAAACAACTTTAAGGCCTGTCTTTGGAGGTGGCAGGATTGAAGGCGTCTGTCCTCCTGCAACAGCAGCAAATGCAGCAGACCGCAAGCCCAGTGGTTGCTATGGGTAACCAGGTTGTTGCAGAACCCAAGGTTGTTCTTCCTGACAGATTTTCTGGGGGAAGGGAAAAATTTGTGACGTTCCGTGAGGCCTGTAAATTATATTTTAAGCTGCGCCCTTACTCCTCAGGTAATGAAGAACAGCGGGTGGGGATTGTTATTTCCCTGCTTCAGGGGGACCCGCAATCCTGGGCATTCTCTTTACCCCCTGGTTCCCAGGCTCTCCGGTCAGTGGATGAATTTTTTGGGGCCTTGGGTCTCATATATGATGACCCTGACCGAGTCGCCCTGGCTGAGTCGAAGTTACGGAGACTCATACAGGGAGATCGGCCAGCAGAGGAATATTGCTCAGAGTTTCGTAGGTGGGCTACGGATACTCAGTGGAACGACCCGGCTCTCAGGAGTCAGTTCTGCTCTGGGTTATCCGAAAGGGTTAAGGATGCGCTTGCGCTGTATGAGACCCCCTTTCCCTGGATGCTGTTATGTCCCTCTCTATCAGAATAGATAGACGTCTTAGGGAGAGATTGAAAATTCCTGAGCAATTGGTAACCCCTCCCAAGCAGCAGTTAGTCTGTACTGACTTAGACGAGCCAATGCAGCTAGGAGGAACTACTCGTCAGGTCCATCCTCCTGAGGCTCGCCGTAGGCGTGGGGCTTGTTTTTTCTGTGGGGGGAGGGGTCATTTCATTAATGTCTGTCCCTCCTTTCTCAAAAACAAAAGACCGTCGGAAAACTACTAACCCCAGGCTGTGCGGAGGATGTCAGCCGGGGGGTATACGTTTCCTCCATACGAACATCTCAATTTGTGTTGCCAGCGGTTATTGTTTTTGGTGTTAAGACGGAGACTATTTCTTTCTTTCTAGACAGTGGAGCAGGGGTAAATTTGATAGATGCCCATTTTGCCCGCACTATGGGTTTGTCTCTCTGTACGCTGCAGAGCCCTATTCCCATATTCGCTATTGATTCTGCTCCTCTGTCTCAGAGAAACCTCACTCAAATTGTCCATAACTTACACCTTCGGGTAGGGGACCACCATAATGAGTGTCTTTCATGTTGCGTTCTGGAGGGCCTTCCCTCTCCTGTGGTATTGGGTCTTCCCTGGTTGGTAGCGCACAATCCAGTGGTGGATTGGCAGGCCAGGGAGATATTGGAGTGGAGTGAGCATTGCAGAGAGAATTGCTTAAATAGCAATTGCTTAGTCGCCTCCATAGCTACCCTACCTACATTTATTTCGGACTTTGAGGAAGTTTTTTCTGAAAAGGGTTGTCAGAAGTTACCACCTCATCGTCCTTATGATTGCCCGGTTAACCTGATTCCCGGTGCAAAATTACCCAAGACCAGGTTATATAATCTTTCGGGTCCCAAGAGACAAGCCATGAAGGATTATATCTCCGAGAGTCTGGCTAAGGGACACATCAGACCCTCTTCTTCACCCGTGGCTGCAGGGTTTTTCTTTGTTAAAAAGCAAGATGGGGGCCTGCGTCCTTGCCTAGATTTCCGCGAGCTAAACCGGATAACCATCCGAGACCCATACCCTCTTCCTCTCATTCCTGACCTTTTTAATCAGATTGCGGGTGCTAGGTGGTTCTCCAAACTTGATCTTAGGGGGGCCTACAATCTGATTTGTATCAAGGAAGGGGATGAGTGGAAGACAGCTTTTAACACCCCTGAGGGGCATTATGAAAATTTAGTCATGCCTTTCGGTCTGACCAATGCTCCTGCTGTCTTCCAACATTTCGTTAATGATATTTTTAGTCATCTTAGGGCTCTTTCACACTTGCGTTCTTGTCTTCCGGCATAGAGTTCCGTCGTCAGGGCTCTATGCCGGAAGAATCCTGATCAGGAGTATCCTAATGCGTTCTGAATGGAGTGAAATCCGTTTAGGATGCATCAGGATGTCTTCAGTTCCGGACTGTTGGCACCATAACTAACCTTCCTCTAGCCCCGCATACCAACCCCAACTAACCCCTTCAATAACGACACTGACACCGTTCAACTTTTAACCTTTTATTTTGTTGGGTGGTAATCGGCCACAGCTTTATTCAAACGGCAAAACTATAACCTTGAACCGTGCTCTCCGCCAGCCGCTGGTATCCCAGCGGGCGGATCCGCCCATTTTTCCTCCAACACCTTTACGCTGCAATAACTAGCCGCCAGCTGTGACTTTAAACATTCCAAAGAGGCACTTTGCCCCTATAACCGTTCCCCCGAATCACTTCTGAGCACACCATCCGAACCAAGAACCAAACTATCAACTCACAGGGGAGGGAGGGACAAAGCGCTTCCACTCAAAGAGGAAGAGGGAAGGCGGGACAGTGGCATATATGCCCTCCCGGCTGACCGCCCACTCTCCTAACCGGAACCCTATATTAACCCCTGCAGGCCCACCGGAACGGGCATCAGAGGAAGTATATATTAAAGGGGTAGGAAACAGGGGGGGGGGAGGGCCACCAGTCCCTGCCCACCCTCGCTAAGCCGTCGGGTGGCCACCAGACTGTTTGCACCATAAGGAATGGGAAGGGGAACTCCGAACCTTCCTCTAGCCCCGCATACCAACCCCAACTAACTGTCATGGCTGTTTAAGGGTAACAAGAGCATACACAGTAAAAAGAGCTACTGACCGGACCCAAACTAGGGAAGAGAAAGGGTGACCCCTGTCAGACCCTCAACACTCTCCCTATGCTGCTAAAGCACATGCCCGGATCCATGTGGTGGAACGAGGCATGCCCGCGTGCCTAAGACTGATGAGCCCTGTAACCCCTACAATAGTGGAAGAGGCACGGCCACCGATGCCCTGCTCAGAATATGGAGGGAACCGTGGCCACCTCAGATCCAGTCAGAAAATCACCAGGTACACAACAATGTCTGCACACTTAGCTGATGGAGCTGCAGCCGTAGAGAAGACGGATCCAAGGGCCGCTGGCAATATCCGGAGTGCTTGCAGCAACAGAACACAGGTCCAGAGAACTAATAGCTTAACAAGTGAAGATACTCAAGGCAGAGCTACAACTGAAAAGAGAAGTATAATCCACGCCCTGCAATAGGAGGAGGGGTGATTTAAAGGCAGGGAAATCAAACGCAGGAGGAACAGCTGGGAGTAAAGACCTCATCACAGGGGCGGAGAAACAGAACAGTGAGAACACCTCCAAACTCTAAGTGACATCATCACAGGGGTGAAGACACAGAGCTGTGAGAACGTCTCAAAGCTCTGGTAGTGACACTACCCCCCCCTTCTACGGGTGGACTCCGGACACCCAGGACCCACCTTCCCAGGATGAGCCCTATGAAATGCCCTGATAAGGCGAGTGGCTTTAATGTCCGACATTGGAACCCACATCCTCTCCTCAGGACCATAACCCTTCCAATGAACGAGGTACCGAAGAGAACCGCGGACAATGCGAGAGTCCACAATTCTGGAAACCTCAAACTCCAGATTGCCATCAACCAAAATCGGAGGAGGCGGCAAAGAGGAGGGTACCGTGGGCTGGACATATGGTTTTAAGAGAGATCTGTGGAATACATTATGTATCTTCCAAACCCGTGGAAGATCAAGGCGGAAGGCAACAGGATTGATGACTGACAAAATTTTATAAGGCCCAATAAACTTGGGACCCAATTTCCAGGAGGGAACCTTCAGTTTAATATTTCTTGTAGACAACCACACCAGATCACCCACATTCAGGTCCGGACCAGGCACACGTCTCTTATCAGCCACACGCTTATACTTCTCACTCATCTTTCTGAGATTACTCTGAATCTTTTGCCAAATGGTAGACAAAGACGAGGAAAATCTCTCCTCCTCAGGTAAACCAGAAAGAGCCCCTCCCGAGAATGTCCCAAACTGCGGATGGAACCCATATGCACCAAAAAATGGTGACTTATCAGAAGATTCCTGACGACGGTTGTTCAAAGCAAACTCAGCAAGAGGGAGAAATGAACACCAATCCTCCTGGTTCTCTGCCACAAAACAGAGCAAATATGTCTCCAGATTCTGATTGAGGCGCTCAGTCTGACCATTCGACTGCGGGTGAAAAGCAGTAGAGAAGGACAGCCGAACCCCCAGGCGAGAACAGAAAGCCTTCCAGAACCTGGACACAAACTGCGTGCCTCTATCGGAAACAATATCAGAGGGAATGCCGTGCAATTTAACAATATGGTCGACAAAAGCTTGCGCCAACGTTTTAGCATTGGGTAAACCAGGGAAAGGAACGAAATGAGCCATCTTGTTAAAATGGTCCATGACCACCAGGATCACCGACTTCCCCGAGAAACGAGGAAGATCCGTGATAAAGTCCATGGACAGGTGTGTCCAAGGACGGGAAGGTATGGGTAACGGGAGAAGGGAACCTGAAGGTCGTGAACGAGGGACCTTAGCGCGAGCGCACGTCTCACAAGCCGCCACAAAACCCTCCACAGACTTACGAAGAGCCGGCCACCAAAATCTCCGAGCAATGAGATCTACCGTGGCTCTACTCCCGGGGTGACCAGCAAGAACTGTATCATGATGTTCCTTAAAGAGTTTGTGACGTAGCTCAGGAGGCACGAACAACTTCCCGGAGGGACAACGGGCAGGTGCCTCAGACTGGGCAGCCTGGACCTCGGCCTCCAAATCGGAATATAGAGCAGAAACAACTACCCCCTCCGCCAAAATGGGACCCGGGTCTTCAGAGTTTCCTCCTCCCGGAAAACAGCGAGAGACAGCATCAGCCTTCACATTCTTGATCCCAGGGCGGAAAGTAACAACAAAATTGAATCTGGAGAAGAACAGAGACCATCTGGCCTGTCTCGGATTCATACGCCTGGCCGACTCCAAGTACGCCAGATTCTTATGGTCGGTAAAAACGGTGATAGGGTGCCTGGCCCCCTCCAACCAATGGCGCCATTCCTCGAAATCCAACTTGATGGCCAACAACTCCCTATCTCCCACATCATAGTTTCTCTCTGCCGGGGAGAGTTTTCTAGAGAAAAAGGCACAAGGTCGCCATTTGGCAGGAGAGGGGCCCTGGGACAAAACTGCACCCACACCCACCTCGGAAGCATCCACCTCAACAATAAAAGATAAGGAAACATCGGGATGCACCAAGATGGGAGCAGACGCAAAACTCTCTTTAATCTTAGAAAAGGCTGCAAGCGCTTCCTCCGACCAAGAGGAAAAATCCGCCCCCTTTTTTGTCATGTCAGCAAGGGGTTTGACAATAGAGGAATAATTCAAAATGAACTTTCTGTAGTAGTTAGCAAAACCCAGAAAGCGCATCAATGCCTTCTGATTTTCAGGAAGCTCCCAATCCAGCACGGCACGGACCTTCTCCGGATCCATGCGAAAACCAGAAGCAGAGAGGAGAAAACCCAGAAATTGAATCTCCGATACCATAAAAAGACATTTCTCCAGCTTGGCATACAGTTTATTTTCCCGCAGTATCTGCAGGACCTGAAAAAGATGATCCTGATGGGTCTGAACATCAGGGGAAAAAATCAAAATATCATCAAGATACACCAATACAAATTTCCCCATTAAAGGGAATCTGTCACCGGGATTTTGGGTATAGAGCTGAGGACATGGGTTGCAAGATCACCCCTAGCACATCCGCAATACCCAGTCCCCATAGCTCTGTGTGCTTTTATTGTGTCAAAAAATCGATTTGATACATATGCAAATTACCCTGAGATGAGTCCTGTACATGAGATCAGTCAGGGACAGGACTCATCTCAGGTTAATTTGCATATGTATCAAATCGATTTTTTGACACAATAAAAGCACACAGAGCTATGGGGACTGGGTATTGCGGACGTGCTAGCGGCCATCTAGCAACCCATGTCCTCAGCTCTATACACAAAATCCCGGTGACAGGTTCCCTTTAAATGATAGAAAATACTATTAACAAAATGCTGAAAGACGGCCGGAGCATTCATCAGGCCGAAAGGCATAACGAGATTCTCGAAATGCCCGTTAGGGGTATTAAAGGCCGTTTTCCATTCATCCCCCTCTCTGACCCTGACCAGGTTGTACGCGCCTCTCAGATCCAATTTGGAAAACACCTTGGCCCCAACAATTTGGTTGAAGAGGTCCGGGATCAGAGGAAGGGGATAGGGATCGCGAATCGTGATACGGTTCAGCTCCCTAAAATCTAAGCAAGGTCTCAGAGAGCCATCTTTTTTTTTAACAAAAAAAAAACCCGCGCAACAGGTGACTTTGAGGGACGAATATGCCCCTTCTCGAGACTCTCGGAGATATAGGTTCGCATTGCGAGTCTTTCCGGTTGTGAGAGATTGTAGAGGCGTGCTTTTGGCAGCTTGGCGCCGGGAATGAGGTTAATGGGACAGTCAAACTCCCGGTGAGGAGGTAGCTCCTGAACACCGCTCTCGGAAAACACATCCGAGAAATCAGAGAGAAATGATGGCAGAGTTTTAGTAGACACCTCTGCAAAAGTCGCTGTGAGACAATTCTCTCTACAAAAGTCACTCCACTCATTTATTTGCCTTCCTTGCCAATCAATAGTGGGGTTATGTCTAGTGAGCCAGGGTAGCCCCAAAACTAGAGAGAAGGCAATCCGTTAAGGACAAAACAAGATATCTCCTCCACATGAGTGTCACCTATAGCTAGCCGGATATTGTGAACAATGCCTTTCAGAGATCTCTGCGAGAGTGGGGCAGAGTCAATAGCAAAAACAGGTATATCCTTTTCTAATGTACAAACCTGAAAACCATGCAAGGCTACAAATTGAGTGTCAATAAGATTGACGGCCGCTCCACTATCGACAAAAATCTCACAAGGAATGACTTTGCTCTCTAGCGCCACCCTGGCAGACAGGAGAAAACGGGAACTGCAGGTCAGAGGAATAGCATCAATTCCCACATCAACTTTGCCCAAAGTAGCAGATGAAGCAGAACTTGATGATCTACCTCTTGAGGTTTTTCTCTTATTATCACTCTTAGTACAGTTCAGGAATCTCCTAGACGGACAAACATTTGCCAAATGACCTATGCCCCCACAACAAAAACACACCATATTCTGAGGACTAAATCCTCTTTTATCAGGGGCAAGTCGGCCTAGCTGCATGGGCTCCTCCTCAGAGGGGAGCGAGACAGGATGAGACCCCTGCATACTGAATGAGTCCGCACCATTGCCCCTAGACTGACAATGGCTGGACGGAGAGGTCTTGTTTCTTTCCCTTAGACGCCTGTCAAGGCGTACCGCCAATGACATGGCAGACTCTAAGGACGTTGGTCTCTCATGGAAAGCAAAGGCATCTTTCAAACCCTCTGAGAGACCATGACAGAACTGACTTCGGAGTGCAGCATCATTCCAGCCTGAATCAGCTGCCCATCTCCGAAATTCAGAACAATAAAGCTCCGCAGACAGTTTGTTCTGGCATAAAACACGTAAGTTCGATTCTGCCAGAGCAACACGATCCGGGTCATCATATATCTGCCCCAGGGCCACAAAAAATCTTTCCACGGATCGAAGGGAAGGATCCCCTGATGGCAGCGAAAAAGCCCAAGTCTGAGCATTACCCCTGAGCAGGGAGATGACAATCCTCACCCTCTGTTCCTCATTACCAGAGGAGTGGGGACACAAACAAAAATGGAGTTTACATGCCTCTCTGAAGCGAACAAAATTCTCACTGGCCCCGGAGAACGTTTCCGGAAGTGAGACCTTTGGCTTGCAACAGACTCCATGAGCCGGAGCAGAGCCCAATGCTTGTAGCTGAGTCACAGATTGACGGAGATCCGCTACTTCCAAAGAAAGACCCTGCATGCGGTCAACCAAGCCAGAAAGCGGATCCATGTCAACAAGGACGGTTTTGGTGGATTATAATGTCATGGCTGTTTAAGGGTAACAAGAGCATACACAGTAAAAAGAGCTACTGACCGGACCCAAACTAGGGAAGAGAAAGGGTGACCCCTGTCAGACCCTCAACACTCTCCCTATGCTGCTAAAGCACATGCCCGGATCCATGTGGTGGAACGAGACATGCCCGCGTGCCTAAGACTGATGAGCCCTGTAACCCCTACAATAGTGGAAGAGGCACGGCCACCGATGCCCTGCTCAGAATATGGAGGGAACCGTGGCCACCTCAGATCCAGTCAGAAAATCACCAGGTACACAACAATGTCTGCACACTTAGCTGATGGAGCTGCAGCCGTAGAGAAGACGGATCCAAGGGCCGCTGGCAATATCCGGAGTGCTTGCAGCAACAGAACACAGGTCCAGAGAACTAATAGCTTAACAAGTGAAGATACTCAAGGCAGAGCTACAACTGAAAAGAGAAATATAATCCACGCCCTGCAATAGGAGGAGGGGTGATTTAAAGGCAGGGAAATCAAACGCAGGAGGAACAGCTGGGAGTAAAGACCTCATCACAGGGGCGGAGAAACAGAACAGTGAGAACACCTCCAAACTCTAAGTGACATCATCACAGGGGTGGAGACACAGAGCTGTGAGAACGTCTCAAAGCTCTGGTAGTGACACTAACCCCTTCAATAACGACACTGACACCGTTCAACTTTTAACCTTTTATTTTGTTTGGTGGTAATCGGCCACAGCTTTATTCAAACGGCAAAACTATAACCTTGAACCGTGCTCTCCACCAGCCGCTGGTATCCCAGCGTGCGGATCCGCCCATTTTTCCTCCAACACCTTTACGCTGCAATAACTAGCCGCCAAGGAGGAGCACCGCCCTCAAACGGGGCTCCGACCACCACCCAACAAAAACATGGCCTGCTCCACCCCATCCTGGATACCTGAAAGGAAGATATCTAAACCTATATCATTCAGGTGTACCCCATCGGGCCTCATCAATGAACGGTTATCGCCCTCAAGCTGCCGGTGTCTGACAACCACACCACCCCGGGACCTGACGAAACGGGAAATACAGGCATTAATCGTTCTCCTACACCTCTCGACCGCCTCCCCACCCTGCCATACCACCCGAGGAACAACCTCAGACCAGACCAGGACCACCTCACGAAAAAATGAAGGAAAACGCTCCAAATCGGACCTGATGAGGGTCAACAATTCCACCAGGGGAACAGAACCCATATCGTTCCCCCCAGCATGTAAAACTTAAATAACCGGGCCACTGGCCTGCGAACCGATTTTGACCACTTGAGACAGGAGCTGAGCCCATCGCAAACCCCGGATTCCTCTCCAGGCTACGTCCACCTCACGGAAGCCGAGGGACCTCCCCCCAGGTCGGCAATCAGCTCTCTGAGCCGCCCAGAAAACATACGAATGGCCCACGATCCACACGGCCGGACGCCCAGGACCTGCAAGAAAAAAGAGTTAGCACCAAGCAAACGCCATACAAAACCAAGAGACCTGCAAACAACCATCATATTGAGCATCTCATACAAGTAAAATGTACATAAATAAATTATAACAACACTCTTCCCATATCTTTTTTTTTTTTATAACAGAAGGTCCGGTCTAATATACCTTGCAAAGCAGGCTGACTTCCACCTGCCAATTCTCATAACCTCCGATTCGGGTAAACCTGCCCTGGCCGCCCCAATACGGAATGAATGAGTACCGAACTCCCTGGGATTCACCCCAACTAACTCCAAACAAGACCTCAAAACCCGGGTAAACTGGAATTTGGTCAAGGGAGAACCGTCCGCATGCGCAAAGAAATTACGGCACTCCGGGCAAACTAAACTATAGCTACCCACTAACCTAACAGGGCAAGAAATACCAGACACCGGATATAGCGGAATCCAGGCACCCCTGCCAAACTGGTCCGTCTTAGACCGTCGGACCCGAATCCTCAAAGAATCATTACCTAACACCACGTCCTGACAAGAAAGACCCCCTGGCTTGCTACCAGAAGGGGCAACCAATTCTCCCAACTTCAGGGCCGCAAAGAAGGCTACGCTAAAACTACACGAAAACAACGCTACCTCAAAAGGTAACGTGCAAACTTCAGGAAGCCTGGACAGAAGCCTACCCAGCAAGTTAAACGAGATCGGTCTTCGGCTCTCCCGAGAGACTAACTCCTTTCTCCAACCCTTCATGGCCTGACGGATAATGAACTGCTTAGTCACATCTACCCATCCGCGCAATTTGAAATGAAAGGCGACACCAGCCAGGCGTCGTTACGCAGCCGCTGCAGAAACTCTTGTAGCCCGCAAGCGCAATAACCAATCAATTGTGACATCCAATCGTAGGTCATCCCGGGAAACCACGTCCCTGTCATCCACCATTTCCCACCACTCAGCCCACGCCTTACCATGCGCTTGCCAAGTCGCCGGGGAAACAGACGATCGAACCAGCGACATCAGCTCCTGTCCACCAGGTCCCACAGGTACGACGGGCATTCCCTGCCCTCCAAATCCGCTCCCGGAAGAAAAGACCTGAAATCCTGCCAACGAAAACGGGAAAGAGCATCAGCAATTTTATTATCAACACCTGGAACATGACGAGCCCTAAAATAGATATTACATTCGAGGCACCGAAGTACGAGATGCCGGAGCAACGCCAGAACCGGGAGAGAAGAGGAAGACAAGGTATTGACAGCATAAACCACACTCAAATTGTCCGTCCAAAAAGAAACATGCTTATTGGCTAGCCGGTCCCTCCACAACTCCACCGACACCACAATCGGGAACAACTCCAATAACGTAAGGTTCTTGCACAAACCAGCCGATCGCCAGGCGTCAGGCCACTCGCCGGCACACCATTCCACCCCCAAAATCGTACCAAAACCACATGACCCGGAAGCATCCGAAAACAGAGACAGTTCAGAGTTAGGGGTAACCACAGACATGTAACAGGTATGACCATTGAAAGATTGTAGAAAAGCCTTCCAGACCCGCAAGTCCTCCTTCAGTGACGCAGTGATCCGGATGCGATGACGGGGGGACTGAACACCCCTGGTGGCTAAAGATAAACGGCGGGCAAAAACACGGCCCATGGGCATCACCCTACAAGCAAAGCACAAGAGGCCCAAAAGAGACTGCATCTGCAGGAGAGTAACCTTCTTAACTGCCAAAAACCCATCAATTAAATCTAAAAGCTTCTGAAGCTTATCACCTGGCAACCGAAAAACCATATCAACTGTGTCAATCTCAATACCCAGAAACGACAAACACGTGACCGGGCCTTCTGTTTTCTCCATGGAAATCGGAACCCCAAACTGCGCCATCCTCTCCAAAAACAGATTCAGCAATAACAAGCAACCATCACCAGACCCTGGAGAAACAAAAAGAAAGTCATCCAAATAGTGCAAAACTGACGTAGAGCCCGACTCATAACGGATGACCCATTCCAGAAAGGAACCAAACAACTCAAAATAATGACATGAAATGGAACAACCCATAGGGAGACAGGTGTCATAGTAAAACTTACCGTCTACACAGCAACCTAGTAAATGAAAACAATCAGGGTGAACAGGAAGCAGACGGAAAGCTGATTCAATATCCGACTTAGCCAGGAGGGCCCCTTTGCCCGCCTCCCTGACCAACGCAACCGCACGGTCAAAGGAGACATAAGACACCGAGGCATCCTCCGGACTAATGGCATCATTAACTGACGAACCCTTCGGGTGAGATAGATGATGAATCAACCTGAACTTACCCGGTTCTTTCTTAGGGACAACGCCCAGCGGAGAGACTCGCAAATTAGGGAATGGTAACACATCAAAAGGACCCTTAATCCTACCCAATGAAACCTCCTTAAAGACCTTGTCCCTAAGAACATCTGGTAGCTCCCGAGCCGACTTCAAGTTATCCGAAAAAACCGGAGAACGATTAAGAACAAAAGGGATAAAAAACCCGAAGGAAAAACCAAAACGGAGTTGAGCCGCAGCCTGTTTATTGGGGTACCTGTCTAACCAGGGGCCCATCTCTGCCACGCTCACCGGGGTCCTTAAAACCCCCTTGCTCAAACTGTTTGGCTGGCCTAACTGTGGGGCGGGTACACTTATTAGCGGGATGAGGGCCTCCGCAGGCGGAGCACTCATGCTTGAATCTACACAACCCGGCGAACCTGCAGCTTCCTTCGTTAAATAACCAGCAGGACCCGGGGCTACGGACGGCCACCGGTCCATGGGAAGGTGATCCCTCTGAACCAGCGGCCGCCGCTGGAAAGGGAGGGGGCCTCTGCACAACCATTAACCTCAACCACACATCCGTCGCCTTAACCCCCCACCCCATCTCCGGGTGTAACGCCAACCGACGACGAAACTCCTCATCATACCGCCACCAGGCACTGCCCCCGTGCGATTTATAAGCACTATAAATAATATCCTGATAAACGAACAGCTCGGAACATCGCTCAGGATGCAACCAATTGTTCATGGTCTTGGCCACCCGGGGTCTACGCTCAGAAGGTCTATCCGAAAAACGCCTTTCCTTATCCACCGTGTGTTGGTCAACCGATATGAGGGACCAAACATCCACATACTGGTTAGCCCACACCTTTTCCCTAACCGCTTCCTCCAGGTGGGAACCAAGGAGGCTAACCCCGCAATAACATGAATCCTTGTGAACTCCCGCAAGCACGGGCGCCTGTTTAACGCTAGGAGGGGGGTCCCTGAACCTGGGCAGGCGGCTGCAACCGATCCAACAACATCTTCAATAACTCAGCCGTGTTCGTTTCCCCCGCCCCCGCCCCCAATATACCCACAGAATGGCACTCACCGGAAGAAGAGACAGGAATCACCGGAGCAGCAGGCATCGGAACCTCAGGCTGCACAGACGCCGTAGGAGCCAGGCCACGGACCCTGGATGACCGAGGACGCGACCGCCCAGCGCGACGCGAACGAACTGCTTGACCAGACTCCCCCGACGCAGCCATCGACCCTTCAGAGGAGGACGGCGAACGCCATCTGGAGGATCTGGAGCGCCTGCTCCGCGCCGAGCCATCAGACCTGCGGCGGGAGTGACGCCTGCGGGAACCTCGCCGAACGCGTCTTCTGCTCTCCGGGGAGGAGGACGACGAGCTGGACCGAACCCTGCGCTGGCGTGACCCCTGGGGAAGGGAAAGGGGAGGCGGCAGCGGGTAAGCATGAACTGCAGGGGCAGAAAGGGGTTCCACCCGCACCCCATTGTCATTATGAGACAGAGGGGCGGCCACTTCCACAACTGCAGCTGGTGGCAGAGCCCCATCTAATTGCTGCTGTCCCTGGGGAGCATGAGGGGGCAAGGACTGAGATGCTGGGGGGGTGAGAGGGAGACTCCGGGAGGAGGAGCTGCTGGCCTGAGCACCCATAACTATACCACCGCTCCAAGCCGCAGTTAAACAAGCGGCAGCAGGACGGGACATGTGAGGAGAGGGAACCGGAAGGGGCGGAGCCACCGCTGACTCGGCAGCACAGGGGACCTGCCGGCCAGCATGAGAGACATCAGCGCCGGCCGGAGCAGTCAGGGTAAGTGGAAATGAAGGGGGGGGACTGTACCCGAACCTAGCGGGGGGGCGGATGTGCCGAGCAGACCGCCGGCCCCCCACCGCAGTATCGGGATCGACGGGCATTACCTCCGCAGGGGCGCACGCCAAGCCAGGGGAGGAGGAAGATTGAGGGGAACCGAGGCTGCTCAGAAATGAGCGCAGCCATCCCTCACCTCCCTCAGCTAATCTCGCCCTCAAAGCCTCCAGCAGAGGGGCATCTGAGGCGGCCATCTCCATGCGGACAGAGCGCTGCAGACCACAAAGCGCTTCCGCTCAAAGAGGAAGAGGGAAGGCGGGACAGTGGCATATATGCCCTCCCGGCTGACCGCCCACTCTCCTAACCGGAACCCTATATTAACCCCTGCATGCCCACCGGAACGGGCATCAGAGGAAGTATATATTAAAGGGGTAGGAAACAGGGGGGGGAAGGGCCACCATTCCCTGCCCACCCTCCCTAAGCCGTCGGGTGGCCACCAGAACGGAACGTTTTTTGGCCGGAGAAAATACCGCAGCATGCTGTGCTTTTTGCTCCGGCCAAAAATCCTGAACACTTGCCGCAAGGCCGGATCCGGAATTAATGCCCATTAAAAGGCATTGATCCGGCCTTAACCTAAACTTCGTTTCGGCGCATTGCCGGATACGACGTTTAGCTTTTTCTTAATGGTTACCATGGCTGCCGGGACGCAAAAGTCCTGGCAGCCATGGTAAAGTGTAGCGGGGAGCGGGGGAGCAGCATACTTACCGTCCGTGCGGCTCCCGGGGCGCTCCAGAGTGACGTCAGGGCGCCCCAGGCGCATGGATGACGTGATCGCATGGCACGTCATCCATGCGCATGGGGCGCTCTGACGTCATTCTGGAGCGCCCCGGGAGCCGCACGGACTGTAAGTATACCGCTCCCCGCTCCTACTATGGCAACCAGGACTTTAATAGCGTCCTGGCTGCCATAGTAACACTGAAAGCATTTTGAAGACGGATCTGTCTTAAAATGCTTTCAGTACACTTGCGTTTTTCCGGATCCGGCGTGTACCTCCGGCAAGTGGAGTACACGCCGGATCCGGACAACGCAAGTGTAAGAGAGGCCTTATCGGCAGGTTTGTGGTGATATACCTAGATGATATCTTAATTTATTCGGCTGATCTGAAAACACATGAAGTACATGTCAGACAGGTACTGCAGGTCCTACGGACGAATAAATTATATGCGAAAATTGAAAAATGTGTCTTTGCAGTTCAGGAAATACAGTTCCTGGGATATCTATTATCTGCTTCAGGTTTCCATATGGATCCTAGGAAGGTCCAGGCAATTTTAGATTGGGATCTTCCTGAGAACCTTAAAGCTCTACAACGGTTTTTGGGTTTCGCAAATTTCTATAGAAAGTTCATTAAAAATTATTCGGTGATCGTTAAACCCCTTACTGACATGACTAGGAAGGGGACTGATTTTTCTAAATGGTCTGACGCCGCTAAAATTGCATTTTCCTCTCTAAAAGAGAGATTTACCTCGGCACCTGTTCTAATTTAACCTGATGTCTCCCAGCCTTTTATTGTTGAAGTAGATGCGTCAGAGGTGGGAGCTGTATTGTCTCAGGGTCAGTCTCCTGGCAAATGGCGTACTTGCGCTTTCTTTTCCAAAAAGTTATCTACAGCTGAAAAGAACTATGATATTGGAAATAGGGAACTGTTGGCGATTAAACTGGCGTTTGAAGAGTGGCGTCACTTCTTAGAGGGAGCAATCCACCCCGTCACGGTGATTACGGATCACAAAAACCTTCTGTACCTCGAATCGGCTAAGCGTCTCACCCCTAGACAAGCTAGGTGGTCGCTATTCTTTACCAGATTTAACTTTTTTATCACCTATCGTCCTGGGGCAAAAAATACCAAGGCAGACGCATTATCTCGTAGTTTCCCTGGAGGGGGTAATGTTAGTGATCCGGTACCCATTTTACAAAGAGGAGTGGTTGTCTCTGCTGTACACTCTGTTCTGGAGGGGAAGGTGTTAGAGGCCCAGGGGGACGCCCCGGCCTCTTGCCCCTCAGAGAAATTGTTTGTACCGTTAAACCTGCGTCTCGAATTATCAAAGGAACATCATAATTCGGCACTTGCTGGGCACCCGGGTAGTAAAGCAACCTTGGAGCTATTGTCTCGTCGTTTTTGGTGGCCAAGGTTGTGTCAGGATGTAATGGATTTTGTGTCTACTTGTTCTACTTGTGCACACGCAAAAGTCTCTCATACACGTCCAGCAGGGTCTTTATTGCCACTTGTCATCCCCAATAGGCCATGGACACATCTGTCAATGGATTTCATCACTGACTTACCTTTTGTCTGCGAGTAAAACTGTTATCTTGGTAGTAGTAGACAGGTTTAGCAAAATGGTACACTTTATTGCGTTACCCGCACTTCCTAATGCTAAGACTCTTGCTCAGGTGTTTATCAGTGAAATTGTGAAGCTTCACGGGGTCCCTTCCGATGTGGTTTCGGATCGGGGAACCCAGTTTATTTCTAAGTTTTGGAAAGCTTTTTGTTCCCGTTTGGGGGTACACTTGTCCTTTTCCTCAGCTTTTCATCCTCGGTCCAATGGACAGACTGAGCGTACCAACCAAAACCTTGAGACATATCTAAGGTGTTTTGTGTCTGAAAACCAAGAGGTGTGGTCATCATATTTACCGTTAGCCGAGTTTGCCATAAATAATCGCCGTCAGGAATCCACTGGCAAGTCACCATTTCTTGGTGCATATGGTTTTCATCCCCAATTCTGTACTTTCAAAGAGGGGGGGTCTTCTGGGGTTCCCGAAGAGGAACGGTTTTCGTCATCTCTTTCATCGGTATGGCAGAAGGTGCAAGCTAACTTGAAAAATATGGGAGGTAAATATAAATGCATGGCTGATAAGAAACGGTCGCCAGGTCCGGACCTAGGAGTGAATGACTGTGTGGTTGTCTACTAGGAATATTAAGTTGAAGGTTCCCTCTTGGAAACTGGGTCCTAAGTTCATTGGTCCTTATAAAATAGTAGCCGTCATTAACCCCGTGGCTTTTCGCCTGGAGCTACCTCAGACTTTTAAGATCCATAACGTCTTCAATAAGTCGTTACTCAAGAAGTATATTCCGCCTCTAGAACCATCACCGCTGCCACCTCCTCCGGTTATTGTGGATGGTAATCTGGAGTTTCAAATATCCAAAATTGTTAATTCTCGTTTGGTCCTCCGCTCTCTTCAGTATCTGGTGCATTGGAGGGGTTACGGTCCCAAGGAAAGAATGTGGGTTCCAGCGTCAGAGGTAAACGCCAACAGGTTAGTTCAGGCTTTCCATGCCTCTCATCCTGAGAGACCTGGTCCTGAGTGTCCGGAGGCCACCTCGTGAAAGGGGGGGTACTGTCACGAGGGTGTCAAGAGCCACGTCTGACTCCGTTATACCCGGGGTCAGGAAGTCGCAGCGGGTGACTGCGCGCTCTATGTCTAAAGATCACGTTGTTTCTTAATGATAGTTTTCTGTGTTTGCCTTGCAATCCTTTTTGTCTCACTCAGGGATCCGTAGCTTCTCCTCCTCAGCTGTTTCTTGTCTGTCACTCCCAACCTCCTTATATTCTCCTCTCTCACTTCTCTGGTTGCCAGATATAGAGCTTCCTGCCTGGACTTCTATACTGACCCACTGGAGCTGTAAATCCTGGTTGTTGTTCCAGAGTGTTATCCTCCGGATCCCTGTTGGGCTTTTTGTTGTCTTCTGTTGTCGCCCACCTGGGATTATATGTTTAGTCTGTATTGTCTGTCCTCCCCTTGGTGTTTTCCTTTAGAGCTAGTGGTGCGGAGTAGTGTTCCCACCGCCCTATTCACTATCTAGGGCTCATCTTAGGGAAAGCCAGGGTTTTAGGCACGTGATCGGTGTACGGGTGAGGAACCCGTCTAGGGACGTTAGGGCAGTCAGGTGCCAGCCTCAAGGTGAGATAGGGGTCACCACCTTTCCCTCTCCCTTGGACAGGGCCTTCCTCTTTCCCTCCCTCTGTGTCACGTATGTGATAGACACACCGGTCGTGATACCCATATAGACTCCCTGATCACCCCCTGTCATTGATCACCCCCCCTGTAAGGCTCCATTCAGAGGTCCGTATGTGTTTTATGGATCCACGGATCAGATCCACAAAACACATAGGGACCTCTGAATGGAGCCTTACAGGGGGGTGATCACCCCATATAGACTCCCTGATCACCCCATTGTCATTGATCACCCCCCTGTAAGGCTCCATTCAGAGGTCCGTATGTGTTATGCGGATCCGATCCGTAGATCCGCAAAACACATAAGGACCTCTGAATGGAGCCTTACAGAGGGGTGATCAGGGAGTCTATATGGGGTGATCACCCCCCTGTCATTGATCACCCCCCTGTAAGGCTCCATTCAGACGTCCGTATGTGTTTTTTGGCACAAGTTAGCAGATATTGATTTTTTTTTTCTTACAAAGTCTCATATTCCACTAACTTGTGACAAAAAATAAAATCTCACATGAACTCACCATACCCCTCACGGAATCCAAATGCGTAAACTTTTTTAGACATTCATATTCCAGACTTCTTCTCACGCTTTAGGGCCCCTAAAATGCTAGGGCAGTATAAATACCCCACATGTGACCCCATTTCGGAAAGAGGACACCTCAAGGTATTCACTGAGGGGTATATTGAGTCCATGAAAGATTGAACTTTTTGTCCCAAGTTAGCGGAAAGGGAGACTTTGTGAGAATAAACAAAAAATAATAAAAAATCTATTTCTGCTACCTTGTGCCCAAAAAAGAAAAATCTTCTATGAACTCGCCATGCCCCTCATTGAATACCTTGGGGTGTCTTCTTTCCAAAATGGGGTCACATGTGGGGTATTTATAATGCCCTGGCATTTTAGGGGCCCTAAAGCGCGAGAAGAAGTCTGGGATCCAAATGTCTAAAAATGCCCTCCTAAAAGGAATTTGGGCCCCTTGGCGCATCTAGGCTGCAAAAAAGTGTCACACATGTGGTATCGCCGTACTCAGAAGAAGTAGGGCAATGTGTTTTGGGGTGTCTTTTTACATATACCCATGCTGGGTGAGGGAAATAGCTCTATAATGGCAACTTTGTATTAAAAAAATGGTAAAAGTTGACTTTTAGAGAGATATTTCTCTCACCCAGCATGGGTATATGTAAAAATACACACCAAAACACATTGCCCTACTTCTTCCGAGTACGGCGATACCACATGTCTGACACTTTTTTGCAGCCTAGGTGGGCAAAGGGGCCCACATTCTAAAGAGCACCTTTAGGATTTCACAGGGCATTTTTAACACATTTGGATTTCAAACTACTTCTCACGCATTAGGGCCCCTAAAATGCCAGGACAGTATAACTATCCCACAAATGACCCCATTTCGGAAAGTAGACACCCTAAGGTATTTGCTGATGGGCATAGTGAGTTCATAGAACTTTTTATTTTTTGTCACAAGTTAGCGGAAAATGATGATTTTTTTCATTTTATTTTTTTTCTTACAAAGTCTCATATTCCACTAACTTGTGACAAAAAATAAAAACTTTCATGAACTCACTTTGCCCATCACGAAATACCTTGGGGTGTCTTCTTTCCAAAATGGGGTCACTTGTCGGGTATTTATACTGCCCTGGCATTTTAGGGGCCCTAATGCGTGAGAAGTAGTTTGAAATCAAAATGTGTAAAAAATGCCCTGTGGAATCCTAAAGGTGCTCTTTGGAATGTGGGCCCCTTTGCCCACCTAGGCTGCAAAAAAGTGTCACACATGTGGTATCGCCATACTCAGAAGAAGTTGGGCAATGTGTCTTTTTACATATACCCATGCTGGGTGAGAGAAATATCTCTCTAAAAGACAACTTTTCCCATTTTTTTTATACAAAGTTGTCATTTGACAGAGATATTTATCTCACCCAGCATGGGTATGTGTAAAAAGACACCCCAAAACACATTGCCCGACTTCTCCTGAGTACGGCGATACCACATGTGTGACACTTTTTTGCAGCCTAGGTGGGCAAAGGGGCCCACATTCCAATGAGTACCTTTCGGATTTCACAGGGCATTTTTTACACATTTTGTACACATACTTCTCACGCATTAGGGCCCCTAAAATGCCAGGGCAGTATAACTACCCCACAAGTGACCCCATTTTGGAAAGAAGACACCCCAAGGTATTTTGTGATGGGCATAGTGAGTTCATGGAAGTTTTTATTTTTTGTCACAAGTTAGTGGAATATGAGACTTTGTAAGGAAAAACATAAAAATGAAAAAATCATCATTTTTCGCTAACTTGTGACAAAAAATAAAAAGTTCTATGAACTCACTATGCCCATCAGCGAATACCTTAGGGTGTCTACTTTCCGAAATGGGGTCATTTGTGGGGTTTTTATACTGTCTATTGTAGAACCTCAGGAAACATGACAGGTGCTCAGAAAGTCAGAGCTGCTTCAAAAAGCGGAATTTCACATTTTTGTACCATAGTTTGTAAACATTATAACTTTTACCCAAACCACTTTTTTTTTTATCAAAGACATGTAGAACAATAAATTTAGAGAAAAATTTATATAGAAATGTAGTTTAAAAAAAAAAAATTACAACTGAAAGTGAAAAATGTCATTTTTTTGCAAAAATATTGGTAAATTTTGATTAATAACAAAAAAAGTTAAAATATCAGCAGCAATAAAATACCACCAAATGAAAGCTCTATTAGTGAGAAGAAAAGGAGGTAAAATTAATTTGGGTGGTAAGTTGCATGACCGAGCAATAAACGGTGAAAGTAGTGTAGTGCAGAATTGTAAAAAGTGGTCTGGTCATTAAGGGTGTTTAAACTAGGGGAGCTGAGGTGGTTAAAAGTCACAATCTCAATCTAGGAGGGGAGTGAAGTAAGAAAAGTGGAGAAGCTTTTCTTGACAAAAGTGCTAGGTTTAAGGCCTTATGCACACGGCCGTTGTTTTGGCCCGCATGCGAGCTGCAATTTTTGCGGCTTGGATGAGGACCCATTCACTTCAATGGGGCCACAAAAGATGGGGATAGCACTTTGTGTGCTGTCCGCATCCGTTGCTCCGTTCTGTGGTCCCGCAAAAAAATAAATAACCTGTGCTATTCTTGTCCATTTTGCGGACAAGAATAGGCAGTTATATCAATGGCAAATTGCGGAACGCACAGGGACACCATCTGTGTTTTGCGGACCGCAAAACACACAACGGACATGTGCATAAGGCCTAAGGACAAGACAAATTTTTCAAACAACATGTGACATTTGATAAATGTGGCATAAAGTACTCCAAACACACTCAAGAAAAACTGACTTCAAATATTCTTCTCATGATAAATCGCCCCCCCCCCCCCCCACCATCTCCAAAGGAGGAAAAAAATAAATCAAACATGAAAAATGGCAGCTGCCATATGTTATGTGTTCTTAGAAGGTCCTGCTGAGGGTTACTGTTCTACAGATCCATATAGTAATTATAATGTGGACGACATGGGGCTCAGCTTTTTATTTTAACAGAGGCTCCTTTAAAAACATAGAGGATAACATGTAAGGGTTCAGCGAAAGAGGCGCGGAAGGTGTGCAAGTGTCTGATGGGATCACACAGTTCGTAGAAGGACAGACGCCCGGCCTCATAGTCTAAGAAGACTCCAAATGTTGGACAAGTTGGATTTACATCAAGGACTAGGTTGACTGAGTTGTGATATGCTGAACAATTTTTATCATAGAGAAACAAACACCAAGATTTATCGTTATGGTCTATACCAGACGGATAACCATTCCTTTCTATACTGGGGTAACACATTCCAATGCCCCATTTTCCTGCCTGGTTCCACTCTACCTCCCAGTAATGTCTTCCTGAGGAGAAGCTACATCTGCTTAATACCTGGCAGTATATCTGGAACCTTCCTGGCGATTCTGGTAGGCCCTGGTTTTCTTCCAAATTTGTTGCTGTTCTCAGATCTTCTGATAATCCCATATTTGTATGAGCCGTGTCCACATCCAGCAATGTGTCAGGAACATGGATCCCGAACTCTGATGTTACATAGGTGATAACATCCTTCAAAGATCGGTGTAAAATTGATGAGATCAAAACATCTTCCAGATCATCAGCCATCTCATTGTCTCTAACTGCAGCTTCTTCTGTCACCACTCTCTTGTCACTAAGGGATGCTATTTGGTCTGATTCTTGTAGGATGTTTTTTGGGTCAGTGTCATTATCAAGCACGTGAACTTCAGCTTGTCCTGGGACCAGTCCCACCTCCTCAGAATTCATCTGTCCACCATCTCCACCTGTGCCCTCATCATCTCCAGGACTACATACTGTAATGTCGCTTTCTTGTAAGAGTCTTATTGGGTCAGTGATACGACACATCTCCTCCACATGATGCATCTTCCTGGACAGCTCGTCCTCTTTTATTTCCATCTTCTTCATCAGATCATCTATCTGGGACACCATCTTAATCTCCTGCCTGGAGATCTCGCTCAGAACCTTCTTTTCTGCAATTTCCAGTTGCTCCTTAATGTTTATAAATAACTTATTGATGTTCTTCCTCTTCTCAGAGGCTTTCTCATGGATTTTCCCCTTCTGATTGTGCAGCCTCTGAATTCTTGCATTTATTTCTGCTCTTTGTGGGTTTACTTCATTCAGGTATTTCTTCAGTTTCTTTTTCTTCTTCTCCGGAGCCTCTTCTAGAAGTTCCACCTGATGACCCCTATGCGTGCCAACCAGACAGCAAGACACACATAGACAAGCCGCGTCCTGCGGGCAGTAATACTCCAGAACCTTCTTGTGGATGGAACATTTTTTGTTGCCAAAGAAGCTGGTGGGTTCTGATAATACATGGTCCATCGTCTGGTTGTGGACGGTCAGGTGGTCATCACATAGAGAGTTCTCACACTGCAGACATGACTTCACAGCCGGTACAGGAGACTTTGTGCAGTAACTACAGAAGGTTCTGGTCTTCTCCATATCAGGCTGAGTAGATAAGAAACGCTCCACTATATTACTTAGCTTCCTGTTCTTCTCCAGGGCCGGACGCTCTGGATATTCCGCTCTGCAGTCAGGACAGGAATACACTCCGCCTGCCTCCTGTGCATCCAGCACACTTACAATACACGAGCGGCAGAAGTTGTGTCCACATCTCAGGGATACGGGATCCGTATAAAGGCTCAGGCAGATGGAGCAGTTCAGCTCGTCCCTCAGCTCAGCAGACGCCATTGTAGTGAGGAAGAGCAGGAATCGAAAGTGAAAAGGTTTCTTCACTTCCTGCAGAGGGCGGAGATCTTCTGAGAACAAACTATTAACCCCTGCAGCTCAGGGACTGTGTTTAGTCCTGATTCTGTTGTGGAAATTTTATTATGCGGACATTTTATCTTAGGATGTGTGTGTGTTTTATAGATTGTCATCATGTCTCTCAGTGGTAATGGTAGATTATTGTATACATGTGTTTGTATGGGGTGTGTCCATTGTCTGCACAGCCACATTGGCTGCCCCTCCCTGTCCTTTGATATGTCATCACTTCCTGTATCCTTGTCTTGGGCCAGCCCCTTTTACACCTTTTGTTTTAGTCAATAAAGGACGCACTGGGCATGGAGGAGGGAGGATATGCACAGGAGAGTTGAATGAAGATGGTAGCATTTGTGTGGTTAACAGGCTGCGGCTGAGGGAAGATGGAGTTGCCTTTTCCTTACACTAACTATGATGCGGGCTGATTACAACTATTAATATTTTTACCACAACAGATGGCGAGCTCAGGAAGGAAATAATTTTTTTCCCTGTTATCAGCAGAACTTAAAAGGAGACACAATTTAATTTTCAAAAAGCAAAAAAGGCCGGCATAAGGTAATATCCTTTTCTTTACTCTCATTTTTGAGAAAGTTTTGCTCTTTGTGAACTGAAATCTGTGTCCTCCAATCTGCTGGTATCAGAGGAAAGAAAAATCTGTTCAAACAACCTATGTGGTTGTTGTCTGCCGCATCGAGTGGTGTAAGGAATGGGGTAAGTGTTTTTCCATTGTGTTGATTGTACAGAGATTGTATGATGAGCAGGACAGGGAATTGTGTTTTTTGTAACTTCTTAACTTTTATGTTACTGTGATTTTGTAAGAGGCGATTTTATAGAGGCAGCAATTGGTTTTAGTGTCTGTACATTAGAGACAGCGTTCAGAGTGGTTTTTGTATTGTTAGCCTGTAAATCACCCATAGAGTGGAGGTTTTTCTCTGGTTTAAACATAGGGAAATATAAAAACTGTTTTTATTGCTGGATATTGTAGACACTATCTTGATTTCCTTTGTGTGACCATGCTTGTCGGCCATCTTTACCATGCTTGTCGGCCATCTTTACCATGCTTGTCGGCCATCTTTACCATGCTTGTCGGCCATCTTTACCATGCTTGTCGGCCATCTTTAAGTTTGTCGGCCATCTTAATTAGTTTGCTATGGGAAGCGATTTGATTATTTTTGCCTGAAATGTTAGTTTTGTTGAATAGTTATCTTGTCTTTTTGTAACCTTTCTATGTACAGTTTGATTTTGTTTTAATAAGTTTTGTGCTGATATCGGTTTAGTGTTCGGTTATGTTATAGCTCAGTGACCAGTCTGATACAGGAACCATTGTGTGAGCATTAGTGGCAGTTTAGTGGTGAAATCGTCCTATAGTTGATGATTCTGCTTAATGTTTGTGTATCTGTGGCTGTTACACTGAATTGTAGACTTGTTTGGCATAATTAATGTGGGTATTACAGTGTAGAAAGGAGGTACTTGTAGTTCTGTGCCAAAAGTATTGGGACAACTAGTACTAGTGTTTTGTTTTTTGTAGCAACCATTGTGGTGTTTGTTTTCTGGTGCAAGGAGAATGAAGGTTTATCTGGAAGCCTGATGCATGCACTGGGTGCTGTAAGGGAATTGCCAGAGTTATTGAAACAACCGTTAGAGAGTAATGTGTCTGGGATTAGAGGAAATGTATGGGCTGTAAGCACGGAGAAGTCTGAGGATTGTGGTTCAGATAGTGGAACCGATTCAGGGATGGAGATGGACAATTTGTCTGACCCTGGAGCTGGAAGTGTTAACACAATGCCAGAAGATTCCTCAGATGAGTCCGTGGTAAGTGGACTCAATACAGATCGTAATGTGGGAGCTACTCATGCTAGGATGGTTAATGTTGTGCGCCAATTCAAATCGCCATGTGCAAGTTATTGTGGAGGGAGGCGAGCTATCCTTTGTTTCTCATGCAGGGAATACGGTCACATTGCACGATATTGTAATGTTGCTAATGGCAACAGACACAGGTATGTTGAGTACCCCAGAACCACACCTAGAAGTCAAGTGGCTTATTCGGCGAGGTGGGGTAGTGGTCCCAGCGATGCTTCTTTGCAAAGGCAGAGAACGCAGGGACAGCCAAGATCTTGGATCAGTGAAGCAGATTTTAAATCAAAATATGAACGGTTAAAATGTGAAAGAAACCGGTTTTGGGACCTTGTGATGTTAAATCCTGCTTCTCTGGTCAAATGAATCTGAAGCTGTTTGGGGCTGGGGAAAAATTAACATTTCAATTACTGGGTGGGTAGGAATTTCTCCTGTACGGTTTCAGGGGAACCCTCCAGGACATTGATTTGTTAATTCAGTCCTATACAATTGTATGTGTTCCTAAGGGTTTAGTTTTTGCATGAGTTTTGGGTTTTAAGGTAAAATTAATTTTTTACTGAAGCTCAATGTAGATAATCAAGTGTTTTTTCCTTTTTTTATTTTTTTCAGTTATATTTGTCTATTTTTGTGTGGGTATTTCTTTGATTAATTTATATTTACATTTTTCTTCTTTTACTCATTTTTATTTTTTAGGTTTTTATTGCATATTTGCTGCTTTCTCTCTCTCTCTCCTCTCTTTTCTCTGTAGATTTGGTTAGGAGTACTGGGGGTCTCATGATATTGTGTGGGAACTACTGTCTGAATTCAAGGGTTGCTGCTGAGAGAGGTTTTTGATCAGTCACTGCAAAAAGGGCTTCGTGTGCTGTTCAGCTTGACTATATAGAATCATATCGGCAAAGGAAAGTGAGTTGATGAGCATTTTTTTTTAAGGAGACAAGGTGATGTATATCACCTGGGCATACCAATAGCTATGTGAGTAACCCCATTCCCCACAGGAGTACTGTGTGTTTGTTTCCTGTGCACCCCTCGTCCCCACAGAAGGCACTGTGTGTTCTCTGTGCACCTCCCTTTTCTACTCCAGGTCAATTGGAAGCCCTATCCTGTGGTCAGGTCACTATTCAGAGCCAAAACCGAGGCTGGTATATCTCATTAGGAGACTCAGAGGGCCGCCGTGTGTCGGCGAGAGCCCTTTCCTCACACTGATTACTCCTTTTCCTGAGGTCTATCTAGGGTGAACGGAGTCCGTGTGTCGGTGCCAGAAACCCTAGGGCAACTCAGAGGCGAACGAAGAGGAGTAGCAGCCGTCCAGGCGTTTGTCGCAGGACACTGGAGGTGGACGCACCTACTTTTAGAAAATTCCGTGCGTAGGTCGCAGGAAAATTTATGCTCGAGCATGGGTTTAGGGAAAATTAGGGATCAGAAGGGTACCACTTCTGACTACTATAGGAGAGCCAAGCAGTACATGAAATCCATCTATAGAGGAGGAGTTGTTAAGCCCCCTCAAAGATTGGCACCAAGGGACTGTAGGTTCAGAGTGGATCATCCCCAAAGAAGGGACCTTTGAGGTCTGGATTGGGAAAAAGTTCGTCCGTAATTCCCCACTAGACTCCAAAGCCATGGTTCCCTCCAGAAAGCAGAACTGTGGCTGCACGAATCCATCGATCTCCAGCAACAGGACATTCAAAAGTCCCAGACAGTGCGAACTAACACTGTCATGTACTCCCATCCCGCTAAGACTGCAGAGTCCAAGAGAAGAGCTTTTCTTTTTCTCTTTCTCTATCTCTCTCTCTCATCCCTCCGTCATCTCTCCATCTAACCTTGAGACGATGCACTATGCTAATCCAGCTTCTCTTCGTCCTGGTTTTAAGGCCGATGAGAAGGGGGGAAAGTGGTGCAGAAATCAACGATCTTCAAACTTTCTAACCTCTCAAATGTCAATCAATCACAACTGCCTTTTCTTTGCTGGTACTTGGGTCAGATTTTTGCAAAGTAGGTAAAAATCACGGTCCGATCCATGGCCTGAATGTTCCGCTGTAACCCTTTTATTCCATCAGGTATCCCTCCAGGCAGCCCCACGGGTTATCACCTGATGTCCACCACCGGGTTCGGGAATTGCTCCCGGACCCAGACTCAATAACCAGTGTTCATTCTAGCCAACCAGGTGATTGGGTCGTGCTAAAGAAACATCCGAGGACGGGACTAGAGCCGAGATATCTTGGGCCATTCCAGGTGCTGCTGATGACGCCAACCTCTCTGAAGTTCGAGGGACGAGACAACTGGATCCACACCGGTCACTGCAAGAAGCTGCTCAACTAAGTCAAAGAATGCAGAGTATCACTTTTGTTTATTTGTTACAAGGAGGCATTTGTTGATAGACGATATTAATATTAGCTCTGGCTCCTGCTCCTCGCTTGTTAATCCTGTATGGGTGTCCGGGCAGCTAGGCGACCCGTAGATTTGGGATCCTCCAGTTGTGAGGAAGGTATATGGTTATGCCAGGCTAGCAGACACCATTGACAAGGGTCAGGCCCATACTGACAGGAGCAGGGCAGGGGCGGAGCTATGATTAGTGAGAGTCAGAATCCTTTTTAAAACTTTGGGAGGTCTTGGGGCTCACTGGTTTTCCATTGGATCCGGGCGAAAGGAAATAGGACATATACTTATGTTTTTTGTCTCCATTCCTTCTATACGCCGGAGTGAGATGTTCCTGATGTCTAATCGACTGATATACCGAAGCCCGAACAGACAAGACGCCCTGAAGACCAAACCATGGACCAGATGCAGAGGATTCCAAACCAGCCGGCGACCAACGCGAAACGTCACCTCCCGAAGAAAAGAAGCTACGTGTCAAGATTGACTTTCTGTTTTCTATTTGTTTTATGGATTCAGGACTTTTCGTAGACAAGACAGTTTTTTTTTGCAAAGAAGAAGATCAAGATTCGTCAAGGGACACTGGGGAGCATATGACAAAGAGGAGGGACTGTTGTGGAAATTTTATTATGCGGACATTTTATCTTAGGATGTGTGTGTGTTTTATAGATTGTCATCATGTCTCTCAGTGGTAATGGTAGATTATTGTATACATGTGTTTGTATGGGGTGTGTCATTGTCTGCACAGCCACATTGGCTGCCCCTCCCTGTCCTTTGATATGTCATCACTTCCTGTATCCTTGTCTTGGGCCAGCCCCTTTTACACCTTTTGTTTTAGTCAATAAAGGACGGCTACTGGGCAATGGAGGAGGGAGGAGTATGCTCAGGAGAGTTGAATGAAGATGGTAGCATTTGTGTGGTTATCATGGCTGCGGCTGAGGGAAGATGGAGTTGCCTTTTCCTTACACTAACTATGATGCGGGCTGATTACAACTATTAATATTTTTACCACAACAATTCATAAGGAGGAAGACAATTATTACTGGGATCTGGTGTAGGATTCCTCATGTAGTAAATGTAGTGACTCCACCTTTTCATAGCATAGGAAGAATCCATCAGCAGTACAGGGAAGTAAAAGAAAGCAAAACATAAAAGTAGATAACAGAGTTGACTTCATAACAAATAATGTGATTGCGAGGAACTGATTGAATGGTCTGTTAGCCCAAAGTCTAATGATGACCTCCAGGCCTGCCATGTAAGGCCTCATGCACACGACCGTATGTGTTTTGTGGTCCGCAAAAATTACGGATAACGTCCGTGTGCATTCCGTATTTTGCGGAAAGGAACAGCTGGCCCCTAATAGAACAGTACTATTCTAGTCCGTAATGCGGAATGGAAATACGGACACACGGAAACGGAATACACATGGAGTAACTTCCGGTTTTTTTGCAGACCCATTGAAATTAATAGTTCCGCATACGGTCCGCAAAAAAACCGGAAGGGACACGGAAAGAATATACGTCCGTGTGCATGAGGCCTAAGCCTGTTAATCGTAATGACACCTCAGCACACGTCTAATTTGGATGGCTTTTGTGGGTGCTCGTCTCTTATTGCCTCCTTCCACCCGCGGAGTGAGATTATAGCTTTAAATGAGTTTTTCAGAAACAGCACACCGATGTAGTTTGTAATTCAACCTTTATTTACCAGTGGTATATTCTCAAGTTATTTTATGACATTTATTGCTGTCTGCAACGTTTCGGGCCCATTTGGTGCCCTTTGTCAAGCTATAAATGCAAAAAAATAAACACAGGACAATATAATTAAAAACAGAAAGGAAGAAAATTCATGTACACATCAGTCGGAATTCATATACATATATATATCTCAGTTCGCATGAAACATATTGTATTATTACTCCTTGGTAGATGGGAATTTCATCCATGATTTAACTATTTTTTCAATGAATCATTCATAATTCATATCCTTCAAAGGACTGTAGCTCATATATGAGTGCTAAGTTAATATCAATTACTAGCATGATTAGACAAATATATGAGAAGTACCCGCATACATCCATTCATGTAAAGAGGGGTTGCGGGGGAGGGGGTTTGTTCTTTGCGTATATGTGCATCAGAATCGAAACTAACATGATTGGAGTAAAATTCATGAGAAATCACAGTTCATAATTCATAACAGATAAGACATGAAAACATGAATGGATGTATGCGGGTACTTCTCATATATTTGTCTAATCATGCTAGTAATTGATATTAACTTAGCACTCATATATGAGCTACAGTCCTTTGAAGGATATGAATTATGAATGATTCATTGAAAAAATAGTTAAATCATGGATGAAATTCCCATCTACCAAGGAGTAATAATACAATATGTTTCATGCGAACTGAGATATATATATGTATATGAATTCCGACTGATGTGTACATGAATTTTCTTCCTTTCTGTTTTTAATTATATTGTCCTGTGTTTATTTTTTTGCATTTATAGCTTGACAAAGGGCACCAAATGGGCCCGAAACGTTGCAGACAGCAATAAATGTCATAAAATAACTTGAGAATATACCACTGGTAAATAAAGGTTGAATTACAAACTACATCGGTGTGCTGTTTCTGAAAAACTCATTTAAAGCCTAAGCCTGTTAAGCCTTGCCAGTAAAAACACAAATATTAAAAGTTCAAAAACTGGGATCCTGGGTTATTTTTCTTCTAGACCAGGGGGGCACAACGTGTGATGACATTCTGACTATTAAAGGTACTGAAGCCGACTTCGGATTGCTGTCTTTAAAGTTGTAGAATCGATGGGCAAAGTTCTTCACCAAAGTCTTGTGCGACTTCACACTTAGCGAAGTTTGCCTCACCAAAGCCCACACATTGTAATGCTGTACGGAGACAGGTCTGTCCCTGTAAAGTGTACTGTGAGGGGGAACATATGTTACCATAACTACTGTGAGGGGCACATATCTGGGCATAGCTACTGTAAAGGGGGCACATCTGGGTACAGCTACTGTGAAGGGGCATATCTGGACATAGCTACTGTGACGGGAGGCACATGTGAGCATTACTGCTGTGAAGAGGGCACAAAGTGGGCATAACTATGGTGAGGGGCACAATGTGGGCATTATTTCTGTGATGGGGGCACAATGTGGGCATTACTACTATGCAGGGCTGGACTGGTCTACCGGGATACCGGGAAAATTCCCGTTAGGCCGGTAGCCTTGACTGCAGCACGGCCGGCCGTGCCGACAGCGAGTAGGCTCCTTGGCTGCTGCAGTATATATTATACAGAGTGAGTGACTGACAGAGAGAGGAGCCCCTCCCCCGCCCCCAACAGCAGTCTCCGGTGTTCTGCTAAATCTCTATACCTTGCGAAAAGTCTATACCGGAAGTGCCGCAGCCCCACAGGAATCAGCTGGAGGAGGGTGTGCGCGGTGTTGTGCAAGCGCACATCCACCGGCTTAGCAAAGAATTATTGCAGCGCCGCGATAGAAGTACTTCGTACACCGCGCGTGCGCACTTAGGGGTATAGAGATTTTGCAGCAGAAAATGTTTCATCAGATCTCCCTACCCCTGAGTGCGCAGGCGCGCACAAATCATCAGTTGCAGTTCATCCTTACCGCAGAGCTGAGTGCTGGATACCGAGATCAGCACATAGTAGAGCTGAACTGCAACTGATGATTTGTGGGCGTCTGCGCACTCAGGGGTAGGGAGATCTGATGAAACATTTTGTGCTGCAAAATCTCTATACCCCTAAATGCGCACGCGTGGTGTATGAAGTACTTCTATCGCGGTGCTGCAATAATTATTTGTTAAGCCAGTGGATGTGCGCTTGCGCAGCACCGTGCACACCCTCCTCCCGCTGATTCCTGTGCAGCCGCGCCACTTCAGGTATAGACTTTTCGCAAGGTACACTACGTGCAGAATTATTAGGCAAATGAGTATTTTGACCACATCATCCTCTTTATGCATGTTGTCTTACTCCAAGCTGTATAGGCTCGAAAGCCTACTACCAATTAAGCATATTAGGTGATGTGCATCTCTGTAATGAGAAGGGGTGTGGTCTAATGACATCAACACCCTATATCAGGTGTGCATAATTATTAGGCAACTTCCTTTCCTTTGGCAAAATGGGTCAAAAGAAGGACTTGACAGGCTCAGAAAGGTCAAAAATAGTGAGATATCTTGCAGAGGGATGCAGCACTCTTAAAATTGCAAAGCTTCTGAAGCGTGATCATCGAACAATCAAGCGTTTCATTCAAAATAGTCAACAGGGTCGCAAGAAGCGTGTGGAAAAACCAAGGCGCAAAATAACTGCCCATGAACTGAGAAAAGTCAAGCGTGCAGCTGCCAAGATGCCACTTGCCACCAGTTTGGCCATATTTCAGAGCTGCAACATCACTGGAGTGCCCAAAAGCACAAGGTGGGCAATACTCAGAGACATGGCCAAGGTAAGAAAGGCTGAAAGACGACCACCACTGAACAAGACACACAAGCTGAAACGTCAAGACTGGGCCAAGAAATATCTCAAGACTGATTTTTCTAAGGTTTTATGGACTGATGAAATGAGAGTGAGTCTTGATGGGCCAGATGGCTGGATTGGTAAAGGGCAGAGAGCTCCAGTCCGACTCAGACGCCAGCAAGGTGGAGGTGGAGTACTGGTTTGGGCTGGTTTCATCAAAGATGAGCTTGTGGGGCCTTTTTGGGTTGAGGATGGAGTCAAGCTCAACTCCCAGTCCTACTGCCAGTTTCTGGAAGACACCTTCTTCAAGCAGTGGTACAGGAAGAAGTCTGCAAGGTAAGAGAAACATGATTTTCATGCAGGACAATGCTCCATCACACGCGTCCAAGTACTCCACAACGTGGCTGGCAAGAAAGGGTATAAAAGAAGAAAATCTAATGACATGGCCTCCTTGTTCACCTGATCTGAACCCCATTGAGAACCTGTGGTCCATCATCAAATGTGAGATTTACAAGGAGGGAAAACAGTACACCTCTCTGAACAGTGTCTGGGAGGCTGTGGTTGCTGCTGCACGCAATGTTGATGGTGAACAGATCAAAACACTGACAGAATCCATGGATGGCAGGCTTTTGAGTGTCCTTGCAAAGAAAGCTGGCTATATTGGTCACTGATTTGTTTTTGTTTTGTTTTTGAATGTCAGAAATGTATATTTGTGAATGTTGAGATGTTATATTGGTTTCACTGGTAAAAATAAATAATTGAAATGGGTATATATTTGTTTTTTGTTAAGTTGCCTAATAATTATGTACAGTAATAGTCACCTGCACACACAGATATCCCCCTAAAATAGCTAAAACTAAAAACAAACTAAAAACTACTTCCAAAAATATTCAGCTTTGATATTAATGAGTTTTTTGGGTTCATTGAGAACATGGTTGTTGTTCAATAATAAAATTAATCCTCAAAAATACAACTTGCCTAATAATTCTGCACTCCCTGTATAGAGATTTGGCAGAACACTGGCACAGACATTGCCCGGAGCCTGACTCCTCCCACACATGTGACTGATCATGTGATCATGACATCACGGAAGGTCCTTTAGCCTGGTAGCTGCTGCTTGTGCAGAGCTGTCATCCGGTGTAACGTTACATTACCCTACTTCGTGAGATTTCCCTACCTTGTAACTTCCGGTCGCACCGGAAATGACGCGAGGAGGCGTACCGGAGTTGTGCCGACCTGCGCATGTGCAAAACGACGGTTTAGGGAAATCTCACAGCGGAGTTCAGCTGACACCGGGACACTGCGCATACGCCGGAGAGCCTCACCAGCCTTAGAGTAGGGAAAAATTATGGCCCAGTGCGCAAGCACGGCTAACTACAGAACATCCATCCAAGCTCCGCGCCTGCGCAGTGTGGGGGTAGGGAGATCTGATGGCCATTTTTTCTGTTAAATAAATATATCTATATATAACAGAAAGAATGGCCATCAGATCTCCCTACCCCCACACTGCGCAGGTGCGGAGATCGGATGAATGTTCTGTAGTTAGCCGCGCTTGCGCACTGGACCGTAATTTTTACCTTCTCTAAGGCTGGTGAGGCTCTCCGGAGCATGCGCAGTGTCCTGGTGTCAGCTGAACTCCGCTGTGAGATTTCCCTAAACCGTCGTTTTGCACATGCGCAGATCGGCACAACTCCGGTACGCCTCCTCATGTCATTTCCGGTGCGACCAGAAGTTACGAGGTAGGGAAATCTCACGAAGTAGGGTAATGTAATGTTACACCGGTGTTCAGGGCTGTGTGTCAGGTAGGAGGCGGAGTACAGAGGCTGGTGATTTTATCAACAGGAGTTTAAATAGAAAAGCGAGTGTTTCAGCAGTAAAGAAAGACTTTGCATACAAAGATATGTGCGCGGTTTAGGACACATGAGGGGACATTAATAAAGTAATGCTGTGACACATAGGGCCATGAGAGGGACCAGCATAATATGCTATATGTGTGTCATTCACACATATAGCATCTTATGCTGGCCCCCCTCATGGCCCTATGTGTCATAGCACACATCCCCCATAACAGTGCCAACCACAGATCCCCATAACAGTGTCATCCACAGATCCTTTATAACAGTGCCATCCACAGATCCCCCATAACAGTGCCATTCACAGATCCCCCATAACTGTGTCATCCACAGATCCCCCATAATAGTGCCATCCACAGATCCCCCATAACAGTGTCATCCACAGATCCCCCATAACAGTGCCATCCACAGATCCCCTCTGCAACAGTGTCATCCACAGATCCCCTCCATAACAGTGTCATCCACAGATCCCCTCCATAACAGTGTCATCCACAGGTCCCCTAAATGACAGTGTCATCCACAGGTCCCCTAAATAACAGTGTCATCCACAGGTCCCCTCCATAACAGTGTCATCCACAGGTCCCCTCCATAACAGTGTCATCCACAGGTCCCCTCCATAACAGTGTCATCCACAGGTCCCCTCCATAACAGTGTCATCCACAGGTCCCCTCCATAACAGTGTCATCCACAGGTCCCCTCCATAACAGTGTCATCCACAGGTCCCCTCCATAACAGTGTCATCCACAGGTCCCCTCCATAACAGTGTCATCCACAGGTCCCCTCCATAACAGTGTCATCCACAGGTCCCCTCCATAACAGTGTCATCCACAGGTCCCCTCCATAACAGTGTCATCCACAGATCCCCCCCCCATAACAGTGTCATCCACAGGTACCCTCCATAACAGTGTCATCCACAGATCCCCCCCCCATAACAGTGTCATCCACAGGTACCCTCCATAACAGTGTCGGGCGGGGGGGGGGGGCGCACACTGGCCACCAACGAGTTAACTACAGGGGAGGGAGGGGGGGCCACTGGCCACCAATGAGTTAAAAACAGGAAGGGGGGGGTCTGCCCCCTGCTGCCTAGCAGCACCTGCCAGGCAGCAGGGGGCAGTCATGTACACAGTTTTTTAGTATATTCTAACCTGAAGCGTCCCCATCACCATGGGAACGCCTCTGTGTTAGAATATACTGTCGGATCTGAGTTTCACGATGTAGCTGATATCCGACAGTATATTCTAACATAGAGGCGTTCCCATGGTGATGGGGACGCTTCAAGTTAAAATGTTCGGGTGTCCGCTTGTGAGCTCCGTTTGAAGGCTCTCACAAGCGGCCCCGAACACATCCATCCAGACCTAATGCATTCTGAGTGAACGCGTATCCTCTCAGAATGCATCAGTCTGGCAGCGTTTGGCCTCCGCTCAGCAGGCGGACACCTGAACGCTGCTTGCAGCGTTCGGGTGTCCGCCTGGCCGTGCGGAGGCAAGCGGATCCGTCCAGACTTACAATGTAAGGCTACTTTCACACTAGCGTTCGGGCTTCCGTTCGTGAGCTCCGTTTGAAGGAGCTCACGAGCGGACCCGAACGCAGCCGTCCAGCCCTGATGCAGTCTGAATGGAGGCGGATCCGCTCAGACTGCATCAGTCTGGCGGCGTTCAGCCTCCGCTCCGCTCGCCTCCGCACGGACAGGCGGACAGCTGAACGCTGCTTGCAGCGTTCGGGTGTCCGCCTGGCCGTTCGGAGGCGTGCGGATCCGTGCGGATCCGTCCAGACTTTCAATGTAAGTCAATGGGGACGGATCCGTTTGAAGATGCCACAATGTGGCTCAATCTTCAAGCAGATCCGTCCCCCATTGACTTTACATTGAAAGTCTGAACGGATCCGCGCAGGCTACTTTCGCACTTGCGCACTTGCGAATTTTTTTAAAGTTATTAATGCAGACGGATCCGTACTGAACGGAGCCTCCGTCTGCATTAATATGAGCGGATCCGTTCAGAACGGATCCGCCCGAACGCTAGTGTGAAAGTAGCCTTAGTCAATGGGGACGGATCCGTTTGAAGATGACACACTGTGGCTCAATTTTCAAACGGATCCGTCCCCCATTGACTTTCAATGTAAAGTCTGGACGGATCCGTCTGAGGCTATTTTCACACTTAGAAATATTTTAACAATATAATGCAGACGGATCCGTACTGAACGGAGCCACCGTCTGCATTATATGAGCGGATCCGTCTGACACTCCTGACTTTACATTGAAAGTCAATGGGGACGGATCCGTTTGCAATTGCACCATATTGTGTCAACGTCAAACGGATCCGTCCCCATTGACTTGCATTGTAATTCAGGACGGATCCGTTTGGCTCCGCACGGCCAGGCGGACACCAAAACGATTTTTTTTTCATGTCCGTGGATCCTCCAAAAATCAAGGAAGACCCACGGACGAAAAAACGGTCACGGATCACGGACCTACGGACCCCGTTTTTGCGGACCGTGAAAAAATACTGTCGTGTGCATGAGGCCTAACAGTGTCATCCACAGATCCCCTCCATAAGTGTCATCCACAGATCCCCTCCATAAGTGTCATCCACAGATCCCCTCCATAAGTGTCATCCACAGATCCCCTCCATAAGTGTCATCCACAGATCCCCTCCATAAGTGTCATCCACAGATCCCCTCCATAACAGTGCCATCCACAGATCCCCTCCATAAGTGTCATCCACAGATCCCCTCCATAAGTGTCATCCACAGATCCCCTCCATAACAGTGCCATCCAAAGATCCCCCAAACTCCTGCAAGCCTATAAAATTCGTGTGGCTCGGCCTGGCCATACCTGCAGCCAGTCAGTATGAGTAGAAACCTGGCATTTGATTTGCCAGTCTTCTGTAAAATACATATGCACAGGTTGTGCCCTGAGGTCAAAGGGCCCAGCTGTACCATCCATGACAGAAGCCTGGGAAATCAAATGCCCGGCTTCTGCTACACAAGCTCTTAGCACTACAGCCTGACATTTGATTCGCAGACTTCCGTCATGTTGCAGACTTGACGCTGTGCCCCTTGATTCAAACTTTGAGTCAAAGGCCACAACACCAAGTTTGTAACAGTATGGAAGCCTGGTAACTGAAAGGTCAGGCTTCTCTACCCCCTCGCAGGATGCTGAGTTCATACACACTTTTGTTTTAGCAAGCATCTCTTTTTTAGTGATTGCCATATTGCTATGTCTGGGCATGCTGAGAGTTGTAGTTCTGCAACAGCCAGAGGCATCCTGGTTGGGAAAAGCTGGTCTACTGTGATAATATACACAATGGGGGTTCTACAAAAGGACTATTGTGGGGGCAAAGTTCATATTCGTGTTTACACACGTGTTTTAAAATGAATGCTTTCCCCTTTTATAAACAAGTGAATAAGGACGCGACGCTGTGGGGCTGGTGTGACACTTTCTCCAGGGCTGGTTTTTATCCCCAGTCCGGCCCTGATACTATGTGCTGGCACAAAGGGGGAATAATTACTATGATTTATAATGCTGTGTGCCTCTGCATGACCTTACGGATACAGAATTATATGGATATTATACAGGGGCATTAAGGGGACTAGGTGTGGATAGTTACGTTTTGGGGGGTTAGAGGCGTGGCCTAGTATGAAAAAATTGTAAATAATGTCCCTCTTTGTGTTTTTTAAAAGTTGGAAGGTGAGGTTAGCACTGTTAGGGCTCATTCAGTGCAGTCCAGAAACCACATTCCGTGCGTCAGCGTGATCCTCCGTTCTGGACACTGCTCGTCTTCCAGGATCACACGGCATTATACTGATTTATAATGCTGTGTGCCTCTGCATGACCTTACGGATACAGAATTATACAGATATTATGATCCTGTATAAGGATCACGCTCACACACGGAGACTGATTTCCGGACTGCACACGCTCGTGTGAAACAGTCCTTATGTCGGGCAGTGTGTGGTTAGCACTGTTATGGGGAGCACTGTGCGGCTGCCACTCTTGTAGGGGGAATTGTGGAGTTTTATTTCAAAGAGCATGAGTCAGCAGGAGCAACCCTAGTAATCCAGGTATACTGTGTGGTAGGAGTGATCCTGCTGACCTAATTTGCATGAAGAATACAAGTCTATTTTCTTGGGAACACTGCAACCGAATCTAACAACCATGGACCATGTGATGGACCGTGTGATGAGCGCAGTGACCTCACCAAAGGTCCTTTTTTCCCAGGTCCTAAATGAAGAAGAAAGAAGACAAGCCGGGCTGCGCGAACAAGTGGATGAGGTGACTTTAATTTTATTTATTTTTTTAACCCCTCCATCCCTAATTTACTTAGCATTCTGTATTAAGAATGCTATTATTTTCCATTATTACCATGTTATAAGGGAAAATAATAAAATTTACACAACACCGATCCCAAACCCGAACTTCTGTGAAGAATTCCGGGTTCGGGTCTGGGTACCAAACATTTTTCTCACATGCGTGCAAAACGCATTAAAACGCTTTGCACTCATGTGGAAAAATCACGCTTTTTTCCGCGACGCACCCGCATCCTATCTGGCCCTCACACACGACGCCCGTGTGAAAGAGGCCTTATAGTTCTTGAAAGGCGACCCTGCCCTCACCCCCCGAAAAAAACAACAATCGCTGGTTCATTAAGAAAAACTGACTTCAAATATTCACCTCATGATAAATCATCCCCCCACCATCTCCAAAGAAGGAAAAAAATATATCAAACTGGAAAAATGGCAGCTTCCATATGTTTTGTGTTCTCAGAAGGTCCTGCTGAAGGTAACTTTTCTACAGATCGATATAGTGATTACAATGTGGGCGGCATGGGACTCAGCTTCTTATTTTAACAGAGGCTCTGTTGAAAACATAGAGGATAACATGTAAGGGTTCAGTGAAGGAGGCGCGGAAGGTGTGCAAGTGTCTGATGGGGTCACACAGCTCGTAGAAGGACAGACGCCCGGCCTCATAGTCTAAGAAGACTCCAAATGTTGGACAAGTTGGATTTACATCAAGGATTATTTTGACTGAGTTATGCAATGCTAAATGTCTTTTTTCAGAAAGAAACAAACACCAAGATTTATCATTATTGCCTATACTAGACTTATGACCATTCCTTTCTATACTGGGATAGGACATTCCGATGCCACAATCTCCTGCCTGGTTCCACTCTACCTCCCAGTAATGTCTTCCTGAGGAGAAGCTACATCGACTTAATACCTGGCAGTATTCCTGGAACCTTCCGGAAGATTCTGGTCGGCCCTGATTTATGTCCAAATCTGTTGCTGTTCTCAGATCTTCTGATAACCCCATGTCTGGATCAGCCGTGTCCACATCCAGCAGTATGTCAGGAACATGGACCCCGAGCTCTGATGTTACATAGGTGACAACATCCTTCATAGATCGGTGTAAAATTGATGAGATCAAAACATCTTTCAAATCATCAGCCATCTCATCGTCACTGACTGCAGCTTCTTCTGTCACCACGCTCTTGTCACTAAGGGATGCTCTTTGGTCTGATTCTTGTAGGATGGTTTTTGAGTCAGTCTCATTATCAAACACATGAACTTCAGCTTGTCCTGGGACCAGTCCCACCTCCTCAGAATTCATCTGTCCACCATCTCCACCTGTGTCCTCATCCTCTCCAGGACTACATACTGTAATGTCACTTTCTTGTAAGAGTCTTATTGGGTCAGTGATACGACACATCTCCTCCACATGATGCAACATCCTGGACAGCTCGTCCTCTTTTATTTCCATCTTCTTCATCAGATCATCTATCTGGGACACTATCTTAATCTCCTGCCTGGAGATCTCGCTCAGAACCTTCTTTTCTGCAATTTCCAGTTGCTCCTTAATGTTTATAAATAACTTATTCATGTTCTTCCTCTTCTCAGAGGCTTTCTCATGGATTGTCTCCTTATGATTGTGCAGCCTCTGAATTCTTGCATTTATTTCTGCTCGTTGTGGGTTTACTTCATCCAGATATTTCTTCAGTTTCTTTTTCTTCTTCTCTGAAGCCTCATCTAGAAGTTCCACCTGATGTCCCCTGTGCTTGCCAACCAGACAGCAAGACACACATAGACAAGCCGCGTCCTGCGGGCAGTAATACTCCAGAACCTTCTTGTGGATGGAACATTTTTTGTTGCCAAAGGAGCTGGTGGGTTCTGATAATACATGATCCATCGTCTGGTTGTGAACGGTCAGGTGGTCATCACATAGAGAGTTCTCACACTGCAGACATGACCTCACAGCTGGTACAGGAGACTTTGTGCAGTAACTACAGAAGGTTCTGATCTTCTCCATATCAGGCTGAGTAGATAAGAAACGCTCTACTATATTACTTAGCTTCCTGTTCTTCTCCAGGGCCGGACGCTCTGGATATTCTGCTCTGCAGTCAGGACAGGAATACACTCCGTCTGCCTCCTGTGCATCCAGCACACTTACAATACACCAGCGGCAGAAGTTGTGTCCACATCTCAGGGATACGGGATCCGTATAGAGGCTCAGGCAGATGGAGCAGTTCAGCTCGTCCCTCAGCTCAGCAGACGCCATTGTAGTGAGGAAGAGCAGGAATCGAAAGTGAAAAGGTTTCTTCACTTCCTACAGAGGGCGGAGATCTTCTGAGAACAAACTATTAACCCCTGCAGCTCAGGGAGTGTGTTTAGTCCAGATGATTACTGGGATCTGGTGTAGGATTCCTCATGTAGTAGATGTAGTGACTCCACCTGTTGATAGTATAGCATGAATCCATCAGCAGTACAGGGAAGTAAAAGAAAGCAAAACATAAAAGTAGATAACAGAGTTGACTTCATAACAAATAATGTGATTGCGAGGAACTGATAGAATGGTCTGGTAGCCCAAAGCCTAATGATGGCCTCCGCCTGCCATGTCAGCCTGATTAGTGACCACTAATACGCCTTTTTACTGACGTAAACAAAATTGGTTTTAGCTAAACAGCTGGCTTTAATCAATCATCACATGTACCCAAAATGGTGCATTAAAAACTATAACTTGTCCTGCAAAAATTAGGACCTCATACAAGTACATGGATGAAAAAAATAAAAAGTTATAGCTCTTGGAATGTGATATTTTTTTTTAAATGGGGTTAAAGGGGTTTTCCCATCTCGCTAATTCATCCTCACCTAAAGCGTTTTTCTTTTCCGGCATAGAGTTCCGTCACAGGGGCTCTATACCGGAAAAGAACTGATCAGACATATCCCCATGCATTCTGAATGGAGAGTAATCTGTCCAGGATGCATCAGGATGTCTTCAGTTCAGTTGTTTGACTGATCAGGACGGAGATAATACCGCAGCATGCTACAGTTTTATCTCCAGCAAAAAAAATTGAAGACTTGCCTGAATGCCGGATCTTGCATTTTTCCCCATAGGAATGTATTAGTGCCGGATCCGGCATTCAAAATACAAGAATGCAGGATCCGTCCTTCCAGCCTGCGCATGCGCAGATCGGTAAAATTTTTAAAAAAAGGTGCAAGACGGATCCATCTATCTTCATGACAAGCGGAGAGACGGATCCGTTCTTGCAATACATTTGTGAGACGGATCCGCATCTGGATCCGTCTCACAAATGCTTTCAGTCACAGCCAGATCGGTGGATGCGGCGGGCAGTTCCGACGACGGATCACACTGCCGCAAGTGTGAAAGTAGCCTAAGGCTGGGCAGGCTTAGGCAGTTTGAGTGAAGGCCGGTGTTCTAACAAAAATCCTTACTTCGTGAAAATACCTTACCCCTCGTGACTTCCTGGGGTGTGCGCCTCAACTTCTGGGGGGGTGCGCCTCAACTTCTGGGGGGGTGCGCCTCAACTTCTGGGGGGGTGCGCCTCAGCGCAAGCACACTACCACAGCACGGAAATTACAGGGAGCGCTGACTCACTGACACCGCGTGTGCGACCTCAGGGGTAGGGAGATCTGACTGTCTTTTCTCCTTACCCTCACAATGCGCACGTGTGTACACAGCGCGCTTCAGATGCATTGCTGGCTGGGTCCGATCAGGATCAGGTCGGTCTCTCCCTGCTCCCAGCACTATCAGCCATCCGGGGGGTGTGTGCAGCTTATTGGGGGGCATTGCTCCATTTGGGTTGGAGGGTGCAGCTTATTGGGGGGCATTGCTCCATTTGGGTTGGAGGGTGCAGCTTATTGGGGGGGCATTGCTCTTTTTGGGTTGGTGGGTGCAGCATATTGGGGGTCATTGCTGGCTGGCTTTGATCAGGTTGGTCTCTCCCTGCCCCCAGCACTATCAGCCATCCGGGGGTGGGTGCAACATATTGGAGGGGATTTGATGAGCATATTGGGGGGGATTTGTACAGTATATTGGGGGGGATTTGAGCAATATATTGGGAGGATTTGATCAGTATATTGGGGGATTTTAGCAGCATATTAGGGGGGATTTGTGCAGTATATTGGGGGGATTTGTGCAGTATATTGGGGGGATTTGTGCAGTATATTGGGGGGTTTGTGCAGTATACTGGTGGGATTTGTGCAGTATATTGGCGGAATTTGTGCAGTATATAGGGGGGATTTGTGCAGTATATTGGGAGGATTTGTGCAGTATATTTGGGGGGATTTGATCAGTATATTGTGGGGATTTGATCAGTATATTGTGGGGATTTGTGCAGTATATTGGGGGGGATTTGAGCAGTATATTGTGGGGATTTGAGCAGTATATTGGGGGGATTTGAGCAGTATATTGGGGGGATTTGTGCAGTATATTGGGGGGGATTTGAGCAGTATATTGTGGGGATTTGTGCAGTATATTGGGGGGGATTTGAGCAGTATATTGTGGGGATTTGAGCAGTATATTGGGGGGATTTGAGCAGTATATTGGGGGGATTTGTGCAGTATATTGGGGGGATTTGTGCAGTATATTGTGGGGGATTTGAGCAGTATATTGGGGAGGATTTGATCAGTATATTGTGGGGATTTGTGCAGTATATTGGGGGGATTTGAGCAGTATATTGGGGGGATTTGAGCAGTATATTTGGGGGGATTTGATCAGTATATTGTGGGGATTTGAGCAGTATATTGGGGGGATTTGATCAGTATATTGTGGGGATTTGAGCAGTATATTGGGGGGATTTGAGCAGTATATTGGGGGGATTTGAGCAGTATATTGGGGGGATTTGAGCAGTATATTGGGGGGATTTGTGCAGTATATTGGGGGGATTTGTGCAGTATATTGGAGGGGAATGGAGCAGTATATTAGGGGGGTGTTATGCAGCATATTGGGGGTGGGGTCTCGGCAGTACATTGGTGGGACAGTGTATTGGATGGAGGGGCCGCACAGTATATGAGGCCTGTGTGCAACCCTAGTTTGACAACAAAATATTTATTTGCAATATCTCAAAGCCATGCCATATTTTTTGTAACAAAAGCCCAGCCATCGAGTCACTCACTAGGGATGGATGAGAGACTGCACCCCAATCTATCGGTCACTGCACCCCAGCCAGAGGGACTGCCCCACATCTGCAACCCAATCTGTCCCTGAATTCTGTAATCTCCGTCTGTGCATTGTGTATGTATAACACTGCCAATTATTTTATTTAATACTGTGTGGCCCCCATAATCCTTGTGTCTGTCTGCTGTATATATGTTGCACACAGATCTGCATGCACTGTGTCTGTCATGCCATTAACTCTAACCATATATTTTTTTTTTGTGTGTGAGACAACTTGGACCAGCATGTTCTCCTATGGAACACGAGGCGGATGAAGAGGCGCCATCTTTGATGCTCATGTCCATGTGAAAAGCTTTTCCAGTTTGCACAGAGACTTCAACATTGTGCACCGTGATCACCGTCTAGTTCAGAGGTTGGTAACCTTTGGCACTCCAGCTGCTGGGAAATACATTTCTCTTAATGCTGGAAAAGCATCATGGGAGGTGTAGTCCAAAACATCTGGAGTACCAAATGTCTATGAATGGTCAGTAACAAGGGTTGAAGCCTTGACATGGCGTTACTGCTCACATGTATATCCATGTGCCAATGCGACTAATGTGAGTGACGAATACTTATGTGGTTACCACGAATCCTGTGACTGTGGAGAATGAAGCGCCCGTATCACCTAAACACCGCTGATACTTATTGGGATCCATCAAAGGTGAAATCTAGGGTTATATAGTCCAAGTCACTTAAATCAGGTGGTGTTTGGACTGTTGTGTGATTACTTTCGTATGTGCACGCAAAGAACCCTCCAAGAACCATAACCAGTAGTAGTTCTGCACTACAGCCCTCTGTCGTGGCTGTGGATTCAGGAGCGCTCCTGCCTCCCCCACTGCACTGAAGACCAATTTAGTCTCCAGAAATATGTTAAAACTGAATCGTAAACTTGTTTCAGTAGGTTCCTCATCAACATAATAAAAATGGCTCTGTCACCTTCTGTGGTTTTTACGTATTATGCAAAGACTCCAGCTGGTCACTGTTACACTTGTATTCCATGGAGGGCATGTGAAGGTAGGTTTTACTTGGATTAAACTGTCCTTTGTATGCACTGCCATCTTCTTTCATAAGGTCCTCTTCATCTCCTGGAGCCAACGGAATCGCTCTACTCACAAGCATGCTCAAGGGGACCCTAGGTACCTCTGCCTTTTGTTAAGCAAAAATACTTAAGATAAAGTTGACCCTATTTTGTCTTAACATATGGGCAGGGCCGGATTAACGTAGGGGCTGATGGAGCTGCAGCTCCAGGCCCCTACCATAAAATAGGCCCATCCGTGCCAGGCAAAAGGCCGTCGGGAGCGGCCTTTTGCCGATTTGTACACAGCGCATCGCATCCGCATGGTGCAGGAGGGATAATCGCGGGCGCACTGAGTTCATATCTGGCGGGCCGCGTCATTACAGGAACAGCACCAGCTGCTCTCACGTCCTGCCACTGCCACCGGATATACGTCACAGCCGGAGGCAGGACGTCAGAACAGCTGGTGCGGTTCCTATAAATAATGCCCGCCAGATATGAACTCAGTAGTGTGCCCGCGATTATTCCTCCTGCACCACAGTTTCGACCAGGACGGCGACGGCCCACAGGCGCTGGGTCACAGGGTCACAGGCAGCCCACACACCACACGGAGAGCCGGAGACAGCAGGCAGCAGCAGGAGCTTCTGGAGGCAGGCTGCAGCAGGTATGAGATGCCCTGCCTTCCAACTAGATGAGTGTATCAGGGCAATCATAGTGCTGTTATGATTTATGGACACAGCTCTCAGCAGGCTCAGAAACAGCCTGTGGACTGTGACTCTCAAGAAGCACAGCCAGATAGAAGGCTGGCTAAGCATGCTGAGAGCTGTGTCCATAAATCAGAACAGCACTATGAAAATTACTGACTGGCTAAAAGGCTACTTTCACACTAGCGTTCGGTTCAGAGCGGATCCATTCTGAACGGATCCGTTCATATAATGCAAATGGTGGCTCCGTTCAGAACGGATCCGTCTGCATTATATTGTCAAAAAAATGTCTGTGAAAGTAGCCTGAACGGATTTGTCCAGACTTTTACATTGAAAGTCAATGGGGGACGGATCCGTTTGAAGATTGAGCCATATTGTGTCATCTTCAAACGGATCCGTCCCCATTGACTTACATTGTAAGTCTGGACGGATCCGCTTGCCTCCGCACGGCCAGGCGGACACCTGAACGCTGCAAGCAGCGTTCAGGTGTCTGCCTGCTGAGCGGAGGACAAACAGTGCCAGACTGATGCATTCTGAGCGGATCCGCGTCCACTCAGACTGCATCAGGGCTGGACGGAAGCGTTCGGGTCCGCTTGTGAGCCCCTTCAAACGGAGCTCACAAGCGGACACCCGAACGCTAGTGTGAAAGTAGCCTAAGTCAATGGGGACGGATCCGTTTGAAGATGACACAATATGGCTCAATCCTCAAACAGATCCGTCCCCCATTGACTTTCAATGTAAAAGTCTGGACGGATCCGTTCAGGCTAATTTCACAGACATTTTTTTTGACAATATAATGCAGATGGATCCGTTCTGAACGGAGCCACCGTCTGCATTATATGAGTGTGAAAGTAGCCTTACATTGTAAGTCTGGACGGATCCGCTTGCTTCCGCACGGCCAGGCGGACACCCGAACGTTGCAAGCAGCGTTCAGGTGTCCGTCTGCTGAGCGGAGCCTGAACGGTGCCAGACTGATGCATTCTGAGCGCATCCGTGTCCACTCAGAATGTATTAGGGCTGGACGGCTGCGTTCGGGTCCGCTCGTGAGAACCTTCAAACGGAGCTCACAAGTGGACAGCCGAACGCTAGTGTGAAAGTAGCCTAAGCATGCTGAGACTGAGCTCAGTCTAAATAACAACACAAAGAAATTACTGTTTCTAGCTGCTAGTCCACAGTCCACAGCAGCTAGAAACAGTAATTTCTTTAAAGAGATTCTGTCACCAGGTTTCACCCCTCAGCTAAAAATATGCTGATGTTCAGGGCGTCTTCATGATTCCTAATGTGGGCTTATAAATGTAATCTGTGGGCTTATTTAGCTAAAAAAACTGCTTTTACTAACCTGTCAGTCAAACAAATAAGGTGCCCAAGGGGATGTTAATGGAGCAAGGTGCAGTCTGCACCCGCCGCCATTCGTGCCCAGCGCCGCCTTTCCAGACTTCTGCGCCTCCCTCCCCCTTCTTCTGCTGTAAGATTTTGCGCACAGGGCTCTGCCTGATGCGCCGTGCGGACTTCTCCATTTGGCTTCTTACAGCAAAGTGCTCATGCGCCGGCACTTCGCTCAACCCTTGTATGCGCGAGATCTTACAGCAGGAGGGGGAGGGCGGGAGGCGGCGCAGAAGTCTGGCACGAACGGTGGCGGGTGCAGACGGCACCTTGCATCCATTAACATCCCCTCGGGCACCTTATTTGTTTGACTGACAGGTTAGTAAAAGCTGTTTTTTAGCTAAATAAGCCCACATATGACATTTATAAGCCCACATTAGGAATCGTGAAGACGCCCTGAACATCAGCATATTTTTAGCTGACAGGGGTGAAACCTGGTGACGGTATCCCTTTAATGTGTTATGTTATTTATGATTTTACATATTATGTATATATTTCCATAAAAAGGCCCAGCAAAATCCTCAGCACCAGGCCCATGATGCTCTTAATCCGGCCCTGCATATGGGGGTGATATAGATGCTTCAAGTCAAAATGGAAAGAGCTCTCATTCTTTCTATTCTACGCCTTCTATCCTCAACATGGAAATTGTAGTGTTTAATAATATAACAGATATAGATTGTAATATGCTTTCTGCTAAAGATTTGGTGAGTTTGACCTATTTTATTTTTGAACCGCTCCAGAGGGAAGGAGCAAACCGCCTCGAGGAGTCCCTGCATAAGAGACTATTGGAGACCGAAGGGCTGTTCTGTGAAGGAAGATCATCACAGCCTCATCCAAGCCCTAGGAGGATATGGAGCCTCTTAAGAGTAAAGAGCGGCTAACAATATCTGACAATAGGCCACGTGTGCAATTATTATCTATCTAATGTATAGGCTTTTTCACTTTTATGTTAAATTTGAAGTTAAACATAGTTTGTCAAGTATTATTTTTTTACTGCCACTTTGAAAAACATTAAAACTATTAACAATTTAGAAATCCACAATAATTTGTCTGTGCAGTGAAATGTTTATCTGTACATAACATTAACCTGTTAATTATTGTGGGACACTGGAGAGCAATAAATTCACAGCCTGATGAACGTTTAAAAATGAACAAAACAACCTTTTATTGTAGTCCGTTTAAAAGGGGGCAAAAGACTATATGTCACAACTGTGACCATCAGGCACCAGTTTCACAGCGGTACAGAGGACGGTCATAAATAAATCCTCTGGACAGGTGAGAGACTGGGCTAAAAAATTACTTGCTAGCTGGTGGTAGCTAATATGCAAGTCCAGATTTGGAGCACGGATTCGCTGTAAATGGACGCTAGTGTACTAGTAGTACTGAGAGATGTGTTTAATTACAGGTGCGGTTGCGCCACTTAGGTCATCGGTCGCATAATACTACACACACTTGATCGCACTGTCACTACATAGAAGGGTCTCAAAGGACATGTTCACATTACCATGTAGTGCAGTGATATGATCAGTTTTTGTGTGCCGCTGCGGCCAGTATATACGTTACAACCCTGCACCTGAAGCCAGTAAATCGAGGCTAAACACAATCACTCATAGCCAGTATATTTTGGCTCCATTCATGCGTCACATACACACTCTCAGGCTTCAGGATCTATTATTGCATCAGGTGCACCCTGCCTAGAGAGCCGTGCTCCAACAGATAGCAGCAGCTCTACGCGTTTCAACGCGACATGTAACTGTCACGTATCTTCAGGAGCTAATATGCCTTTAGCAGGACGAGATTGCCACACTGTAGCGTGTTATGGCTACGGCGTTGTAATGGCCGCGCGCGGCCAGACACACGCCGACGTCATATGGCCGAAGCCCCGCCTATCGAGAGGGGTGTGCGGTTCCTGAACCAATCAGAGCTAGGGGGCGGACTAATTAGTTCCGTCCTCTGACCGGAGGAAGCCGTTCTGATGCTTACCCCTCTCGGCAAGTATAGCGCACTCGCGCAATTTATTGGGGAAATATAATTGCGGCCCATATATTGTCTGATGATACAGAGACGTTTCCAGCAATCGAGACCCACAAAGCATAGCGGTCTCTGAAGTAGCTAATGCCGATCACCGTCTGAGCTGTATACCACCAGCGGGGAAGGGCAAATACCACACAATCCAGGCTATAGCCTTGTTACTGACCTCAAAATCAAAACAAACAAATCAACCATAGCCAAATGATGTGCGTTATGATATACAACCATGCACAAACATAAATGCACTGAAAAATGAAAAAATGAAAAAAAGTAATAAGTAAATAATGCCATGGAGCAATACAGTAACAGCAAACATGCAACTCAAAAACTGGGATACAGCACATCCTCCCAGATTATAGTGTGGCTGATACATCAAATAAAGCTGGCAAATGATATGGCCTCATTAAGCCCCTGTGGTTGAACCGTCTGCAACTTATAAGTCCACATTGCTTCTTTGCGTAGGAGGGGTATATCAATATCACCTCCACGAACAGATGTTTTCACTTGATCAATTCCCTGTATTTTCAACACATCAGGGTTACCGTCATGCATCTCACATACATGACGTGCCACTGATGTGTCGCGCTTGTTCCGGATATCAGACATATGTTCTCAAAATCTACGTCTCATTTCACGTTTGGTTTTACCAACGTATTGTGAGCCGCAACGACAACTAATCAGATACACAATACCTATAGACGTACATCTAATAAATGAGAGTATTTTGTATCTTTTTCCCGTTGTATTACTGGTAAAAAATCCGCCTTTCAAGATATACTTGCAAATAATACATGAACCGCAAGGGAAATTACCTTTTAGAGTATTTTTCAACCAGGTCTCAGGCTGCGGTTGTGTATATAGGCTGTGTACCAGGCGGTCACGTAAGTTAGAGCTGCGTCTATACGTAATTGAAGGATAATCCGGAACAAGCTCACCAATATCTGGGTCTGATTGCAATATGGACCAATGGTTCTGTAAAATGTCGCGGACGTTTTTATGGGCTTTATCGAACGTTGCGACAATTCTGGGTGTAGGGTCATCACAATTTCTAGGTTTTGGAACTAAGAGCCGTGTACGGTCTGTACTCATAGAGTGATGGAACGCATTCTTTAGAGTATATTCTGGGTACCCCCGATTCATAAATCGGACTCTTAGGTCAGAAGCGACGGCTCTAAAGTCCCCCAGCTCTGAACAGTTCCTCCTGGCCCTCAGGTACTGACCTTTCGGGATACCTCTTTTGAGGGCCAGTGGATGACCACTTTCCCAATGCAGGAGATTATTAGTCGATGTTTTCTTCCTGAATAGGTTCGTAGTGATCTTCCTGTCAGTGCCAATGGTAATCATTAGATCCAAAAATGCAATCTGTTGTTCTTGTACCTCGAACGTGAAAAACAGACCCATCTGGTTCACATTTAGTGTTGCCACAAATGCCATAAAATGCTCTCGTGTCCCTTTCCACAGTATCAGCACATCATCGATGTACCTGATCCACAGTTGCACATTTGATGTGTATTGCTCCATGGCATCACCAAACACAACCTCCTTCTCCCACCAGCCCAGGTACAAGTTAGCAAACGTCGGGGCACAAGGACTGCCCATAGCGACGCCCCTGAGCTGGTGGTAGATGTGTTGGTCAAAAAGAAAGACGTTGCGGGTGAGAACAAATTCCAGCAGTTGTATCAGGAATGCATTGTGTCGGCGACAGTGTTCACCTCTCTGCTGGATGAAGGCCGGAGAGCAACCTCAAACTGGCACTTTACCAAACAATCCATGACGTTAGGACATCCTATGATCATTTATGGTGCACATCGGTCCTCCTGTCACTGGGCCTATGCAGAGTTTTGATTACAACTGTGATGACTTCCAAAAGATAACAATAAGTACAGTAAGAAGTTTCTCTTTACAGGGACACTGTTTGGGTGTAGTGCCCATGTCCCCTGAACCCTGCAATGCTAATTATTAATTACCTTTCAAGGTTAATTCATACTCTATTGGCTGTGTAGCAAACGGCCACGGAGGCTAACTACGTAAAATGACACGGGACATCCTCACGTTTTGCATGAGCACAACCAGTGTCTTTAAAAACCCTATAGAAAAGCACTGAGTTAATGCTTTCCGATGGGGAAGCCCAAATCCGTGCGCTGGAGGGTGCAGATGTTGGCGAGGCCTTACCAGCAATCTGGTAACTGACAAAAATGGAGCAGATGGAACTACAGTGTTAGCAATACAGTTTGATATTCCTATCACTAGTTTTCCTTTAAAACAAAGAGTCATAACCCCATTTCTCAATTTATATAGTGTCCCAAAAAAAAATAATTATAACGCCAAAAAGGTCCTTTAATCTGTGTTCAATAAGAGAAACTGAGTTTTCTTTGTGTTTTTTACTCTAAAATCCACCATCTCATGTTGTCGTTTCATCCTCCCACGCTATAGAGTTGCAGCGATGTCATAAAATGGGATGCAGCAAATGCGGTTATTATTTATACAAAAGTAACATTTATATGTATAATGAGAAATTACAGTTAAAATTTGAAACTGGCTAAGAGAAGCCAGTGTGGTATCCAACATGGAGAAAGTTCATTCACCTGTAAAGAAAAGCTGTATGGCATCAGGAAGGCAGTCTCTATATAATATAATGATCTCTCTCTCTGGGTGGTCCACGCTTCATAATCACTAGAAGATGAAGGTTACGTCATGTCTGCAGCATGTGTTATGAATCAGCTAAGGCCTCGTTCACATCACCGTTTCTCCTTTCCGTTCTCCGGCTCCGTTGAGGAGCAGGAGAACGGAAAGGACGGATTCTGCAGATAACTGAGACCTAACTGAGCGTAACGGAGCCTAAAGACCCCTTAGACTACAATGGGGTCCGTTCGGTGTCTGCTCAGAATATGAGACGAAAGTCTGAGCGGACACCGAACAGACCCCATTATAGTCTATGGGGTCCTTAGGCTCCGTTACGCTCAGTTAGGTCTCAGTTATCTGCAGAATCCGTCCTTTCCGTTCTTCTGCTCCTCAACGGGGCCGGAGAACGGAAAGGAGAAATGGTGATGTGAACGAGGCCTAAGTGGAAGTTTTCTGTAGAAGAAGGTAATTTCTTCTCTTTAACAAACTTATTTCTGGTTCAATGTTATGACAATTTTATGTGCCACTTTATGTTGAATAACGCAAGCAGAACGAGGCGAGATCTGTATTTAAACAATTATTACATATACTATACTCAAATATTTTACTGTAGCGGACACAGAAAAAAACAGTAACAACTCACCGGCAGTTCAACAGGAACCTCGGCGGGAAAACTGCCTCCCTGCCGTACATCAAGAGAAAGGGTGAAAATGTGGTTGTTGTTTGGACCTTCGACCTTGTGGAAAATAATGTTGCATCTAAACACAAGTCCCAGTTATTTTTCTTGTCATTTATCAATTTAGTGAGAGCTCTATAAGGAACAAAATAAAAAGAAAGATAAACACATTTACAACGGTCTCACAAATAATGTGGAATGTATAGCTCTCAGCTTAATGTAGTTGTACTGGTGTCTGTAGCCTGTCCCAGCTTCTGTGAAAGTGATTACAGAGGCATCCCAAAACTACTGTGACCTGGCGCCCCGGCAGCGTGTGTGACAGTTTATTTTCAAGTTAGTTAAATATCAATTCTTGTCTTACTGTTCAGGGCCCCTTCACAGCAGCAGCTGCAGCAGACCAGGCCCCCTCGCTAATGTGATCTAATCTTACTGTCTCCTAAAGTCTCCTACTGTGTCTGGGATTCAAACCCACAACCTTGAATGTATCAGTGGCAAAGCATTTACCCACACAACCATAAAGGCTGCATTGCAACTGATTGAAAAAAAAAACCTGAGACTTCTACTGTTATAGCTGGCTAAGTGTACATCTATACACATGACAGCTGCCCCAACACACCCAGCACTGCTATGTCTCTATATGACAGCTGTCCCAGCACACTCAGCTCTGTTATATCTCTATATATGAGCAGCTGTCATGTGTATAGATGTACACTTAGCCAGCTATAACAGTAGAAGTCTCATATTTCTTCAGTCAGCAGCAAGGCAGCTCTTATGGGCTTGTGGTTAAGTCCTTTGCCTCTGGTACAAAAGGTCATGGGTTCGAATCCCAGCAGAAACTTTTCTGAAATACAAGCACTGACTCCATATATGGACATACAGGAAGAGGCTGCATTGCATCGCTGACATGGAGGTAAGTAGAAGTGTTTATTATACTGGGACATGGGGGGGAGGAAAGAGGCACTTGATACTGGCACATAGGGAGAGGCGCTTGATACTGCCACTTTTTTTGGGGGGGGGGGGAGATGGCACTATGATACTGAAACATGGGGGGGAAGAGAGAGGCACTTGATACTGGCACATTGGGGGGGAGATGGGACTATGATACTGGGACATGTGGGGGGGGGAGGAGAGAGGCACTTGATACTGGCACTTTTTTTGTGGGGGGGGGGGAGATGGCACTATGATACTGGGACATGGGGGGGAGAGAGGCACTTGATACTGGCACCTAGGGGGGAGGGGGGGTTGGCACCTGATACTGGCACATGGGGGGGGAGGCACCTGATACTGGCACCTGGGGGGAGGGGGGGTTGGCACCTGATACTGGCACATAAGGGGGAAGAGAGAGGCACTTGATACTGGCACATAGGGGGGTTTGGCACTATGATACTGGCACATGGGGGGTGGGAAGGAGAGAGGCACTTGATACTGGCACATTGGGGGGGGTGGCACTATGATACTGGGACATGTGGGGGGGGGAGAGAGGCACTTGATACTACTGGCACATGATGGGGGGCATCTATGGGGACACTTACTGGCACATTATTGGGGGGCATTATGGGGGACACTAGGCCGGCAGCCTATCAGAGGCCGGACACTGAGGGGCATCTACTGGGGCACTATATATGGGGCATTTTATACTGGCACATTATGGGGGCACTATGGGGACATTAGCTCAACTGGAGGCATTACAAGGGGGTATTTTTGCCACATTATAAGGAGAATTATTACTACTGGGGGGGGGCATTATAGTGGGCTTTATTACTTCCCCCATGGTATGACCCCCTAGTAGCAGCACCAGCCTCTCCCTGCTCTGCTATCCCTCTGCCCCTTCTCCAAATCCTTATTATGAAGTGGTGTCCGAGATCCCCAAGGGCCAAGTAACTGTAAGTTTTCATATGAAATATGTTTGTTATACACATATAGCCTACACTGTGCCCCACAATGTACAGTATACCGCTACACTGTGCCAAAGGAGTGGGGTTTACACAGGAGGAGGGAGGTGCGAAGCGCGCTGGAGAGGCCCTTACAAATATTTGCTGTGGGGCCCAGTCACTTGTAGTTACGCCCCTGGCGGCCGCTTTAAAGTTAAAGTTACTGCAGGATATGGATTACAGTTTAGAAATGTCAAATGTACACTCCTGTGAGAGGCGGGGAGGGAGATCTGTGGATGACACTGTTATGGAGGGGGAAATGGGGATGACACTGTCATGGGGTGGATCTGTGGATGACACATATAGCATAAGATGCTATATACGGTATGTGGCATCCACAGATCCCCCCCATAGCAGTGTCATCCATAGATCCCCCCCCCCCCCCCATAGCAGTGTCATCCACAGACAGCAGGACTTTTCTTCTCTGTTGCGGTTTTAGGTATTGGGTAAAGTATCGCAGCATTTCTAAGCGTACTTGTGTAAATGTATCGTTGTTATAGCTGCCCCCCCCCCTACTTTTGTCCTGGCCCCCAGTGTGCCCCCCCACTGCGGCCGTGGCCCATATTGCAGCACACAAAAATCGGGCTCTGACCGTGTGCTCACTGATCACGGATGCAGACCCATTCACTTGAAATGCTCTGCAAATCGGGAGGTATGGTGCAGAACGGAGGCACAGAACCCCATGTAAGCACTATGGGTTTTCTGTCCATGCGTTTGCACCACAAATGAAAAAAAATAGAACTTATTTTTTTGTGGTGAGGACTAGAGCTAAAACGATTACTCGAATTAATCCATTAAATCGACACCAGAAAATCCTTGATGCAAATTTTTTGCATCGATGATTCGTTTGTGCCATGTGACCACGGAGTGTAAGTGAAGAGCTTGCTATCACTCACGCTCCGTTGTCACCCGCCTGCCCGCACAGCGCTGCACTGGATCCTGACGTACACAAATCGTCAGAACATTTTAGTTCACTGGCGCTGCAGCTGGGCACTGATGGCTAGGAGGGGGAGTGGGGGAACTGATGGCACTGGAGGGAGCTGGTGGTATTGGGGGAGAAGCTGGTAGCATTGGAGGGGATGCTGTTGGCACTGGGAGGGGAAGCAACTGATGACATGGGGGGGCTGGTGGCATTGGAGGGGGAACTGGTGGCACTGCTGGAGGAACAAATTGCATTGGAGGGGGGACTGGGGGGAGCAAGTGATGGCACTGGGGGAGTAAGCTAATGGCACTGGGGGAGGAACTAATGGCAAAAGGGAGGGGGGAGCTGATGGCACAAGGGAGGGGAGACTGATGGCAGGGGGGCTGGTGAGTTTTTGTAGAAAACGTTCTTTTAATTAGTTTTCTCTTATTAGAGTAATCGATTAATCATTGGATTAATCGGTAGAATACTTGCTTACTAAAATAATCAATAGCTGCAGCCCTAGTGAGGACTGGATCACGGACCCATTCAAGTTGAATGAGTCTGGATTCGTCACAGCAGCCACATGGTTAGTGCCCGTGCACTGGGGACCGCAAATTGCAGTCCCCAATACATGGAACGGCCGAGCAACGACCGTGTGCATGAGGCCTTAGGCTGTGGCTACACTGCAACTTTTTGTAGTGCAACTTATTGATTTTAACTATTGAACTACAGCTGCAATCTAAATGAATGCATTCAGTTGAATACAATCTTGTGGACTGCAGCTGTCATTTAATAGTTAAAGTCAATCAGTTGCGCTACAAAAGGTTGCAGGACTGTTGGTATTCAGGAAAACACCTGGGTTAGAATAGGACCTACCTTCAGGCCCCACCCCATATCCCATTTATCCTAAAACACAAGGACACGGACACCGTTCAAATGTTTAACTCTTTTACTGGGTGATTGTCGGCCACAGCTCACGTTAAACAGGCAAATTTAAACTCCTCCTCCAACCACTCCTTCTGTGCGGTGTGCCAATCCCTGAACACCAGAGGGCACGTGCGCCAACTCAGCTCCGATTATGCTCCTGTTCTCCACATTGCCGCCAGCTGTGACTTCCGAATTCCGCAGCAACTCAGGGACCTCGAGAAAGAAAAACAATATGACCAACCAAACACAAGGCAAACCAACACCATCAAAAGGGGAGGGAGGGCGGGCCAGCTTGCCTTCTCCGGAAAAGAGGAAGAGGCAGGGGCAGAAGGGGGCGTATATATACCCCTAACTACAACCACCTCCCCTTCCTGCTTACTGGCAATACCACCCTCCATTAACCCCTCACACTCCTTCCCAGCCCCCATTAACCCTGCCCTACCCAAACCTACCACCAGAAGAGCAGGAGGCCTGACTATAACCTAGGAAGGGGAAAAAGGGGGGGGGGAGCACCACCAGTCCCTCATCACCCTCCCTAAACTGTCGGGTGCTCTCCATGTAGCTGACCCCCTATCTATGCCCCGGAGTCATGCCACTGATTATGACACTCAGACTCTCTAGCCGATGACATCACAGATAGTGTTTCTAAGGAAACAAGAAGCGTTATCGTGCCAGGATTCTAATGGTGACATCACAAAAAGTGTAACCATGCTAGGATTCTAATGATGACATCACAAAGGGTGGCTTAGCATCAGAGCGGCCATCTTGAATGTAATGGGCTCACACTTTATTAACATACCCTTAGTGGAGATAAAACTAGTAGATGGAGTATTACCTGGGGGATCATTTATTTTGAGATTTGTGCTAGTTTTCTGCCATACTAAAAGTGGCAGTTTTTGACACACCCAGATTTTATGCAAAAATGTGTGACTTTAAATATAACGCTTTTAAAAATAGGGAACTATCCCCCTCAGGATCCAGCTCTGAGCTTACATAATATACCCTTAGGATACCCATAGAAAATGAGCTGAGTACGATTTATGCAATTTGATAATTAAGAGAAATAAAACACAGTTTTTTTCTTTTTTTTAAAATGCTATGTTTATTTATAAAAGGTTTTAGGTTTTAAGTGCATTGTTTTGCGGCTCTAGCTCCGTCTTCGGGATTGGCTGGATTCAGGTCCGCTAACTTATAGAGAGGAGGTCGGGGGTCGCACCTCTGGCAGATTTTCAGGGACAGAATATTGTCACCAGAGGTTCCTGATGTTATTTTGTAATCGGATCCTAGAAGAGAAAATACCCAAATAAAAAAAACTGTTTACAAAAACACAAGGAGAAGACGGAGGGAAGCGGCCAAACTTACCGGACCTGGTGGTGCTCTGCTCATCTTCACTGGAATTTCAGATGGTTTGGATGGTAAAAACCATCGGTAGATGGTAAGTGGGCCCCAAGGGGTAGATGGTAAATGGGCCCAAAGGGGTAGATGGTAAGTGGGCCCCTAGGATAAGATGGTAAGTGGGCCCCAAGGGGTAGATGGTAAATGGTAAATGGGCCCCAAGCTGCAGATGGTAAATGGCCCCAAGCCGCAGATGGTAAATGGCCCCAGGCGGCAGATGGTAAGTGGGGCCAAGCAGCAGATGTTAAATGGTGGCCATGGGGCAGATGGTATAGCAAGGGCCTATCGGCAGATGTTAAAGCCGGCGGCAGATTATGCAAGATGGCCGCTTTCTCTTCCGGGTACTTAAGGCTCTGATGTTGGTGGTTTTCCCCGGAAGGTCCTCCATCTCCACATCCTCCGGATATTGGCGAGGGCCAACATCCATTTTGTCGTCCTCGTGATCGGACTCCATGTCAACGTCGTCGGGATACTGTCGAGGGCCGACATCCATCTTCTCTACAGCGTTCACCACAGGAATCGTCAACCTCCTCTTCTTCCCCATGGTGAGAGCCAGCTAGAGATACTGACACTGCTGTCAGGGCGTGGCCCCTATTTATGTGATTAGACCACACCCCCTGATTATTATGTCATAAGTAAGCGAGTCATGCCCATTATGACATCACAAGTAAAAAGGTCAAGCCAGAGGAGGGGGGGGGCAGGGGGACAAGCATCTATTGATGACATCACAAGAAGTGCCTTAGCATGAGAGCGGCCATATTGAATGTACTGGACTCACTTTTTTGATATCACATCGTGTACATACATGTTCTTGCCTGAAATTTTCATCATGTTTCTTCATTCTCTTCACATATATTTTGGGATGAGGGGTAGGATATATGACCCCAGGAAAATCTGATCCCTATAGAAGCCAATCACAGCGCAGCTTTCAGTTCGTACTTGGCTCTTTGAAAATTAAAGCTGCGCAGTGATTGGTCGCTGTGGGCAACAAAGACAGTTTTACTGTTAATCTGACCAGATGTTTGAGATGGTGGGAGTTATACATTGTGAGATGGTGGGAGTGATAAATTACGTACAAGATAATAGGAGAGATAAATTGTGTGTGAGACGAAGGGGGTAATAAATTGTTCATAAGATGTAAGATTTTCACAATAAAGCAACATTTTAAATATATTTCTGATACTTTACAGTGGATTATTGTGTAATATACAGGACTATACATGGGGTGCAGTGTAATATACAGGACTATACATGGGGTGCAGTGTAATATACAGGACTATACATGAGGTGCAGTATAATATACAGGACTATACATGAGGTGCAATGTAATACACAGGACTATACATGGGGTGCAATGTAATATACAGGACTATACATGAGGTGTAGTGTAATATACAGGACTACACATGGGGTGCAGTGTAATATACAGGACTATGCATGGGGTGCAGCGTAATATACAGGACTATACATGGGGTGGAGCGTAATATACAGGACTATACATGGGGTGGAGCGTAATATACAGGACTATACATGGGGGGCAGTGTAATATACAGGGCTATACATGGGGTGCAGTGTAATATACAGGACTATACATGGGGTGCAGTGTAATATACAGGACTATACATGGGGTGCAGTGTAAAATACAGGACTATACATGGGGTGCAGTGTAATATACAGGACTATACATGGGGTGCAGTGTAATATACAGGACTATACATGGGGTGCAGTATAATATACAGGACTATACATGGGGTGCAATGTAATATACAGGACTATACATGGGGTGCAGTGTAATATACAGGTCTATACATGGGGTGCAGTGTAATATACAGGACTATACATGGGATGCAGTGTAATATACAGGACTAGACATGGGGTGCAGTGTAATATACAGGACTATACATGGGGTGCAGCGTAATATACAGGTCTATACATGGGGTGCAGTGTAATATACAGGACTATACATGGGGTGCAGTATATTATACAGGACTATACATGAGGTGCAGTATATTATACAGGACTATACATGGGGTGGAGTGTAATATATAGGACTATACATGGGGTGCAGTGTAATATACAGGACTATACATGGGGTGCAGTACAATATACAGGACTATACATGGGGTGGAGTGTAATATACAGGACTTTGCATGGGGTGCAGCGTAATATACAGGACTATACATAATGTGCAGTGTAAAATACAGGACTATACATGGGGTGCAGTGTAATATACAGGACTATACATGGGGTGGAGTGTAATATACAGGACTATACATGGGGTGCAGTGTAATATACAGGACTATACATAAGGTGCAGTGTAAAATACAGGACTATACATGGGGTGTAGTGTAATATACAGGACTATACATGGGGTGCAGTGTAATATACAGGACTATACATGGGGTGGAGTGTAATATACAGGACTATACATGGGGTGGAGTGTAATATACAGGACTATACATGGGGCACAGTGTAATATACAGGACTATACATGGGGTGCAGTGTAATATACAGGACTATACATGGGGTGCAGTGTAATATACAGGACTATACATGGGGTGCAGTGTAATATACAGGACTATACATGGGGTGCAGTGTAATATACAGGACTATACATGGGGTGCAGTGTAATATACAGGACTATACATGGGGTGCAGTATAATATACAGGACTATACATGGGGTGCAGTGTAATATACAGGACTATACATGGGGTGCAGTGTAATATACAGGACTATACATAAGGTGCAGTGTAAAATACAGGACTATACATGGGGTGTAGTGTAATATACAGGACTATACATGGGGTGCAGTGTAATTTACAGGACTATACATGGGGTGCAGTATAGTATACAGGACTATACTTGAGGTGCAGTATAATATACAGGACTATACATGGGGTGAAGTATAATATACAGGACTATACATGGGGTGCAGTGTAATATACAGGACTATACATGGGGTGCAGTGTAATATACAGGATTATACATGGGGTGCAGTGTAATATACAGGACTATACATGGGGTGCAGTGTAATATACAGGACTATACATAAGGTGCAGTGTAAAATACAGGACTATACATGGGGTGGAGTGTAATATACAGGACTATACATGGGGTGCAGTGTAATATACAGGACTATACATGGGGTGCAGTGTAATATACAGGACTATACTTGAGGTGCAGTATAATATACAGGACTATACATGGGGTGAAGTATAATATACAGGACTATACATGGGGTGCAGTGTAATATACAGGACTATACATGGGGTGCAGTGTAATATACAGGACTATACATGGGGTGCAGTATAATACAGGACTATACATGGGGTGCAGTGTAATATACAGGACTATACATAGGGTGCAGTGTAAATACAGGACTATACATGGGGTGTAGTGTAATATACAGGACTATACATGGGGTGCAGTATAGTATACAGGACTATACATGGGGTGCAGTGTAATATACAGGACTATACATGGGGTGCAGTGTAATTTACAGGACTATACATGGGGTGCAGTGTAATTTACAGGACTATACATGGGGTGCAGTATAATATACAGGACTATACATGGGGTGCAGTATAATATACAGGACTATACATGGGGTGCAGTGTAATATTGAGGACTATACATGAGGTACAGTATAATATACAGGACTATACATGGGGTGCAGTATAATATAAAGGACTATACATGGGGTGCAGTGTAATATACAGGACTATACATGAGGTGCAGTATAATATACAGGACTATACATGGGGTGCAGTGTAATATACAGGACTATACATAAGGTGCAGTGTAAAATACAGGACTATACATGGGGTGTAGTGTAATATACAGGACTATACATGGGGTGCAGTGTAATATACAGGACTATACATGGGGTGGAGTGTAATATACAGGACTATACATGGGGTGCAGTGTAATATACAGGACTATACATAAGGTGCAGTGTAATATACAGGACTATACATGGGGTGCAGTATAATATACAGGACTATACATGGGGTGCAGTGTAATATACAGGACTATACATGGGGTGGAGTATAATATACAGGACTATACATGGGGTGCAGTGTAATATACAGGACTATACATGGGGTGTAGTGTAATTTACAGGACTATACATGGGGTGTAGTGTAATTTACAGGACTATACATGGGGTGGAGTGTAATATACAGGACTATACATGGGGTGGAGTGTAATATACAGGACTATACATGGGGTGCAGTGTAATATACAGGACTATACATGGGGTGGAGCGTAATATACAGGACTATACATGGGGTGCAGTGTAATATACAGGACTATACATGGGGTGCAGTGTAATATACAGGACTATACATGGGGTGCAGTGTAATATACAGGACTATACATGAGGTGCAGTATAATATACAGGACTATACATGGGGTGCAGTGTAATATACAGGACTAGTGTTAAGCGAGCATGCACGGCCAAATAACTGTTCGGCTTGAGCATTTCTATGCTCGGCACATGGTGGTACTCGGCCGAGTACCGCATGCGCTTGAGCGCCATGTTCGAGTCTCCTTTCCGCACATTTCGCGGCTGCTAAGCAGCCAATAAACATGCAGGTAACTACTGCCATCACTGTAATGCCAGTAGTCTTGTTGTCTATTGGTATTACAGTGATTGGCTGGCCGGAACGCGTCATATACAGGGAGTGCAGAATTATTAGGCAAATGAGTATTTTGACCACATCATCCTCTTTATGCATGTTGTCTTACTCCAAGCTGTATAGGCTCGAAAGCCTACTACCAATTAAGCATATTAGGTGATGTGCATCTCTGTAATGAGAAGGGGTGTGGTCTAATGACATCAACACCCTATATCAGGTGTGCATAATTATTAGGCAACTTCCTTTCCTTTGGCAAAATGGGTCAAAAGAAGGACTTGACAGGCTCAGAAAAGTCAAAAATAGTGAGATATCTTGCAGAGGGATGCAGCACTCTTAAAATTGCAAAGCTTCTGAAGCGTGATCATCGAACAATCAAGCGTTTCATTCAAAATAGTCAACAGGGTCGCAAGAAGCGTGTGGAAAAACCAAGGCGCAAAATAACTGCCCATGAACTGAGAAAAGTCAAGCGTGCAGCTGCCAAGATGCCACTTGCCACCAGTTTGGCCATATTTCAGAGCTGCAACATCACTGGAGTGCCCAAAAGCACAAGGTGTGCAATACTCAGAGACATGGCCAAGGTAAGAAAGGCTGAAAGACGACCACCACTGAACAAGACACACAAGCTGAAACGTCAAGACTGGGCCAAGAAATATCTCAAGACTGATTTTTCTAAGGTTTTATGGACTGATGAAATGAGAGTGAGTCTTGATGGGCCAGATGGATGGGCCCGTGGCTGGATTGGTAAAGGGCAGAGAGCTCCAGTCCGACTCAGACACCAGCAAGGTGGAGGTGGAATACTGGTTTGGGCTGGTATCATCAAAGATGAGCTTGTGAGGCCTTTTCGGGTTGAGGATGGAGTCAAGCTCAACTCCCAGTCCTACTGCCAGTTTCTGGAAGACACCTTCTTCAAGCAGTGGTACAGGAAGAAGTCTGCATCCTTCAAGAAAAACATGATTTTCATGCAGGACAATGCTCCATCACACGCGTCCAAGTACTCCACAGCGTGGCTGGCAAGAAAGGGTATAAAAGAAGAAAATCTAATGACATGGCCTCCTTGTTCACCTGATCTGAACCCCATTGCGAACCTGTGGTCCATCATCAAATGTGAGATTTACAAGGAGGGAAAACAGTACACCTCTCTGAACAGTGTCTGGGAGGCTGTGGTTGCTGCTGCACGCAATGTTGATGGTGAACAGATCAAAACACTGACAGAATCCATGGATGGCAGGCTTTTGAGTGTCCTTGCAAAGAAAGGTGGCTATATTGGTCACTGATTTGTTTTTGTTTTGTTTTTGAATGTCAGAAATGTATATTTGTGAATGTTGAGATGTTATATTGGTTTCACTGGTAAAAATAAATAATTGAAATGGGTATATATTTGTTTTTTGTTAAGTTGCCTAATAATTATGCACAGTAATAGTCACCTGCACACACAGATATCCCCCTAAAATAGCTAAAACTAAAAACAAACTAAAAACTACTTCCAAAAATATTCAGCTTTGATATTAATGAGTTTTTTGGGTTCATTGAGAACATGGTTGTTGTTCAATAATAAAATTAATCCTCAAAAATACAACTTGCCTAATAATTCTGCACTCCCTGTATCCCTGCAGTGCCACAATTGTGTTTAACCCCTTGTACCCCGTAGAGACAGTAAGTAGCCAGGCGGGTGGGTTACCGATAGTTGTGTGTATGTAAATGTATTATTGTATTGTATAGCTAGTGTGTGGGGTGGAATTTGGGATTGTCTAGTGTAGTTTAGTACTGTATTGTTAGTCTATTGCGTGCGTTGTGTACTGTAGGTGTTAATAAATATTGTGTGTTATTTGTACCTACTGTGTAACGCGTGGTTACTAGCGGTAGTTAGTAAGGCGCATGCAGCTAGTTTAGTGATTAGCTGGTAGTGTAAGGCAAACTGAAAGTATTGTGTTATTATATAAAGGTATAAATAGGTGGAGTCATCAATAGATGGCTCCTCCTATTTATGAATATTATCGATATTTGCATAAATATTGGTGATTAATATTCCCCCTTTACACCCGTAACAGATGAGGTATGTCCCGCTCTGATTGTAATGGTGAAGCAGGGATCCGTCTACTCTCCGCTTCACCATTCAGGCTGCCGGCGCTCCCCAGCAGCAGCACCATGCCCTCACACATTGCACTGATGTTCTGTGGAGGAGGATCAGTGGAATCGGCCTCTTTGCTTCTCCTCCTACACAGCAGTGCGATATGTGATTGTATCCTGCTGCTGGGAGCTGTGATCATCGGAGGAACCAGGTGAGTATTTACCATTTTGTTTTTTTCTTCCTGTGAATGGAGCTCATATCTGGACAGAACTACTCTTAGGGGGCACATATCTGGCATAGCTACTGTGAGGGGGCACATATCTGCCCATAACTATCGTGAAGGGGCACATATCTGGCAAAACTACTGTGAGGTAGCACATATGTGGGCATAACTACTGTGAGTGGGCATTTGTCCATAACTAGTAAGGGGCACATATCTGGACATAACTATCGTGAAGGGGCACATATCTGGCAAAACTACTGTGAGGTAGCACATATGTGGGCATAACTACTGTGAGTGGGCATTTGTCCATAACTAGTAAGGGGCACATATCTAGCCATAACTACTGTGAGGGGCACATATCTGGGTACAACTACTGTGAAGGGGGCACATCTGGGTACAACTACTGTGAAGGGGGCACATCTGGGCATAACTACTGTGAAGGGGGCACATCTGGGCATAGCTACTGTGAGGGTGGCACATGTGAGCATTACTGCTGTGAAGAGGGCACAATGTGGGCATAACTACGGTGAGGGGCACAATGTGGGCATTATTACTGTGACGGGGCACAATGTGGGCATGACTATGTGCTGGCACAAAGGGGGAATAATTACTATGTGGGGGCATTAAAGGGACTAGGTGTGGATAGTTATGTTTCTGTGCGGCTGCCACTCTTGTAGGGGGAATTGTGGAGTTTTATTTCAAAGAGCATGAGTCAGCAGGAGCAACCCTATTAATCCAGGTATACTGTGTGGTAGGAGCGATCCTGCTGACCTAATTTGCATGAAGAATACAAGTCTGTTTTCTCAACACTGCAACCGAATCTAACAAGAATCATTTTACTCAGCATGATAAACCTTTTCAGGCAACATGCCCGATTGTGCTGATAGGTGCTCTTTAAAGGGGTATTCCGGTTGTTTGAAGGGATCCCGTGGATAGTGGGCTAGCTATTAGTTCAGTGGGGATATTACAGTTAGGACCCAAATGTTCACAAGAATGGGGGTCCCGTATCGTCTGCAGCCCCCCTGAAATGAATGGAGTAGCTGGCCTGGGAATTCTGCAGATAGCCGAGCGCTGTACTCGGCCGCTCTACACAATTACCATGAAAAAAAAAGCCAGAATTGCTCTTTGCTTATTCCCCACCAAAATAATAAAAACTGCAATGGAATAAAAACTGCTCAAAAAGTGTTATGTACCCAAAAATGATTCCAACGAAAACTACAAGTCATCCTGCAAAAAATCAAGTCCTGAAATAGATATACGTAGAAAGAAAAAGAAAAAAGTTATGGGTCTTGGGATACAAAATAATTTTCTTCTTTAAAAATAAAGGGTTTTCATTGTATAAAACTAGTAAAACGTAAAAAAAACAAACAAAACAATCTGTAATTGTACTGACCAAGAGAATAACGCTTTCGGGGCACATTTACTACGCTGGTCTTAGCTTTCCCTTTTCGCCTCGTCATAAATTAGGCGCATCCATGGCAGTCCGTGCACCTGGCAAATTAACTACTCCAGCTCCAGCTAAACTGTATGTTTGCTACCATAATGATGGTTAGAAGTGTAATTTGATGATGCTAAGGCCTCCTGCACACGACAGTATTTTTTAACGTCCCGCAAAACGTGGTTCCGTTGTACCGTGAGCCATGCCCGTTTTTTTCTTCTGTGGGTCTGCCGTGATTTTTGGAGGATCCACGGACATGAAAAATGAAAAAAAAATCTAAGTCAAGTTTGCCATTGAAATAATAGGAAAAAACGGACACGGATCACGGACACGGATCACGGACACGGATGCCAATCTTGTGTGCATCCGTGATTTTCACGGACCCATTGACTTGAATGGGTCCGTGAACCGTTGGCCGTGAAAAAAATAGGACAGGTCATATTTTTTTCACGGCCAGGAAACACGGATCACGGACGCGGCTGCCAAACGGTGCAGTTTCCGATTTTTCCACGGACCCATTGAAAGTCAATGGGACCGCAGAAAAACACGTTAAACGGGACAACGGCCACGGGTGCACACAACGGTCGTGTGCAGGAGGCCTAAAGGAGTGTGGAAGACAAAACATGGAAACACCTTGTGAACTAGTAGGTCCTGCAGGTCTAGAACGCCATTATGCAGTTTTTTGAATATACAGAGAAAAATCAACAAAATTTTTATCGAAATCAACAATAAAGTTTCGAGAAAAAAATATACTGTAAAAGCAAAATGATAACTTGCATTCACTGGTTTAAAGGAGTTGTCCAAGTTATATTTATTGATGACCTATCCGCAGGATAGTTGATTAAAGATCACAGCATTAGAGCTTCGGTTGAATGCGACATGTGGCAATCTCGTGTGAACGTTTTCGGCACACCACTTACTCTGTAGTGCTACATGCACCAACTCACCAGGTGTGTACATCCTCCTTCTATCCAGGCTACCGACTGCGGCATAGTGTCTGACGAAGGCCTATGTGCCGAAAATGTTCACACGAGATTGCCACATGTCTATCTAATTAATGCAAAAATAAAAGCATTTCAACCGAAGCTCTAATGCTGTGATCTTTAATCAACTGTAACTGGGGTGGGAACCCTATTCACAGCTGGACCAATACGGAGTGCAACAAAGCTCTTATAAAGCTATCCTCAGGATAGGTCATCAATATCAGATCGGCTGGGGTCGGACACCCGGCACCCCCGCCGATCAGCTGTTTGAAGGGAAGGCGCGCGCCGTGCCGCCTCCTCTTCACTGTTTACCTTTTTTGCCGTTGCATCTGTAATTACACCCAAGCCGTCCCATTCATGTCAATGGTACGGAATGTTCCCATACACTTGTATAGAAGCGATCCTGTACCATTGACATGAATGGGACGGCTTGGGTGTAATTACAGATGCAACAGCGAGAAGGTAAACAGCGAAGAGGAGGCAGCGCTGGCACGACGCAAACCTTCTCTTCAAACAGCTGATTGGCGGGGGTGACAGCCGATCTGATATTGATCACAAAGTGAAGCATTGCACACCGTTGTCGCTGGTGCTCGCAAAAGACTTGTTAGTCGTAGTCCGTAATAGAAAAAATTGCTGCACACAGCTGATTCAATTTGCCATTAATCGGTGAAATGTATTATTCACAACTTGTTTTAGGTTGCATACATGATCCAATGGATGCTCATATACAAGAGTCACACAGCGCAACCGCCCGCCGTCACTGCCAGATCATATACCGCTGCGGAAGGCTGCCATCTGCCCCTGAAATACGTCTAATTTAGGCGTATTTCATCTTAGTGAATGATCCCCTTAGTCTTTGAGTAATGGAAGACTTAGGTGTCCTCACACGCTGAAATTACTGCAACTGAAAGTCACTTCACCGCTTGCCGCCCCATTCAAATGAATGGAAACGATTTTCAGTCGTAGAAAATTCTGCAACAAAAGCCACATCGTGCGAAGCCATCCTTAGGATTGGGGAAATAATAGGGTTATGGGTTTGATATTAGAAGTTGTTTGAACCGGTTTGCTTTTTATCATCTGGTTCAGTTATTAAGGAAGTTGGTATTGAAAGGGTTAATAAGAAGGGGCTATGTTTTAGTCTGATAGTTGTAATGAGGTTGATAAGATTGTTTGTCTGGTAGTTGTAGATGAAGGAAAAGTACTAGATGAAGTATCAGCTTTTGTTAATGAAATAAATTGATACAAAGTAACCCTTTCTTAGTTTATTTGTAAACAAGGGTGCGTCTTATAGGCTGTCACCATTAGCGGAGTGGGCGCCATATTTAAAACCCGCCAACATGTACGTGAATGTCACTAAAGGGGCTAACAGTTTCTGGCCCGTTAACAAATTCTCCCCAGAAAACCCCTTTAAAATGTCCATTCGGATCAAGCATTGATGCTATTGCATCTTGGCCCTGATTTATCGTGATTTCTCTCCAGAATTCTGGCTTTTTTCTTTTTTACACCACTCACTCCAGTTTCGTAATGTGGGTGGAAAAGTGGGTGTGGTTAGGGCGACTTTCACATATGCGTCTGGTGCGGATCCGTCTTGTATCTGCACAGATGGATCCGCACCGATAATGCAAATGCTTGTATCCGTTCAGAACGGATCCGTTTGCATTATCATGAACAAAGTCATAACAGAGCCGTCCTGAACACCATTGAAAGTCAATAGAGGACGGATCCGTTTTCAATTGCACCATATTGTGTCAGTGAAAACGGATCCGTCCCATTGAATTACATTGTAAGTCAGGACAGATCCGTTTGGCTCCGCATTATCAAGCGGACACCAAGCAGCATTTTGGTGTCCGTCTCCAGAGCAGATTGTTGATGGATCGGAGGCGAACTGATGCATTCTGAGCGGATCCTTTTCCGTTCAGAATGCATTAGGGCAAAACTGATCCGTTTTGGGCCGCTTGTGAGAGCCCTGAACGGATCTCACCAGCGGACCCCGAAACGGCAATGTGAAAGTAGCCTAGTTATGTTAATGACTTTCACTCCAAATTTATCATTAAGACTTTTTTTTTAAGTCGCAATCTCAATCTAGGAGGAGAGTGAAGTAAGAAAAGTGGAGAAGCTTTTCTAGACAAGAGTTCTAGGTTTAAGGACAAGACAAATTTATCAAACAACATGTGACATTTAATAAATGTGGCAGAAAGTACTCCAAACACAGACTCAAGAAAAACTGACTTCAAATTTCACCTCATGAAAAATGCCCCCCCAATCTCCAAAGAAGGAAAAAACAAATCAAACAGGAAAAATGGCAGCTGCCATATGTTTTGTGTTCTCAGAAGGTCCTGCTGAGGGTAACTTTTCTACAGATCGATATAGTGATTATAATGTGGGCAGCATGGGACTCAGCTTCTTATTTTAACAGAGGCTCCATCGACATAGAGGATAACATGTAAGGGTTCAGTGAAGGAGGCGCGGAAGGTGTGCAAGTGTCTGATGGGGTCACACAGCTGGTAGAAGGACAGACGTCCCGGCCTCATAGTCTAAGAAGACTCCAAGTGTTGGACAAGTTGGATTTACTTCAAGGACTAGGTTTACTGAGTTGTGATATGCTGAACATGTTTTATCAGACAGAATCAAACACCAAGATTTATCGTTATAGGCAATACCAGACTGATAACCATTCCTTTCTATACTGGGATAGGACATTCCGATGCCCCAGTATCCTGCCTGGTTCCACTCTACCTCCCAGTAATGTCTTCCTGAGGAGAAGCTACATCTGCTTAATACCTGGCAGTATGTCTGGAACCTTCCTGGAGATTTTAGTCGGCCCTGATTTATGTCCAAATCTGTTGCTGTTCTCAGATCTTCTGATAATCCCATGTCTGTATGAGCCGTGTCCACATCCAGCAGTATGTCAGGAACATGGATCCCGAACTCTGATGTTACATAAGTGACAACATCCTTCATAGATCGGTGTAAAATTGATGAGATCAGAACATCTTCCAGATCATCAGCCATCTCATCGTCTCTGACTGAAGCTTCTTCTGTCACCACGCTCTTGTCACTAAGGGATGCTCTTTGGTCTGATTCTTGTAGGACGGTTTTTGGGTCAGTCTCATTATCAAACACATGAACTTCAGCTTGTCCTGGGACCAGTCCCACCTCCTCAGAATTAGTCTGTCCACCATCTCCACCTGTGTCCTCATCCTCTCCAGGACTACATACTGTAATGTCACTTTCTTGTAAGAGTCTTATTGGGTCAGTGATACGACACATCTCCTCCACATGATGCATCTTCCTGGACAGCTCGTCCTCTTTTATTTCCATCTTCTTCATCAGATCATCTATCTGGGACACCATCTTAATCTCCTGCCTGGAGATCTCGCTCAGAACCTTCTTTTCTGCAATTTCCAGTTGCTCCTTAATGTTTATAAATAACTTATTGATGTTCTTCCTCTTCTCAGAGGCTTTCTCATGGATTTTCCCCTTATGATTGTGCAGCCTCTGAATACTTGCATTTATTTCTGCTCTTTGTGGGTTTAGTTTATCCAGATATTTCCTCAGTTTCTTCTTCTTCTTTTCTGAAGCTTCACCTAGATGTTCCACCTGATGTCCCCTGTGCTTGCCGAACAGACAACAAGACACACATAGACAAGCCGCGTCCTGCGGGCAGTAATACTCCAGAACCTTCTTGTGGATGGAACATTTTTTCATTCCAAAGGAGCTGGTGGGTTCTGATAATACATGATCCATCGTCTGGTTGTGGACGGTCAGGTGGTCATCACATAGAGAGTTCTCACACTGCAGACATGACTTCACAGCTGGTACAGGAGACTTTGTGCAGTAACTACAGAAGGTTCTGGTCTTCTCCATATCAGGCTGAGTAGATAAGAAACACTCCACTATATTACTTAGCTTCCTGTTCTTCTCCAGGGCCGGACGCTCTGGATATTCCGCTCTGCAGTCAGGACAGGAATACACTCCGCCTGCCTCCTGTGCATCCAGCACACTTACAATACACGAAGCGGCAGAAGTTGTGTCCACATCTCAGGGATACGGGATCCGTATAGAGGCTCAGGCAGATGGAGCAGTTCAGCTCGTCCCTCAGCTCAGCAGACGCCATTGTAGTGAGGAAGAGCAGGAATCGAAAGTGAAAAGGTTTCTTCACTTCCTACAAAGGGCGGAGATCTTCTGAGAGCAAACTATTAACCCCTTCAGCTCAGGGACTGTGTTTAGTCCTGATTCATAAGGAGGAAGACAATGATTACTGGGATCTGGTGTAGGATTCCTCATGTAGTAGATGTAGTGACTCCACCTTTTCATAGCATAGGAAGAATCCATCAGCAGTACAGGGAAGTAAAAGAAAGATAAAAACATAAAAGTAGATAACATAGTTGACTTCATAACAAATAATGTGATTGCGAGGAACTGATAGAATGGTCTGGTAGCCCAAAGTCTAATCATGACCTCCAGGCCTGCCATGTAAGGTCTTATGCACACGACCGTATGTATTTTGTGGTCCGCATAAAATACGGATAACGTCCGTGTGCATTCCGTATTTTGCGGAACGGAACAGCTGGCCCCTAATAGAACAGTCCTATTCTAGTCCGTAATGCGGAAAATAATAGGACATGTTCTATTTATTTTTTTTTGCAGAATGGAAATACGGACATACGAAAATGGAATACACATGGAGCAACTTTCGTTTTTCTTTTGCAGACCCATTGAAATGAATGGTTCCGTATACGGTCCGCAAAAAAAACGGAAGGAACACAGAAAGAATATACGTCCGTGTGCATGAGGCCTAAGTCTGTTAAGCATTGCCAGTAAAAACACAAATATTAAAAGTTCAAAAACTGGGATCCTGGGTTATTTTTCCTCTAGACCAGGGGGGCACAACGTGTGATGACATTCTGACTATTAAAGGTACTGAAGCCGACTTCGGATTGCTGTCTTTTGTAGAATCGATGGGCAAAGTTCTTCACCGAAGTCTTGTGCGACTTCACACTTAGCGAAGTTTGCCTCACCAAAGCCCACACATTGTAATGCTGTACGGAGACAGGTCTGTCCCTGTAAAGCATTAAAACAAAGTTGGGGAACGAATCGAATTCAGATCTAGGATCCTAAGCGCGATTCACTCACCCCTAGTTACGACCACCCTGCAATCTATCAGTGGTGGCCATGCTTGCACACTATAGGAAAAACTGCTGGCCTCGCTGGTGGCCGAGACAGTGGGAGCTCACATAGTCTGGTGCTATAGTGTGCAAGCATGACCACACTGATGGATGGCAGGGTGGTCGTAACCATGGAAACGAGCAGTGTATAATGTGATGGAAAAATTGATCCAGCCAGGTAAGGAAGCAATATGGATAATAATACATTAGTAAGAGCTTTGTATTAACTTTCTCTACATAATAAATGCTATTTTCTGAAGTGACAAAACCCCCTTTAAGTTGGCACTGTTGTGTGCAGGAAGCACTGTTATGTGGAGCACTGTGTGGTTGGCGCTACTATGGGATGCACTTTATGACTGTAACTGATATGATGAGTACTGCATACCTCCCAACCGTCCCGGATCCGGCAGGACAGTCCTGGATTTCAGTGGCTGTCCCACTGTCCTGTAACGGATGAGGTATGTCCCGCTCTGATTGTAATGGTGAAGCAGGGATCCGTCTACTCTCCGCTTCACCATTCGGCTGCCGGCGCTCCCCAGCAGCAGCACCATGCCCTCACACATTGCACTGATGTTCTGTGGAGGAGGATCAGTGGAATCGGCCTCTTTGCTTCTCCTCCTACACAGCAGTGCGATATGTGATTGTATCCTGCTGCTGGGAGCTGTGATCATCCGAGGAACCAGGTGAGCATTTACCATTTAGTTTTTTCTTCCTGTGAATGAGGCTCATATCTGGACGGAACTACTGTTAGGGGGCACATATCTGGCATAGCTACTGTGAGGGGGCACATATCTGCCCATAATTATTGTGAAGGGGCACATATCTGGCAAAACTACTGTTCGGTAGCACATATACACTCACCTAAAGAATTATTAGGAACAGGGGCGTAACTAGAAGTGACTGGGCCCCACAGCAAATATTTGTAAGGGCCCCCCTCAGCGCGCTTCGCACCTCCCTCCTCCTGTGTAAACCCCACTCCTTTGGCACAGTGTAGCGGTATACTGTATATTGTGGGGCACAGTGTAGAGGTATACTGTACATTGTGGGGCACAGTGTAGAGGTATACTGTACATTGTGGGGCACAGTGTAGCGGTATACTGTATATTGTGGGGCACAGTGTAGAGGTATACTGTATATTGTGGGGCACAGTGTAGAGGTATACTGTATATTGTGTGGCACAGTATAGAGGTATACTGTATATTGTGTGGCACAGTGTAGCGGTATACTGTATATCGTGTGGCACAGTGTAGAGGTATACTGTATATTGTGGGGCACAGTGTAGCGGTATACTGTGTATTGTGTGGCACAGTATAGAGGTATACTGTATATTGTGTGGCACAGTGTAGAGGTATACTGTATATTGTGTGGCACAGTGTAGAGGTATATTGTGAGGCACAGTGTAGCGGTATACTGTATATTGTGTGGCACAGTGTAGAGGTATATTGTGAGGCACAGTGTAGCGGTATACTGTATATTGTGTGGCACAGTGTTGAGGTATATTGTGAGGCACAGTGTAGAGGTATACTGTATATTGTGTCGCACAGTGTAGCGGTATACTGTATATTGTGTGGCACAGTGTAGCGGTATACTGTATATTGTGTGGCACAGTGTAGAGGTATACTGTATATTGTGTGGCACAGTGTAGAGGTATATTGTGAGGCACAGTGTAGCGGTATACTGTATATTGTGTGGCACAGTGTAGCGGTATATTGTGAGGCACAGTGTAGAGGTATACTGTATATTGTGTCGCACAGTGTAGCGGTATACTGTATATTGTGTGGCACAGTGTAGAGGTATACTGTATATTGTGTGGCACAGTAGCAGTATACTGTATATTGTGAGGCACAGTGTAGAGGTATACTGTATATTGTGGGGCACAGTGTAGCGGTATACTGTATATTGTGGGGCACAGTGTAGCAGTATACTGTACATTGTGGGGCACAGTGTAGGCTATATGTGCATAACATAAACATACTCCACATGAACACTTACAGTTACTTGGCTCGGCCCTTGGGGATCTCGGACGCCACTTCCACACTTGGCCGGGTGCTCGGCGGAGCTGATGTTGTGTTTTATCCTAATGAGAAAGATTTTATAATAAGGATTTGGAGAAGGGGCAGTGGGATAGCAAAGCAGGGAGAGGCCGGTGCTGCTACTAGGGGGTCATACCATGGGGCAGTAATAAAACCCACCATAATGCCCCCCCCCCCCCCAGTAGTAATAATTCTCCTTATAATGTGACAGTGCAAAAAATACACCCTTGTAATGCCCCCAGTTGAGCTAATGTCCCCATAGTGCCCCCATAGTGTGCCAGTATAAAATACCCCTATATAGTGCCCCCAGTAAATTCCCCCATAGTGCTCCTCTCCCCCCTTCCTGCTAGTGCCCCCCAAAATGTACCAGTATAAAATGCCCCATATATAGTGCCCCAGTAGATGCCCCTCAGTGCCCAGCCTCTGATAGGCTGCCAGCCTAGTGTCCCCCATAATGCCCCCAATAATGTGCCAGTATCAAGTGCCTCTCCCCCCCCCCACATGTCCCAGTATCATAGTGCCATCTCCCCCCATGTGCCAGTATCAAGTGCCTCTCTCCTTCCCACCCCCCATGTGCCAGTATCAAGTGCCTCTCTCTTCCCCCCATGTGCCAGTATCATAGTGCCATCTCCCCCGCAAAAAAGTGCCAGTATTAAGTGCCTCTCCCCCCATGTGCCAGTATCATAGTGCCAACCCCCCCCCCCCCACATGCCAGTATCAAGTGCCTCTCTCCTCCCCCCCATGTCCCAGTATCATAGTGCCATCTCTCCCCCCCCCCACTAAAAAGTGCCAATATCAAGTGCCTCTCTCCCTCCCCCCTCCCCATGTGCCAGTATCAGGTGCCTCCCCCCCCATGTGCCAGTATCAAGTGCCAACCCCCCCTCTCCCCTCCAGGTGCCAGTATCAGGTGCCTCCCCCCCCCCATGTCCCAGTATCATAGTGCCATCTTCCCCCCCACCACCACCACAAAAAAAGTGCCAGTATCAAGTGCCTCTCTCCCCCCCCCCCCCTAGCCAGTATCAGGTGCCAACCCCACTCCCCCCCATGTGCCAGTATCAGGTGCCTTCCGCTCCCCCCATGGCAGTAACAGTGGGTATTAAAAAAAAAAAACAATAAACACTTCTACTTACCTCCATGTCAGCGATGCGATGCAGCCTCTTCCTGTGTCCCGCCTTGTATTGTGGTCCCGCCCTGTATGTTCTTATATGGAGTCAGTGCTTGTATTTCAGAAAAGAGTCTGCTGGGATTCGAACCCACGACCTTCTGCTTCAGAGGCAGAGCAGCTAACCACTAGACCATAGGAGCTGCCTTGATGCTGGCTGAAAAAATATGAGACTTCTACTGTTATAGCTGGCTAAGTGTACATCTATACACATGGCAGCTGCTCATATATAGAGATGTAGCAGAGCTGAATGTGCTGAGACAGCTGTCATATACAGATATAGCAGTATCTCAGATATATCTCTATATGACAGCTGTTCCAGCACACTCAGCTCTGCTATATCTCTATATATGATAGCTGTCATGTGTATAGATGTAGCAGAGCTGGGTGTGTTTAGGCATCTGTCATGTGTATAGATGTAGTAGAGCTGGGTTTGCTGGGGCAACTGTCATATAGAGATATAGCAGAGCTGAGCGTGCTGGGACAGCTGTCATATAGATATATAGCAGTGCTGGTGTGTTGGGGCAGCTGTCATGTGTATAGATGTAGCAGAGCTGGCTGTGTTTCGGCAGCTGTCATGTGTATAGATGTAGTAGAGCTGGGTGTGTTTGGGCATCTGTCATGTATAGATGTAGTAGAGCTGGGTTTACTGGGGCAGCTGTCATATATAGAGATATAGCAGAGCTGAGTGTGCTGGTGCAGCTGTCATGTGTATAGATGTAGCAGAGCTGGGTGTGTTTAGGCATCTGTCATGTGTATAGATGTAGTAGAGCTGGGTTTGCTGGGGCAGCTGTCATATATAGAGATATAGCAGAGCTGAGTGTGCTGGGACAGCTGTCATATAGATATATAGCAGTGCTGGTGTGTTGGGGGCAGCTGTCATGTGTATAGATGTAGCAGATCTGGCTGTGTTTCGGCAGCTGTCATGTGTATAGATGTAGTAGAGCTGGGTTTGCTGGGGCAGCTGTCATATATAGAGATATAGCAGAGCTGAGTGTGCTGGGACAGCTGTCATATAGAGATATAGCAGTGCCTGGTGTGTTGGGGGCAGCTGTCATGTGTATAGATGTAGCAGAGCTGGCTGTGTTTTGGCAGCTGTCATGTGTATAGATGTAGTAGAGCTGGGTTTGCTGGGGCAGCTGTCATATATAGAGATATAGCAGAGCTGAGTGTGCAGGGACAGCTGTCATATACAGATATAGCAGTGCTAGGTGTGTTTGGGCAGCTGTCATGTGTATAGATGTATTTTTTTTTTTTTTTACAGTCAGTTGTAATGCAGCCTTTATGGCTGTGAGGGTAAATGCTTTGCCACTGATTCACTGATAGATTGGAGGTTGTGGGTTCGAATCCCAGACCAGGAGACTTTAGCAGACAGTAAAATTAGATCACACTAGCGGCTGCTGTGAAGGGGCCCTGAACACGATATTTAACTAACTTAAAAATAAACTGTCACACACGCTGCCGGGGCGCCGGGCCCCCTTGGCAGCCCGGGCCCCGAAGCAGCTGCTTCCCCGGTAGTTACGCCACTGGATGCCACAATCTCCTATCTGGTTCCACTCTACTTCCCAGTAATGTCGTCCTGAGGAGAAGCTACATCGGCTTAATACCTGGCAGTATGTCTGAAACCTTTCTGGAGATTCTGGTCGGCTCTGGTTTTCTTTCAAATGTAATGCTGTTCTCAGATCTTCTGACAATGCCACCCATGTATGAACCGTGTCCACATCCAGCAATATGTCAGGAACATGGATCTCGAACGCTGATCTTACATAGGTGACAACATCCTTAATAGATTGGTGTAAAATTGATGGGATTAGAACATTTTCCAGATCATCAGCCATCTCATCGTCACTGACTGCAGCTTTTTCTGTCACCACGCTCTTGTCACTAAGGGATGCTCTTTGGTCTGATTCTTTTAGGACGGTTTTTGGGTCAGTCTCATTATCCTGCACTTTATCAAACACATGAACTTCAGCTTGTTCTGGGACCAGTCCCACCTCCTCAGAATTAGTTTGTCCACCATCTCCACCTGTGCCCTCGTCATCTCCAGGACTACATACTGTAATGTCACTTTCTTGTAAGAGTCTTATTCGGTCAGTGACACGAAACATCTCCTCCCCATGATGCATCTTCCTGGACAGCTCGTCCTCTTTTATTTCCATCTTCTTGATCAGATCATCTATCTGAGACACCATCTTAATCTCCTGCCTGGAGATCTCACTCAGAACCTTCTTTTCTGCAATTTCCAGTTGCTCCTTAATGTTTATAAATAACTTATTGATGTTCTTCCTCTTCTCAGAGGCCTTCTCATGGATTTTCCTCCTATGATTGTGCAGCCTCTGAATTCTTGCATTTATTTCTGCTCTTTGTGGGTTTACTTCATCCAGGTATTTCTTCAGTTTCTTTTTCTTCTTCTCTGAAGCCTCATCTAGAAGTTCCACCTGATGACCCCTATGCGTGCCAACCAGACAGCAAGACACACATAGACAAGTATCATCCTCTGGGCAGTAATACTCCAGAACCTTCTTGTGAATGGAACATTTTTTGTTTTCAAAGGAGCTGGTGGGTTCTGATAATACGTGATCCATCGTCTGGTTGTGGATGGTCAGGTGGTCATCACATAGAGAGTTCTCACACTGCAGACATGACTTCACAGCTGGTACAGGAGACTTTGTGCAGTAACTACAGAAGGTTCTGATCTTCTCCATATCAGGCTGAGTAGATAAGAAACGCTCCACTATATTACTTAGCGTCCTGTTCTTCTCCAGGGCCGGACGCTCTGGATATTCCGCTCTGCAGTCAGGACAGGAATACACTCCGCCTGCCTCCTGTGCATCCAGCACACTTACAATACATGAGCGGCAGAAGTTGTGTCCACATCTCAGGGATATGGGATCCGTATAAAGGCTCAGGCAGATGGAGCAGTTCAGCTCGTCCCTCAGGTCAGCAGACGCCATTGTAGTGAGGAAGAGCAGGAATCGAAAGTGAAAAGGTTTCTTTACTTCCTACAAAGGGCGGAGAACTTCTGAGAACAAACTTTTAACCCCTGCAGCTCAGTGACTGTGTTTAGTCCCGATTCATAAGAAGGAAGATAATGATTACTGGGAACTGATGTAGGATATCTCATGTAGTAGATGTAGTGACTCCACCTGTTGATAGTATAGCATGAATCCATCAGCAGTACAGGGAAGTAAAAGAAAGCAAAACATAAACTTAGATAACATAGTTGACTTCATAACAAATAATGTGATTGCGAGGAACTGTTAAGCCTTGGCAGTAAAAACACAAATATTATAAGTTTAAAAACTGGGATACTGGGTTATTTTTCTTCTAGACCAGGGGTGCACAACGTGTGATGACATTCTGACTATTAAAGGTACTTAAGCCAAATTGCTGTTTTAAATCGATGGGCAAAGTTTGCGAACTTTGCCTCACCAAAACCCACACATTTTAATGCTGTACGGTGTAAAAGATCCACTTAATATAACAGATTTCTTCACAGACACCAGGATTAACGTCCAAATGACGGTTTATTTTCACCTGGCCACACATAAACAATACAAAATAAACCCACTTTCCTAATCCAAATAAAATCCAGCCCATACAACAAATAAAGAAAAATAGCTCCAGCAACTATGTTTGCTGAAGCCAGCGCCATTCTGGATCTTACTTACCTCACCCAGTTGAGGAATCTGAGTGATATATACCCCTCTTCTGGGACTTTACCATACCCTTCACTATCCACATAACCACATATCCCTCCCCCCCTCTTTTTCCGACCGCATTTTTCCACATCGCACCGTGTCCTCCGGAAGATGTGGCCAGTGTTACACTTTTCCCTTTAGTCTGCCACACCCAAGTTAGCACGCCCAGTATTTTATGGGAGTCAGCCTTCTGCTCAGGTACCTCACTGGCTGTTTACCCAGAGCAGACTTCGGGCCGTAAACTGTCTCTTCTGCTTTCTCAGTGGGAATTGGTTGCGACACATTCTCAATATCACTATGTGTGGCCACCAATGATTCCCGGTCCTTCCGGTACTCAATCCGGTTCACTTCATGAACCCACCCAGGCACTCCTTCATCGGCCTGGATCACCTCGTATGTCACGATACCTTCGTATGTCAACACTGCACATGAGCTCATAATCCATAGAACACTGTGGAAACTGCTTATCTGCATCTGGTTTGTGTGGTACACCTTCTAGCACTGCAACACTTTCCTACACATTTACCACAGTGGGTTCCCTCAGCTCTGTGCTACCAACATTATCAATCAGCATTGTCAAATCACATACATTTTTACCAGCAGGGGGAGCTTCTTCCTTCTTCCCTGATCACAGCCTGCAAAGGAAAAGTGGTGCATCATCATCATATATTTCATGTATCTGGGCATTTTCAGCCAACATCATATCTTGCCTTCTGTATTGCCCGCATCCTCCACCAATTGTACGGGATCACCTTTTCTCAGGGGGTCACAATCACAGATTTCTTCACGGACACCAAGATTAACCCTTTCTACCCCGGGCCAGTTTTCACCTTACTGCCCGGGCCATTTTTTGCAAATCCGACATATGTCACTTTTATGTGGTATTAACTTTGGAACACTATTATTTATCCAAGCCATTCTGAGAATGTTTTCTCGAGACACATTGGGCCAGATTTATCATTACTCTGACAGCTCACTCCACTTTAACATATGGCTAAAGTCAGTTTTATATGATCGGCCCTTTAAGACTGTAATAAATGTGGTTTGATGGTAGCAGTTTATCCGTCAGTAAGCAGCTTTACAAAAGTTGCACATCTTTACGAAAAAGTCACACGTTTTTATGAAAAAGTCGCATGTTCTATTAAAAAGTCTCATAAGATAAGCATGGTCCTCACTGGAGTGAAATTGCAACTTTTTTGCAACTTTTTTGCGACTTTTTAAATAGTCCCAATAATAAATCTGTCTAGAGATTAATTTACATAAGAAAACACGCCCACTTTCAGAAACTGGCGAGCATAGTGCAGAGCAGAAAAAAGTCGCAAATTTGTGCGCAGTTTTAGCGTTTGGGACTTTTTTGGGGACTTTTTCACTCCATTATTCTGACCTGAGCTAATGATAAATCTGGCCCATTGTACTTCATGATAGTCATACATTTGAGTCAATATATTTCACCTTAATTTATGAAAAAATCCCAAATGTACCAAAAATTTTGAAAAATTCCCAATTTTCTAAATTTCTCTGCTTTTAAAACAGAAGGTGATACCTCATAAAATATTTATTACTTAACATTCCCCATATGTCTACTTTATGTTGGAATCACTTTGGAAATGTCATTTAATTTTTTTAGGACGTTAGAAGGCTTGGATTTTTTGAAGAAATTCTTACATTTTTTAAGAAAATTTCCAAAACCCACTTTTTAAGGACAAGTTCGGGTCTAAAGTCACTTTGTGGGGCTTACATAGTGGAAACTCCCCATAAATGACCCAGTTGTATAAACTACACCCCTCAAGCTACTCAAAACTGATTTTACAAACGTTGTGAAAGGAATTAAAGGAAAATGGAGATGAAATTTCAAATTTTTAACTTTTTTGGCAGATTTTTTATTTTAATAAATTTTTTTCTTTAACACATCGAGGGTTAACAGCCAAACAAAAATCAATATTTATTACGCTGATTCTGCGTTTTACAGAAACACCCCACATGTGGTCGTAAACTGATTTAAGGACGTACGGCAGGGCACAGAAGGAAAGGAACGCCATATGGTTTTTGGAAGGCAGATTTTGCTGGTTTTGTCCCATTTGAAGCCCCCCTGATGCACCCCTACAATAGAAACTCCCAAAAGTGACCCCATTTTGGAAACTATGGGATAAGATGAGAGTTTTTTGGGTACTATTTAGGGGTACATATGATTTTTAATTGCTCTATATTAAGTTTTTTGTGAGGCAAGGTAACAAAAAAATGGCTGTTTTTAATTTTTTATAACATTCATCTGACAGGGTAGATCATGTGGTATTTTTAAGGAGCATGTTGTTACAGACGCAATGATATCAAATATGTCTACTTTCTTTGCTTGTTTGTTTCAGTTTTACATAACAAAGCATTTTTGAAAAGAAAATATGTTTTTGTGTCTCCATTTTCTTTACGCCTTATTTTTTTTATTTTTCTGCCGATCGTCTTGTGCAGGCGCTCGTTTTTTGCAGGAAGAGTTGATGTTTTTATTGGTACCATTTTTGGGTAGGGTACATATGATTTTTTTTGATCATTCATTATTACACTTTATTATTATTATTATTATTTATTATTAAAGCGCCATTCATTCCATAGCGCTGTACATAGGATAAGCGGTGCACATACATAATGCAGACAATTGCACTAATCATAAACAAGATGAGTTACAAACTGGTACAGAAGGAGAGAGGGCCCTGCCCGTGAGGGCTTACAATCTACATGGTATGGGAGAAGGACACAGTAGGTGAAGCTGGTCATGGCGGTATAGAGGCAGCAGGGTCACTGGTTGTAGGCTTGTCTGAAGAGGTGGGTTTTCAGGTTTCGGCAATGTGACCAAAAATGTGGTAATTTTTGCAGTTTTTATTTATTTATTTTTACAGCGATCCCCTGAGGGGTTAGGTCATGTGATATTTTTATAGAGCAGATCGTTACGGACGTGGCAATACCTAATATGTATACTTTTTATTAAAGTTTTACACAATAATAGCATTTTTGAAACAAAAAAAATTATGTTTTAGTGTCTCCATAGTCTGAGAGCCATAGCTTTTTGATTTTTTGACCGATTGTCTTAGGTAGGGGTCTAATTTTTTGCAGGATGAGGTGACAGTTTGATTGGTAGTATTTTGGGGGGCATATGCCTTTTTGATCGCTTGGTGTTGCAATTTTTGTGATATAAGGTGACAAAAATAGCTTTTTTTTATACAGTTTTTTTTTTTTTACGGTGTTCATCTGAGGGGTTAGGTCATGTGTATACTTTTTTTTATTTATTTCACTTTAACACAATAATAGCATATTTGAAACAAAAAATGATGTTTTAGTGTCTCCATGTTCTGAGAGCTATAGTTTTTTTTTGTGTTTTGTTTTGCGATTTTCTTATGTAGGGGCTCATTTTCTGCGGGATGAAGTGACAGTTTTATTGGTATAATTTTGTGTGACAAACGCCTTTTTGATCGCTTGGTGTTGCACTTTTTGTGATTTAAATAGTGTTTATCGGACAGGGTGGATCATGTGATATATTTATAGAGCCAATCGTTACAGACGCGGAAATACCTAATATGTGTGGTTTTTCGATTTTTTATTATAAGATCAGGGGAAAGGGGCATTTTCTTCTTTTTTTACTTTATTTCTGACCTTAACTTTTGGGGGTCTGATCCCCTCTGCAATGCATTACAATACATCTGTATTGCAATGCATTGCCTGTTAGTGTATGACACTGAGTAATACACTAACAGGTTGCCTACGAGCAAAACCAAAAACAAGCCTCAATATGTAACACAATGAGTATGGGCACAAATTAGAAACCAATATATACCTGCACTGTTGTTAACAAACAACAACAAAAAAATGCCCAAAATAATCCAAAATATAATTTATTTTATTATCTTCCAATAAATACATAGCATATCAAATATACATAAAAATAGAAATAACAGGGAACACCAGCAGAAAGACAAGTGCCAGAATCCACTGGCCTATGCCGCTAAAACCCACCAAAAGTTGTAGAACATGTCGAACACAGATAAAACATACATACATAATCCAATCATGGAGATAATACCGATGATATAAGGCCCAGTATATAACATTCAAGTGTCCTCTAAGCATATAACAGTCCCAAAGGGGTGAAACCTATTGCTCTGATAGAGACAATAGCCGAGGACAGAAGTACGGCAAGAGCTAATAATAAGAGCAAGAGAGAAAAAAGTAAGTCCCTCAAGAAATAGCAATGCAAGGCCCTATAGTGTAAGGGAAAACTGAGCCAAATAAATAATTATAATAACATTAATGTATACCGCAAGACATGATGGGGGTGAAAGAAGCAGCACAGGTCCGGAAAGGAATCTCAACGTGCGTTTCGCCTCAGCTTCGTCAGCTGGATCTCCTGGGCACCCGTAGAAGGCAGGTCCCAATGCCGTGCAAGGCATTGGGCAGCCTCTGCACGGCATCGGGCTGCCTTCCCATCCATCGGGTCCCCGCCACAGCTCCCTCACCCGCAGCAAACCCCTTCTATGTCGCGGTCAGAGCTGACCGCGGCATAGAAGGGGTTAATGAGCTGGCATCTGTGTTTTTACCGATGCCGGAGCATATAGCAGGGTTCCGGCTAACTGGAACAGCCGGTCCCCTGCAGCTGATTGGTCGGGCGCAGCTCCTGCACCCGCCCGATCAGCACGCCATAATAGTACTGTGCTGGGCGGCAAGTCACGTCCCGCTGCACCGTATTATTACTGTGCTGGGCGGAAAGGGGTTACAGTCCAAATGACGGTTTATTTTCACCAGCCCAAACATAAACAATACAAAATAAACACCTGCCTTTCTAGGCACTTCATATCTCTGACTCACCTCAAGAACACAGCTTAGGGTCAGGGTCTCAGGCTCCAAGCCCTTAGTCGGTCCTCTCATCAACCAACAGTCCACACTGGGAAGAGATCAGGCTTCACATAGCCTCGTGGCCCCTCAGCCTTGCCAGTAAAAACACAAATATTAAAAGTTCAAAAACTGGGATCCTGGGTTATTTTTCTTCTAGACCAGGGGTGCACAACGTGTGATGACATTCTGACTATTAAAGGTACTGAAGCCGACTTCGGATTGCTGTTTTAAAAGGAAATTAAAGTTGTAGAATCGATGGGCAAAGTTCTTCACCGAAGTCTTGTGCGACTTAACACTTAAAGTTTGCCTCACCAAAGCCCACACATTTTAATGCTGTACGGTGTAAAGGATCGCCTTCTCTTAGGGGGTGCGAATAACAGATTTCTTCACGGACACCAGGATTAAAGTCCAAATGATGGTTTATTTTCACCAGCATAAACAATACAAAATAAACACCAGCCCGTCTAGGCACTTGCTAATATAAACATCATATCCCTGACTCACCTAAAGAACACAGCTTAGGCTACTTTCACACTAGCGTTCGGGGCTCCGCTTGTGAGTTCCGTTTGAAGGCTCTCACAAGCGGCGCCCGAACGGATCCGTACAGCCGCAATGCATTCTGAGTGGATGCGGATCCGCTCAGAATGCATCAGTTTGGCACCGTTTGGCCTCCGCTCCGCTCAGCAGGCGGACACCCGAACGCAGCTTGCAGCGTTTTCGTGTCCGCCTGGCCGTGCGGAGCCAAACGGATCCGTCCAGACTTACAATGCAAGTCAATGGGGACGGATCCGTTTGACGTTGACACAATATGGTGCAATTTCAAACGGATCCGTCCCCCATTGACTTTCAATGTAAAGTCAGGAGTCCCTATTAATATACCATCAGATCGGAGTTTTCTCCGATCCGATGGTATATTTTAACTTGAAGCATCCCCATCACCATGGGAACGCCTCTATGTTAGAATATACCATCGGATTTGAGTTACATCGTAAAACTCAGATCCGACAGTATATTCTAACACAGAGGCGTTCCCATGGTGATGGGGACGCTTCATGTTAGAATATACTGAGAACTGTGTACATGACTGCCCCCTGCTGCCTGGCAGATGCTGCCAGGCAGCAGGGGGCAGACCCCTCCTCCTCCTGTAATTAACTTATTGGTGGCCAGTGCGGCCCCCCCTCCCTCCCCAGTATTAATTGTAGCCAGTGCAGCCCCCCTCCCTCTATATTCATCGGTGGCCAGTGCGGATTCCCAGTATTAAATATGACCAGTGCGGCCTCCCCCTCCCTCCCTCCCTCCCCAGTATTAAATATGACCAGTGCGGCCCCCTCCCTCTATATTCATTGGTGGCCGGCCAGTGCGGATTCCAAGTATTGTGACCAGTGCGGCCTCCCCTCTCCCCCCCCCCCTAATTAAAATCACCCCCCCATCATTGGTGGCAGCGGAGAGTACCGATCGGAGTCCCAGTTTAAATCGCTGGGGCTCCGATCGGTTACCAATCGGTTACCATGGCAACCAAGACGCTATTGCAGTCCTGGCTGCCATGGTTACTTAGCAATAAATACAAGCATTATACTTACCTGAAGAGCTGCGATGTCTGACCGGCCGGGAGCTCCTCCTACTGGTAAGTGATAGGTCTGTGCTATAGGCAATGCGCCGCACAGACCTTTCACTTACCAGTAGGAGGAGCTCCCGGCCGGACACAGACATCGCAGCTCTTCAGGTAAGTATAATGCTTGTATTTATTGCCAAGTAACCATGGCAGCCAGGACTGCAATAGCGTCTTGGTTGCCATGGTAACCGATCGGAGCCCTAGCGATTTAAACTGGGACTCCGATCGTTACTCTCCGCTGCCACCAATGATGGGGGGGGGGTGATTTTAATTAGGGGGGGGGGAGAGGGGAGGCGGCACTGGTCACAATACTTGGAATCCGCACTGGCCGGCCACCAATGAATATAGAGGGAGGGGGGCCGCACTGGTCATATTTAATACTGGGGAGGGGGAGGCCGCACTGGTCATATTTAATACTGGGAATCCGCACTGGCCACCGATGAATATAGAGGGAGGGGGGCCGCACTGGTTACAATTAATACTGGGGAGGGAGGGGGGGCCGCACTGGCCACCAATAAGTTAAATACAGGGGGGGGGGGTCTGCCCCCTGCTGCCTGGCAGCATCTGCCAGGCAGCAGGGGGCAGTCATGTACACAGTTCTCAGTATATTCTAACTAGAAGCGTCCCCATCACCATGGGAACGCTTCTGTGTTTAGAATATACTGTCGGATCTGAGTTTTCCGAAGTGAAAAATCAGATCTGAAATAAACAGTTATGCAGACGGATCCGTTCTGAACGGATGCAAGCGTTTGCATTATAGGAGCGGATCCGTCTGTGCAGACACCAGACGGATCCGCTCCTAACGCAAGTGTGAAAGTAGCCTTAGGGTCAGGGTCTCAGGCTCCAAGTCCTTAGTAGGTCCGCTCATCAATCAACAGTCCACACTGGGAAGAGATCAAGCTTCACATAGCCTTGTGGCCCCTAAGTCCTCCTGGCTGAGACCACTCAGAGCCTCTGCAGGTCTCTGTTCCAAATCACTCTCTCCCCAGACTGATAGTCTGGGATGGGCTTTTACTTCCCACTAACGATCCCAGTTGGATTACACCTGGCAATCCCTCATGCTAGGGGAAAATCTTCCCTGGAATAGGGGGGAAAGGAAAGGACCCACTACCAAACCTACCTTCCCAATCCAAATAAATTCAGCCCATACAACAAATAAATAAAAATAGCACCAGCAACTATGCTTGCTGATGCCAGCGCCATTCTGGATCTTACCTCACCCAGTTGAGGAATCTGGGTGAGATATACCCCTATTCCGGGACTTTACCATACCCTTCACTGTTCACATCAACACAACGGAGACAGGTCTGTCCCTGTAAAGCATTAAAACAAAGTTAGGGAACGAATCGACTTCGGATCTTGGATCCTAAGCTCGATTCACTCACCCCTAGTTACGACCACCCTGCAATCTATCAGTGGTGGTCGTGCTTGCACATTATAGGAAAAACTGCTGGCCTCGCTGGTGGCCGGGACCGTGGGAGCTCACATAGGCTGGTGCTTTTTTCTATAGTGTGCAAGTATGACCACACTGATGTGTTGCAGGGTGGTCGTAACCATGGAAACGAGCAGTGCATAATGTGATGGAAAAATGGATCCAGCCAGGTAAGGAAGCAATATGGATAATAACAATACATTAGTAAGAGCCTTGTATTAACTTTCTCTACATAATAAATGCTATTTGCTGAAGTGACACAACCCCTTTAAGTTGGCACTGTTGTGTGCAGGAAGCACTGTTTGGCTAGCACTGTTATGTGGAGCACTGTGTGGTTGGCGCTACTATGGGATGCACTTTATGACTGGAACTGATATGATGAGTACTGCATACCTCCCAACCGTCCCGGATCCGGCAGGACAGTCCTGGATTTCAGTGGCTGTCCCACTGTCCTGAAATGGATGAGGTATGTCCCGCTCTGATTGTAATGGTGAAGCAGGGATCCGTCTACTCTCCGCTTCACCGTTCAGCTGCCGGCGCTCCCCAGCAGCAGCACCATGCCCTCACACATTGCACTGATGTTCTGTGGAGGAGGATCAGTGGAATCGGCCTCTTTGCTTCTCCTCCTACACAGCAGTGCGATATGTGATTGTATCCTGCTGCTGGGAGCTGTGATCATCCGAGGAACCAGGTGAGCATTTACCATTTTGTTTTTATCTTCCTGTAAATAGGGCTCATATCTGGACATAACTACTGTTAGGGGGCACATATCTGGCATAGCTACTGTGAGGGGCACATATCTGTCCATAACTATTGTGAAGGGGCACATATCTGGCAAAACTACTGTGGGGTGGCACATATGTGGGCATAACTACTGTGAGGGGGCACATATCTGTCCATAACTATTGTGAAGGGGGCATATATCTGGCATAGCTACTGTGAGTGGGCATCTGGCCATAGCTAGTGTGAGGGGCACATCTAGGCATAACTACTGTGAAGGGGGCACATATCTGACCATCACTACTGTGAGGGGGCACATATCTGGGCATAGCTACTGTGAAGGGGGCACATCTGGTTATATCTGGGCATAGTTACTGTGGGGGGTGGCACATGTGAGCATTACTGCTATGAAGAGGGCACAAAATAGGC